>NC_134353.1:950854758-951204646 GCF_048569485.1 Anomaloglossus baeobatrachus | reverse complement strand
CATGGAGGAGAGAGAGCGACAGACCCCGCACTACACATGGAGGAGAGAGAGCGACAGACCCCGCACTACACATGGGGGAGAGAGCGACAGACCCCGCACTACACATGGGGGAGAGAGCGACAGACCCCGCACTACACATGAGGGAGAGAGACCCCGCACTACACATGAGGGAGAGAGACCCCGCACTACACATGAGGGAGAGACCCCGCACTACACATGAGGGAGAGAGACCCCGCACTACACATGAGGGAGAGAGACCCCGCACTACACATGAGGGAGAGAGACCCCGCACTACACATGAGGGAGAGAGACCCCGCACTACACATGAGGGAGAGAGACCCCGCACTACACATGAGGGAGAGAGACCCCGCACTACACATGAGGGAGAGAGACCCCGCACTACACATGAGGGAGAGAGACCCCGCACTACACATGAGGGAGAGAGACCCCGCACTACACATGAGGAGAGAGAGCGACAGACCCCGCACTACACATGAGGGAGAGAGACCCCGCACTACACATGAGGGAGAGAGACCCCGCACTACACATGAGGGAGAGAGACCCCGCACTACACATGAGGGAGAGAGACCCCGCACTACACATGAGGGAGAGAGACCCCGCACTACACATGAGGGAGAGAGACCCCGCACTACACATGAGGGAGAGAGACCCCGCACTACACATGAGGGAGAGAGACCCCGCACTACACATGAGGAGAGAGAGCGACAGACCCCGCACTACACATGAGGGAGAGAGACCCCGCACTACACATGAGGGAGAGAGAGACCCCGCACTACACATGAGGGAGAGAGACCCCGCACTACACATGAGGGAGAGAGACCCCGCACTACACATGAGGGAGAGAGACCCCGCACTACACATGAGGGAGAGAGACCCCGCACTACACATGAGGGAGAGAGACCCCGCACTACACATGAGGGAGAGAGACCCCGCACTACACATGAGGGAGAGAGACCCCGCACTACACATGAGGGAGAGAGACCCCGCACTACACATGAGGGAGAGAGAGACCCCGCACTACACATGAGGGAGAGAGACCCCGCACTACACATGAGGAGAGAGAGACAGACCCCGCACTACACATGAGGGAGAGAGACCCCGCACTACACATGAGGGAGAGAGACCCCGCACTACACATGAGGGAGAGAGACCCCGCACTACACATGAGGGAGAGAGACCCCGCACTACACATGAGGGAGAGAGACCCCGCACTACACATGAGGGAGAGAGACCCCGCACTACACATGAGGGAGAGAGACCCCGCACTACACATGAGGGAGAGAGACCCCGCACTACACATGAGGGAGAGAGACCCCGCACTACACATGAGGGAGAGAGACCCCGCACTACACATGAGGGAGAGAGACCCCGCACTACACATGAGGGAGAGAGACCCCGCACTACACATGAGGGAGAGAGACCCCGCACTACACATGAGGGAGAGAGACCCCGCACTACACATGAGGGAGAGAGACCCCGCACTACACATGAGGGAGAGAGACCCCGCACTACACATGAGGGAGAGAGACCCCGCACTACACATGAGGGAGAGAGACCCCGCACTACACATGAGGGAGAGAGACCCCGCACTACACATGAGGGAGAGAGACCCCGCACTACACATGAGGGAGAGAGACCCCGCACTACACATGAGGGAGAGAGACCCCGCACTACACATGAGGGAGAGAGACCCCGCACTACACATGAGGGAGAGAGACCCCGCACTACACATGAGGGAGAGAGACCCCGCACTACACATGAGGGAGAGAGACCCCGCACTACACATGAGGGAGAGAGACCCCGCACTACACATGAGGGAGAGAGACCCCGCACTACACATGAGGGAGAGAGACCCCGCACTACACATGAGGGAGAGACCCCGCACTACACATGAGGGAGAGAGACCCCGCACTACACATGAGGGAGAGAGACCCCGCACTACACATGAGGGAGAGAGACCCCGCACTACACATGAGGGGAGAGAGACCCCGCACTACACATGAGGGAGAGAGACCCCGCACTACACATGAGGGAGAGAGACCCCGCACTACACATGAGGGAGAGAGACCCCGCACTACACATGAGGGAGAGAGACCCCGCACTACACATGAGGGAGAGAGACCCCGCACTACACATGAGGGAGAGAGACCCCGCACTACAAATGGGGGAGAGAGACCCCGCACTACACATGAGGGAGAGAGACCCCGCACTACACATGAGGGAGAGAGACCCCGCACTACACATGAGGGAGAGAGACCCCGCACTACACATGAGGGAGAGAGACCCCGCACTACACATGAGGGAGAGAGACCCCGCACTACACATGAGGGAGAGAGACCCCGCACTACACATGAGGGAGAGAGACCCCGCACTACACATGAGGGAGAGAGACCCCGCACTACACATGAGGGAGAGAGACCCCGCACTACACATGAGGGAGAGAGACCCCGCACTACAAATGGGGGAGAGAGACCCCGCACTACACATGAGGGAGAGAGACCCCGCACTACACATGAGGGAGAGAGACCCCGCACTACACATGAGGGAGAGAGACCCCGCACTACACATGAGGGAGAGAGACCCCGCACTACACATGAGGGAGAGAGACCCCGCACTACACATGAGGGAGAGAGACCCCGCACTACACATGAGGGAGAGAGACCCCGCACTACACATGAGGGAGAGGAGACCCCGCACTACACATGAGGGAGAGAGACCCCGCACTACACATGAGGGAGAGAGACCCCGCACTACACATGGGGGAGAGAGACCCCGCACTACACATGAGGGAGACAGACCCCGCACTACACATGAGGGAGAGAGACCCCGCACTACACATGAGGGAGAGAGACCCCGCACTACACATGAGGGAGAGAGACCCCGCACTACACATGAGGGAGAGAGACCCCGCACTACACATGAGGGAGAGAGACCCTGCACTACACATGAGGGAGAGAGAGCGACAGACCCCGCACTACACATGAGGGAGAGACCCCGCACTACACATGAGGGAGAGACCCCGCACTACACATGAGGGAGAGAGACCCCGCACTACACATGAGGGAGAGAGACCCCGCACTACACATGAGGGAGAGAGACCCCGCACTACACATGAGGGAGAGAGCGACAGACCCCGCACTACACATGAGGGAGAGACCCCGCACTACACATGAGGAAGAGAAACCCCGCACTACACATGAGGGAGAGAGCGACAGACCCCGCACTACACATGAGGGAGAGAGAGCGACAGACCCCGCACTACACATGAGGGAGAGAGCGACAGACCCCGCACTACACATGAGGGAGAGAGACCCCGCACTACACATGAGGGAGAGAACCCCGCACTACACATGAGGGAGAGAGCGACAGACCCCGCACTACACATGAGGGAGAGAGAGCGACAGACCCCGCACTACACATGAGGGAGAGAAACCCCGCACTACACATGAGGGAGAGAAACCCCGCACTACACATGAGGGAGAGAGCGACAGACCCCGCACTACACATGGGGGAGAGAGAGCGACAGACCCCGCACTACACATGAGGGAGAGAGAGCGACAGACCCCGCACTACACATGGGGGAGAGAGAGCGACAGACCCCGCACTACACATGAGGGAGAAAGAGCGACAGACCCCGCACTACACATGAGGGAGAGAGACCCCGCACTACACATGAGGGAGAGAGACCCCGCACTACACATGAGGGAGAGAGAGAGAGCGACAGACCCCGCACTACACATGAGGGAGAGAGAGCGACAGACCCTGCACTACACATGAGGGAGAGAGACCCCGCACTACACATGAGGGAGAGAGACCCCGCACTACACATGAGGGAGAGAGAGCGACAGACCCCGCACTACACATGAGGGAGAGAGAGCGACAGACCCCGCACTACACATGAGGGAGAGAGAGCGACAGACCCCGCACTACACATGAGGGAGAGAGAGTGACAGACCCCGCACTACACATGAGGGAGAGAGAGACAGACCCCGCACTACACATGAGGGAGAGAGAGCGACAGACCACGCACTACACATGGGGGAAAGAGAGCGACAGACCCCGCACTACACATGGGGGGAGAGAGAGACAGACCCCGCACTACACATGAGGGAGAGAGAGCGACAGACCCCGCACTACACATGAGGGAGAGAGAGCGACACCCCGCACTACACATGAGGGAGAGAGAGCGACACCCCGCACTACACATGAGGGAGAGAGAGCGACAGACCCCGCACTACACATGAGGGAGAGAGAGCGACAGACCCCGCACTACACATGGGGGAGAGAGCGACAGACCCCGCACTACACATGAGGGAGAGAGAGACAGACCCCGCACTACACATGAGGGAGAGAGAGCGACAGACCCCGCACTACACATGAGGGAGAGAGACCCCGCACTACACATGGGGGGGGGGAGAGAAAGCGACAGACCCTGCACTACACATGGAGGAGAGAGAGCGACAGACCCCGCACTACACATGGAGGAGAGAGAGCGACAGACCCCGCACTACACATGGGGGAGAGAGCGACAGACCCCGCACTACACATGGGGGAGAGAGCGACAGACCCCGCACTACACATGGGGGAGAGAGACCCCGCACTACACATGAGGGAGAGAGACCCCGCACTACACATGAGGGAGAGAGACCCTGCACTACACATGGGGGGGGGGGGGGGGGAGAGAGCGACAGACCCTGCACTACACATGAGGGAGAGAGAGCGACAGACCCTACACTACACATGGAGGAGAGAGAGCGACAGACCCCGCACTACACATGGGGGAGAGAGAGACAGACCCCGCACTACACATGGGGGAGAGAGAGCGACAGACCCCGCACTACACATGAGGGAGAGAGCGCGACAGACCCCGCACTACACATGAGGGAGAGAGAGCGACAGACCCCGCACTACACATGGGGGAGAGAGCGACAGACCCCGCACTACACATGAGGGAGAGAGAGACAGACCCCGCACTACACATGAGGGAGAGAGAGCGACAGACCCCGCACTACACATGAGGGAGAGAGACCCCGCACTACACATGAGGGAGAGAGACCCCGCACTACACATGGGGGGGGGGGAGAGAGAGCGACAGACCCTGCACTACACATGAGGGAGAGAGAGCGACAGACCCTGCACTACACATGAGGGAGAGAGAGCGACAGACCCTGCACTACACATGGAGGAGAGAGAGCGACAGACCCCGCACTACACATGGGGGAGAGAGAGACAGACCCCGCACTACACATGAGGGAGAGAGAGCGACACACCCCGCACTACACATGAGGGAGAGAGAGCGACAGACCCCGCACTACACATGAGGGAGAGAGAGCGACAGACCCCGCACTACACATGGGGGGGAGAGAGCGACAGACCCCGCACTACACATGAGGGAGAGAGAGCGACAGACCCCGCACTACACATGAGGGAGAGAGAGACAGACCCCGCACTACACATGAGGGAGAGAGAGCGACACACCCTGCACTACACATGGGGGGGAGAGAGCGACAGACCCCGCACTACACATGAGGGAGAGAGAGCGACAGACCCCGCACTACACATGAGGGAGAGAGAGCGACAGACCCCGCACTACACATGAGGGACAGAGAGCGACAGACCCCGCACTACACATGAGGGACAGAGAGCGACAGACCCCGCACTACACATGAGGGAGAGAGAGCGACAGACCCCACACTACACATGAGGGAGAGAGAGCGACAGACCCCGCACTACACATGGGGGAGAGAGAGACAGACCCCGCACTACACATGAGGGAGAGAGAGCGACACACCCCGCACTACACATGAGGGAGAGAGAGCGACACACCCCGCACTACACATGAGGGAGAGAGAGCGACAGACCCCGCACTACACATGAGGGAGAGAGACCCCGCACTACACATGAGGGAGAGAGACCCCGCACTACACATGGGGGGGGGGGGGGAGAGAGCGACAGACCCTGGACTACACATGAGGGAGAGAGAGCGACAGACCCTACACTACACATGGAGGAGAGAGAGCGACAGACCCCGCACTACACATGGGGGAGAGAGAGACAGACCCCGCACTACACATGAGGGAGAGAGAGCGACAGACCCCGCACTACACATGGGGGAGAGAGAGCGACAGACCCCGCACTACACATGAGGGAGAGAGAGCGACACCCCGCACTACACATGAGGGAGAGAGAGCGACAGACCCCGCACTACACATGAGGGAGAGAGAGCGACAGACCCCGCACTACACATGGGGGAGAGAGAGACAGACCCCGCACTACACATGAGGGAGAGAGAGACAGACCCCGCACTACACATGAGGGAGAGAGAGCGACAGACCCCGCACTACACATGAGGGAGAGAGACCCCGCACTACACATGAGGGAGAGAGACCCCGCACTACACATGGGGGGGGGGGGGAGAGAGAGCGACAGACCCTGCACTACACATGAGGGAGAGAGAGCCAGACCCTGCACTACACATGAGGGAGAGAGAGACAGACCCTGCACTACACATGGAGGAGAGAGAGCGACAGACCCCGCACTACACATGGGGGAGAGAGCGACAGACCCCGCACTACACATGGGGGAGAGAGAGACCGACCCCGCACTACACATGGGGGAGAGAGAGACCGACCCCGCACTACACATGGGGGATAGAGCGACAGACCCCGCACTACACATGAGGGAGAGAGAGACAGACACCGCACTACACATGAGGGAGAGAGAGCGACAGACCCCGCACTACACATGAGGGAGAGAGACCCCGCACTACACATGAGGGAGAGAGACCCCGCACTACACATGGGGGGGGGGGGAGAGAGAGCGACAGACCCTGCACTACACATGAGGGAGAGAGAGCGACAGACCCTGCACTACACATGGAGGAGAGAGAGCGACAGACCCCGCACTACACATGGGGGAGAGAGACCCCGCACTACACATGAGGGAGAGAGACCCCGCACTACACATGAGGGAGAGAGACCCCGCACTACACATGAGGGAGAGAGACCCCGCACTACACATGAGGGAGAGAGACCCCGCACTACACATGAGGGAGAGAGACCCCGCACTACACATGAGGGAGAGAGACCCCGCACTACACATGAGGGAGAGAGACCCCGCACTACACATGAGGGAGAGAGACCCCGCACTACTCATGAGGGAGAGAGACCCCGTACTACACATGAGGGAGAGAGACCCCGCACTACACATGAGGGAGAGAGACCCCGCACTACACATGGGGGAGAGAGACCCCGCACTACACATGAGGGAGACAGACCCCGCACTACACATGAGGGAGAGAGACCCCGCACTACACATGAGGGAGAGAGACCCCGCACTACACATGAGGGAGACAGACCCCGCACTACACATGGGGGAGAGAGACCCCGCACTACACATGAGGGAGAGAGACCCCGCACTACACATGAGGGAGAGAGACCCCGCACTACACATGAGGGAGAGAGACCCTGCACTACACATGAGGGAGAGAGAGCGACAGACCCCGCACTACACATGAGGGAGAGACCCCGCACTACACATGAGGGAGAGACCCCGCACTACACATGAGGGAGAGAGACCCCGCACTACACATGAGGGAGAGAGACCCCGCACTACACATGAGGGAGAGAGACCCCGCACTACACATGAGGGAGAGAGCGACAGACCCCGCACTACACATGAGGGAGAGACCCCGCACTACACATGAGGAAGAGAAACCCCGCACTACACATGAGGGAGAGAGCGACAGACCCCGCACTACACATGAGGGAGAGAGAGCGACAGACCCCGCACTACACATGAGGGAGAGAGCGACAGACCCCGCACTACACATGAGGGAGAGAGACCCCGCACTACACATGAGGGAGAGAAACCCCGCACTACACATGAGGGAGAGAGCGACAGACCCCGCACTACACATGAGGGAGAGAGAGAGACAGATCCCGCACTACACATGAGGGAGAGAAACCCCGCACTACACATGAGGGAGAGAAACCCCGCACTACACATGAGGGAGAGAGCGACAGACCCCGCACTACACATGAGGGAGAGAGAGCGACAGACCCCGCACTACACATGAGGGAGAGAAACCCCGCACTACACATGAGGGAGAGAAACCCCGCACTACACATGGGGGAGAGAGAGACCGACCCCGCACTACACATGGGGGAGAGAGAGCGACAGACCCCGCACTACACATGAGGGAGAGAGAGCGACAGACCCCGCACTACACATGGGGGAGAGAGAGCGACAGACCCCGCACTACACATGAGGGAGAAAGAGCGACAGACCCCGCACTACACATGAGGGAGAGAGACCCCGCACTACACATGAGGGAGAGAGACCCCGCACTACACATGAGGGAGAGAGAGAGAGCGACAGACCCCGCACTACACATGAGGGAGAGAGAGCGACAGACCCTGCACTACACATGAGGGAGAGAGACCCCGCACTACACATGAGGGAGAGAGACCCCGCACTACACATGAGGGAGAGAGAGCGACAGACCCCGCACTACACATGAGGGAGAGAGAGCGACAGACCCCGCACTACACATGAGGGAGAGAGAGCGACAGACCCCGCACTACACATGAGGGAGAGAGAGTGACAGACCCCGCACTACACATGAGGGAGAGAGAGACAGACCCCGCACTACACATGAGGGAGAGAGAGCGACAGACCACGCACTACACATGGGGGAAAGAGAGCGACAGACCCCGCACTACACATGGGGGAGAGAGAGACAGACCCCGCACTACACATGAGGGAGAGAGAGCGACAGACCCCGCACTACACATGAGGGAGAGAGAGCGACACCCCGCACTACACATGAGGGAGAGAGAGCGACACCCCGCACTACACATGAGGGAGAGAGAGCGACAGACCCCGCACTACACATGAGGGAGAGAGAGCGACAGACCCCGCACTACACATGGGGGAGAGAGCGACAGACCCCGCACTACACATGAGGGAGAGAGAGACAGACCCCGCACTACACATGAGGGAGAGAGAGCGACAGACCCGCACTACACATGAGGGAGAGAGACCCCGCACTACACATGGGGGGGGGAGAGAAAGCGACAGACCCTGCACTACACATGGAGGAGAGAGAGCGACAGACCCCGCACTACACATGGAGGAGAGAGAGCGACAGACCCCGCACTACACATGGGGGAGAGAGCGACAGACCCCGCACTACACATGGGGGAGAGAGCGACAGACCCCGCACTACACATGAGGGAGAGAGACCCCGCACTACACATGAGGGAGAGAGACCCCGCACTACACATGAGGGAGAGACCCCGCACTACACATGAGGGAGAGAGACCCCGCACTACACATGAGGGAGAGAGACCCCGCACTACACATGAGGGAGAGAGACCCCGCACTACACATGAGGGAGAGAGACCCCGCACTACACATGAGGGAGAGACCCCGCACTACACATGAGGGAGAGAGACCCCGCACTACACATGAGGGAGAGAGACCCCGCACTACACATGAGGGAGAGAGACCCCGCACTACACATGAGGGAGAGAGACCCCGCACTACACATGAGGGAGAGAGACCCCGCACTACACATGAGGGAGAGAGACCCCGCACTACACATGGGGGAGAGAGACCCCGCACTACACATGAGGGAGACAGACCCCGCACTACACATGAGGGAGAGAGACCCCCGCACTACACATGAGGGAGAGATACCCCGCACTACACATGAGGGAGACAGACCCCGCACTACACATGGGGGAGAGAGACCCCGCACTACACATGAGGGAGAGAGACCCCGCACTACACATGAGGGAGAGAGACCCCGCACTACACATGAGGGAGAGAGACCCTGCACTACACATGAGGGAGAGAGAGCGACAGACCCCGCACTACACATGAGGGAGAGACCCCGCACTACACATGAGGGAGAGACCCCGCACTACACATGAGGGAGAGAGACCCCGCACTACACATGAGGGAGAGAGACCCCGCACTACACATGAGGGAGAGAGACCCCGCACTACACATGAGGGAGAGAGACCCCGCACTACACATGAGGGAGAGAAACCCCGCACTACACATGAGGGAGAGAGCGACAGACCCCGCACTACACATGAGGGAGAGACCCCGCACTACACATGAGGAAGAGAAACCCCGCACTACACATGAGGGAGAGAGCGACAGACCCCGCACTACACATGAGGGAGAGAGAGCGACAGACCCCGCACTACACATGAGGGAGAGAGCGACAGACCCCGCACTACACATGAGGGAGAGAGACCCCGCACTACACATGAGGGAGAGAAACCCCGCACTACACATGAGGGAGAGAGCGACAGACCCCGCACTACACATGAGGGAGAGAGAGAGACAGATCCCGCACTACACATGAGGGAGAGAAACCCCGCACTACACATGAGGGAGAGAAACCCCGCACTACACATGAGGGAGAGAGCGACAGACCCCGCACTACACATGAGGGAGAGAGAGCGACAGACCCCGCACTACACATGAGGGAGAGAAACCCCGCACTACACATGAGGGAGAGAAACCCCGCACTACACATGAGGGAGAGAGCGACAGACCCCGCACTACACATGGGGGAGAGAGAGCGACAGACCCCGCACTACACATGAGGGAGAGAGAGCGACAGACCCCGCACTACACATGGGGGAGAGAGAGCGACAGACCCCGCACTACACATGAGGGAGAAAGAGCGACAGACCCCGCACTACACATGAGGGAGAGAGACCCCGCACTACACATGAGGGAGAGAGAGAGAGCGACAGACCCCGCACTACACATGAGGGAGAGAGAGCGACAGACCCTGCACTACACATGAGGGAGAGAGACCCCGCACTACACATGAGGGAGAGAGACCCCGCACTACACATGAGGGAGAGAGAGCGACAGACCCCGCACTACACATGAGGGAGAGAGAGCGACAGACCCCGCACTACACATGAGGGAGAGAGAGCGACAGACCCCGCACTACACATGAGGGAGAGAGAGTGACAGACCCCGCACTACACATGAGGGAGAGAGAGACAGACCCCGCACTACACATGAGGGAGAGAGAGCGACAGACCACGCACTACACATGGGGGAAAGAGAGCGACAGACCCCGCACTACACATGAGGGAGAGAGAGCGACAGACCCCGCACTACACATGAGGGAGAGAGAGCGACAGACCCCGCACTACACATGAGGGAGAGAGAGCGACACCCCGCACTACACATGAGGGAGAGAGAGCGACACCCCGCACTACACATGAGGGAGAGAGAGCGACAGACCCCGCACTACACATGAGGGAGAGAGAGCGACAGACCCGCACTACACATGGGGGAGAGAGCGACAGACCCCGCACTACACATGAGGGAGAGAGAGACAGACCCCGCACTACACATGAGGGAGAGAGAGCGACAGACCCCGCACTACACATGAGGGAGAGAGACCCCGCACTACACATGGGGGGGGGGAGAGAAAGCGACAGACCCTGCACTACACATGGAGGAGAGAGAGCGACAGACCCCGCACTACACATGGAGGAGAGAGAGCGACAGACCCCGCACTACACATGGGGGAGAGAGCGACAGACCCCGCACTACACATGGGGGAGAGAGCGACAGACCCCGCACTACACATGGGGGAGAGAGACCCCGCACTACACATGAGGGAGAGAGACCCCGCACTACACATGAGGGAGAGAGACCCTGCACTACACATGAGGGAGAGAGAGCGACAGACCCCGCACTACACATGAGGGAGAGACCCCGCACTACACATGAGGGAGAGACCCCGCACTACACATGAGGGAGAGAGACCCCGCACTACACATGAGGGAGAGAGACCCCGCACTACACATGAGGAGAGAGACCCCGCACTACACATGAGGGAGAGAGACCCCGCACTACACATGAGGGAGAGAGACCCCGCACTACACATGAGGGAGAGAAACCCCGCACTACACATGAGGGAGAGAGCGACAGACCCCGCACTACACATGAGGGAGAGACCCCGCACTACACATGAGGAAGAGAAACCCCGCACTACACATGAGGGAGAGAGCGACAGACCCCGCACTACACATGAGGGAGAGAGAGCGACAGACCCCGCACTACACATGAGGGAGAGAGCGACAGACCCCGCACTACACATGAGGGAGAGAGACCCCGCACTACACATGAGGGAGAGAAACCCCGCACTACACATGAGGGAGAGAGCGACAGACCCCGCACTACACATGAGGGAGAGAGAGAGACAGATCCCGCACTACACATGAGGGAGAGAAACCCCGCACTACACATGAGGGAGAGAAACCCCGCACTACACATGAGGGAGAGAGCGACAGACCCCGCACTACACATGAGGGAGAGAGAGCGACAGACCCCGCACTACACATGAGGGAGAGAAACCCCGCACTACACATGAGGGAGAGAAACCCCGCACTACACATGAGGGAGAGAGCGACAGACCCCGCACTACACATGGGGGAGAGAGAGCGACAGACCCCGCACTACACATGAGGGAGAGAGAGCGACAGACCCCGCACTACACATGGGGGAGAGAGAGCGACAGACCCCGCACTACACATGAGGGAGAAAGAGCGACAGACCCCGCACTACACATGAGGGAGAGAGACCCCGCACTACACATGAGGGAGAGAGAGAGAGCGACAGACCCCGCACTACACATGAGGGAGAGAGAGCGACAGACCCTGCACTACACATGAGGGAGAGAGACCCCGCACTACACATGAGGGAGAGAGACCCCGCACTACACATGAGGGAGAGAGAGCGACAGACCCCGCACTACACATGAGGGAGAGAGAGCGACAGACCCCGCACTACACATGAGGGAGAGAGAGCGACAGACCCCGCACTACACATGAGGGAGAGAGAGTGACAGACCCCGCACTACACATGAGGGAGAGAGAGACAGACCCCGCACTACACATGAGGGAGAGAGAGCGACAGACCACGCACTACACATGGGGGAAAGAGAGCGACAGACCCCGCACTACACATGAGGGAGAGAGAGCGACAGACCCCGCACTACACATGAGGGAGAGAGAGCGACAGACCCCGCACTACACATGAGGGAGAGAGAGCGACACCCCGCACTACACATGAGGGAGAGAGAGCGACACCCCGCACTACACATGAGGGAGAGAGAGCGACAGACCCCGCACTACACATGAGGGAGAGAGAGCGACAGACCCCGCACTACACATGGGGGAGAGAGCGACAGACCCCGCACTACACATGAGGGAGAGAGAGACAGACCCCACACTACACATGAGGGAGAGAGAGCGACAGACCCCGCACTACACATGAGGGAGAGAGACCCCGCACTACACATGGGGGGGGGGAGAGAAAGCGACAGACCCTGCACTACACATGGAGGAGAGAGAGCGACAGACCCCGCACTACACATGGAGGAGAGAGAGCGACAGACCCCGCACTACACATGGGGGAGAGAGCGACAGACCCTGCACTACACATGGGGGAGAGAGCGACAGACCCCGCACTACACATGGGGGAGAGAGACCCCGCACTACACATGAGGGAGAGAGACCCCGCACTACACATGAGGGAGAGAGACCCCGCACTACACATGAGGGAGAGAGACCCCGCACTACACATGAGGGAGAGACCCCGCACTACACATGAGGGAGAGAGACCCCGCACTACACATGAGGGAGAGAGACCCCGCACTACACATGAGGGAGAGAGACCCCGCACTACACATGAGGGAGAGAGACCCCGCACTACACATGAGGGAGAGAGACCCCGCACTACACATGAGGGAGAGACCCCGCACTACACATGAGGGAGAGAGACCCCGCACTACACATGAGGGAGAGAGACCCCGCACTACACATGAGGGAGAGAGACCCCGCACTACACATGAGGGAGAGAGACCCCGCACTACACATGAGGGAGACAGACCCCGCACTACACATGGGGGAGAGAGACCCCGCACTACACATGAGGGAGAGAGACCCCGCACTACACATGAGGGAGAGAGACCCCGCACTACACATGAGGGAGAGAGACCCCGCACTACACATGAGGGAGAGAGACCCTGCACTACACATGAGGGAGAGAGAGCGACAGACCCCGCACTACACATGAGGGAGAGACCCCGCACTACACATGAGGGAGAGACCCCGCACTACACATGAGGGAGAGAGACCCCGCACTACACATGAGGGAGAGAGACCCCGCACTACACATGAGGGAGAGAGACCCCGCACTACACATGAGGGGAGAGAGACCCCCGCACTACACATGAGGGAGAGAGACCCCGCACTACACATGAGGGAGAGAGACCCCGCACTACACATGAGGGAGAGAGCGACAGACCCCGCACTACACATGAGGGAGAGACCCCGCACTACACATGAGGGAGAGAAACCCCGCACTACACATGAGGGAGAGAGCGACAGACCCCGCACTACACATGAGGGAGAGAGAGCGACAGACCCCGCACTACACATGAGGGAGAGAGCGACAGACCCCGCACTACACATGAGGGAGAGAGACCCCGCACTACACATGAGGGAGAGAAACCCCGCACTACACATGAGGGAGAGAGCGACAGACCCCGCACTACACATGAGGGAGAGAGAGAGACAGATCCCGCACTACACATGAGGGAGAGAAACCCCGCACTACACATGAGGGAGAGAGCGACAGACCCCGCACTACACATGAGGGAGAGAGAGCGACAGACCCCGCACTACACATGAGGGAGAGAAACCCCGCACTACACATGAGGGAGAGAAACCCCGCACTACACATGAGGGAGAGAGCGACAGACCCCGCACTACACATGGGGGAGAGAGAGCGACAGACCCCGCACTACACATGAGGGAGAGAGAGCGACAGACCCCGCACTACACATGAGGGAGAGAGAGCGACAGACCCCGCACTACACATGAGGGAGAGAGAGTGACAGACCCCGCACTACACATGAGGGAGAGAGAGACAGACCCCGCACTACACATGAGGGAGAGAGAGCGACAGACCACGCACTACACATGGGGGAAAGAGAGCGACAGACCCCGCACTACACATGGGGGAGAGAGAGACAGACCCCGCACTACACATGAGGGAGAGAGAGCGACAGACCCCGCACTACACATGAGGGAGAGAGAGCGACACCCCGCACTACACATGAGGGAGAGAGAGCGACAGACCCCGCACTACACATGAGGGAGAGAGAGCGACAGACCCCGCACTACACATGAGGGAGAGAGAGCGACAGACCCCGCACTACACATGAGGGAGAGAGCGACAGACCCCGCACTACACATGGGGGAGAGAGCGACAGACCCCGCACTACACATGAGGGAGAGAGAGACAGACCCCGCACTACACATGAGGGAGAGAGAGCGACAGACCCCGCACTACACATGAGGGAGAGAGACCCCGCACTACACATGGGGGGGGGAGAGAAAGCGACAGACCCTGCACTACACATGGAGGAGAGAGAGCGACAGACCCCGCACTACACATGGGGGAGAGAGCGACAGACCCCGCACTACACATGGGGGAGAGAGCGACAGACCCCGCACTACACATGAGGGAGAGAGAGACAGACCCCGCACTACACATGGGGGAGAGAGACCCCGCACTACACATGAGGGAGAGAGACCCCGCACTACACATGAGGGAGAGAGACCCTGCACTACACATGGGGGGGGAGAGAGAGCGCGACAGACCCTGCACTACACATGAGGGAGAGAGAGCGACAGACCCTACACTACACATGGAGGAGAGAGAGCGACAGACCCCGCACTACACATGGGGGAGAGAGAGACAGACCCCGCACTACACATGGGGGAGAGAGAGCGACAGACCCCGCACTACACATGAGGGAGAGAGAGCGACAGACCCGCACTACACATGAGGGAGAGAGAGCGACAGACCCCGCACTACACATGGGGGAGAGAGCGACAGACCCCGCACTACACATGAGGGAGAGAGAGACAGACCCCGCACTACACATGAGGGAGAGAGAGCGACAGACCCCGCACTACACATGAGGGAGAGAGACCCCGCACTACACATGAGGGAGAGAGACCCCGCACTACACATGGGGGGGGGGAGAGAGAGCGACAGACCCTGCACTACACATGAGGGAGAGAGAGCGACAGACCCTGCACTACACATGGAGGAGAGAGAGCGACAGACCCCGCACTACACATGGGGGAGAGAGAGACAGACCCCGCACTACACATGAGGGAGAGAGAGCGACACACCCCGCACTACACATGAGGGAGAGAGAGCGACAGACCCCGCACTACACATGGGGGGGAGAGAGCGACAGACCCCGCACTACACATGAGGGAGAGAGAGCGACAGACCCCGCACTACACATGAGGGAGAGAGAGACAGACCCCGCACTACACATGAGGGAGAGAGAGCGACACACCCTGCACTACACATGGGGGGGAGAGAGCGACAGACCCCGCACTACACATGAGGGAGAGAGAGCGACAGACCCCGCACTACACATGAGGGACAGAGAGCGACAGACCCCGCACTACACATGAGGGACAGAGAGCGACAGACCCCGCACTACACATGAGGGAGAGAGAGCGACAGACCCCACACTACACATGAGGGAGAGAGAGCGACAGACCCCGCACTACACATGGGGGAGAGAGAGACAGACCCCGCACTACACATGAGGGAGAGAGAGCGACACACCCCGCACTACACATGAGGGAGAGAGAGCGACACACCCCGCACTACACATGAGGGAGAGAGAGCGACAGACCCCGCACTACACATGAGGGAGAGAGACCCCGCACTACACATGAGGGAGAGAGACCCCGCACTACACATGGGGGGGGGGAGAGAGAGCGACAGACCCTGGACTACACATGAGGGAGAGAGAGCGACAGACCCTACACTACACATGGAGGAGAGAGAGCGACAGACCCCGCACTACACATGGGGGAGAGAGAGACAGACCCCGCACTACACATGAGGGAGAGAGAGCGACAGACCCCGCACTACACATAGGGGAGAGAGAGCGACAGACCCCGCACTACACATGAGGGAGAGAGAGCGACACCCCGCACTACACATGAGGGAGAGAGAGCGACAGACCCCGCACTACACATGAGGGAGAGAGAGCGACAGACCCCGCACTACACATGGGGGAGAGAGCGACAGACCCCGCACTACACATGAGGGAGAGAGAGACAGACCCCGCACTACACATGAGGGAGAGAGAGCGACAGACCCCGCACTACACATGAGGGAGAGAGACCCCGCACTACACATGAGGGAGAGAGACCCCGCACTACACATGGGGGGGGGGGAGAGAGAGCGACAGACCCTGCACTACACATGAGGGAGAGAGAGCCAGACCCTGCACTACACATGAGGGAGAGAGAGACAGACCCTGCACTACACATGGAGGAGAGAGAGCGACAGACCCCGCACTACACATGGGGGAGAGAGAGACCGACCCCGCACTACACATGGGGGATAGAGCGACAGACCCCACACTACACATGAGGGAGAGAGAGACAGACACCGCACTACACATGAGGGAGAGAGAGCGACAGACCCCGCACTACACATGAGGGAGAGAGACCCCGCACTACACATGAGGGAGAGAGACCCCGCACTACACATGGGGGGGGGGGAGAGAGAGCGACAGACCCTGCACTACACATGAGGGAGAGAGAGCGACAGACCCTGCACTACACATGGAGGAGAGAGAGCGACAGACCCCGCACTACACATGGGGGAGAGAGACCCCGCACTACACATGAGGGAGAGAGACCCCGCACTACACATGAGGGAGAGAGACCCCGCACTACACATGAGGGAGAGAGACCCCGCACTACACATGAGGGAGAGAGACCCCGCACTACACATGAGGGAGAGAGACCCCGCACTACACATGAGGGAGAGAGACCCCGCACTACACATGAGGGAGAGAGACCCCGCACTACACATGAGGGAGAGACCCCGCACTACACATGAGGGAGAGAGACCCCGCACTACACATGAGGGAGAGAGACCCCGCACTACACATGAGGGAGAGAGACCCCGCACTACACATGAGGGAGAGACCCCGCACTACACATGAGGGAGAGAGACCCCGCACTACACATGAGGGAGAGAGACCCCGCACTACACATGAGGGAGAGACCCCGCACTACACATGAGGGAGAGAGACCCCGCACTACACATGAGGGAGAGAGACCCCGCACTACACATGAGGGAGAGAGACCCCGCACTACACATGAGGGAGACAGACCCCGCACTACACATGGGGGAGAGAGACCCCGCACTACACATGAGGGAGAGAGACCCCGCACTACACATGAGGGAGAGAGACCCCGCACTACACATGAGGGAGAGAGACCCCGCACTACACATGAGGGAGAGAGACCCCGCACTACACATGAGGGAGAGAGACCCCGCACTACACATGAGGGAGAGAGACCCTGCACTACACATGAGGGAGAGAGAGCGACAGACCCCGCACTACACATGAGGGAGAGACCCCGCACTACACATGAGGGAGAGACCCCGCACTACACATGAGGGAGAGAGACCCCGCACTACACATGAGGGAGAGAGACCCCGCACTACACATGAGGGAGAGAGACCCCGCACTACACATGAGGGAGAGAGACCCCGCACTACACATGAGGGAGAGAGACCCCGCACTACACATGAGGGAGAGAAACCCCGCACTACACATGAGGGAGAGAGCGACAGACCCCGCACTACACATGAGGGAGAGACCCCGCACTACACATGAGGGAGAGAAACCCCGCACTACACATGAGGGAGAGAGCGACAGACCCCGCACTACACATGAGGGAGAGAGAGCGACAGACCCCGCACTACACATGAGGGAGAGAGCGACAGACCCCGCACTACACATGAGGGAGAGAGACCCCGCACTACACATGAGGGAGAGAAACCCCGCACTACACATGAGGGAGAGAGCGACAGACCCCGCACTACACATGAGGGAGAGAGAGAGACAGATCCCGCACTACACATGAGGGAGAGAAACCCCGCACTACACATGAGGGAGAGAGCGACAGACCCCGCACTACACATGAGGGAGAGAGAGCGACAGACCCCGCACTACACATGAGGGAGAGAAACCCCGCACTACACATGAGGGAGAGAAACCCCGCACTACACATGAGGGAGAGAGCGACAGACCCCGCACTACACATGGGGGAGAGAGAGCGACAGACCCCGCACTACACATGAGGGAGAGAGAGCGACAGACCCCGCACTACACATGGGGGAGAGAGAGCGACAGACCCCGCACTACACATGGAGGAGAGAGAGCGACAGACCCCGCACTACACATGAGGGAGAAAGAGCGACAGACCCCGTACTACACATGGGGGAGAGAGCGACAGACCCCGCACTACACATGGGGGAGAGAGCGACAGACCCCGCACTACACATGGGGGAGAGAGCGACAGACCCTGCACTACACATGAGGGAGAGAGACCCCGCACTACACATGAGGGAGAGAGACCCCGCACTACACATGAGGGAGAGAGAGCGACAGACCCCGCACTACACATGAGGGAGAGAGAGCGACAGACCCCGCACTACACATGAGGGAGAGAGAGCGACAGACCCCGCACTACACATGAGGGAGAGAGAGACAGACCCCGCACTACACATGAGGGAGAGAGAGCGACAGACCACGCACTACACATGGGGGAAAGAGAGCGACAGACCCCGCACTACACATGGGGGAGAGAGCGACAGACCCCGCACTACACATGAGGGAGAGAGAGCGACAGACCCCGCACTACACATGAGGGAGAGAGAGCGACACCCCGCACTACACATGAGGGAGAGAGAGCGACACCCCGCACTACACATGGGGGAGAGAGCGACAGACCCCGCACTACACATGGGGGAGAGAGCGACAGACCCCGCACTACACATGAGGGAGAGAGAGACAGACCCCGCACTACACATGAGGGAGAGAGAGCGACAGACCCCGCACTACACATGAGGGAGAGAGACCCCGCACTACACATGGGGGGGGGAGAGAAAGCGACAGACCCTGCACTACACATGGAGGAGAGAGAGCGACAGACCCCGCACTACACATGGGGGAGAGAGCGACAGACCCCGCACTACACATGGGGGAGAGAGCGACAGACCCCGCACTACACATGAGGGAGAGAGAGACAGACCCCGCACTACACATGGGGGAGAGAGACCCCGCACTACACATGAGGGAGAGAGACCCCGCACTACACATGAGGGAGAGAGACCCTGCACTACACATGGGGGGGGGGGGAGAGAGAGCGACAGACCCTGCACTACACATGAGGGAGAGAGAGCGACAGACCCTACACTACACATGGAGGAGAGAGAGCGACAGACCCCGCACTACACATGGGGGAGAGAGAGACAGACCCCGCACTACACATGGGGGAGAGAGAGCGACAGACCCCGCACTACACATGAGGGAGAGAGAGCGACAGACCCCGCACTACACATGAGGGAGAGAGAGCGACAGACCCCGCACTACACATGGGGGAGAGAGCGACAGACCCCGCACTACACATGAGGGAGAGAGAGACAGACCCCGCACTACACATGAGGGAGAGAGAGCGACAGACCCCGCACTACACATGAGGGAGAGAGACCCCGCACTACACATGAGGGAGAGAGACCCCGCACTACACATGGGGGGGGGGGAGAGAGAGCGACAGACCCTGCACTACACATGAGGGAGAGAGAGCGACAGACCCTGCACTACACATGGAGGAGAGAGAGCGACAGACCCCGCACTACACATGGGGGAGAGAGAGACAGACCCCGCACTACACATGAGGGAGAGAGAGCGACACACCCCGCACTACACATGAGGGAGAGAGAGCGACAGACCCCGCACTACACATGGGGGGGAGAGAGCGACAGACCCCGCACTACACATGAGGGAGAGAGAGCGACAGACCCCGCACTACACATGAGGGAGAGAGAGACAGACCCCGCACTACACATGAGGGAGAGAGAGCGACACACCCTGCACTACACATGGGGGGGAGAGAGCGACAGACCCCGCACTACACATGAGGGAGAGAGAGCGACAGACCCCGCACTACACATGAGGGACAGAGAGCGACAGACCCCGCACTACACATGAGGGACAGAGAGCGACAGACCCCGCACTACACATGAGGGAGAGAGAGCGACAGACCCCACACTACACATGAGGGAGAGAGAGCGACAGACCCCGCACTACACATGGGGGAGAGAGAGACAGACCCCGCACTACACATGAGGGAGAGAGAGCGACACACCCCGCACTACACATGAGGGAGAGAGAGCGACACACCCCGCACTACACATGAGGGAGAGAGAGCGACAGACCCCGCACTACACATGAGGGAGAGAGACCCCGCACTACACATGAGGGAGAGAGACCCCGCACTACACATGGGGGGGGGGGAGAGAGAGCGACAGACCCTGGACTACACATGAGGGAGAGAGAGCGACAGACCCTACACTACACATGGAGGAGAGAGAGCGACAGACCCCGCACTACACATGGGGGAGAGAGAGACAGACCCCGCACTACACATGAGGGAGAGAGAGCGACAGACCCCGCACTACACATGGGGGAGAGAGAGCGACAGACCCCGCACTACACATGAGGGAGAGAGAGCGACACCCCCGCACTACACATGAGGGAGAGAGAGCGACAGACCCCGCACTACACATGAGGGAGAGAGAGCGACAGACCCCGCACTACACATGGGGGAGAGAGCGACAGACCCCGCACTACACATGAGGGAGAGAGAGACAGACCCCGCACTACACATGAGGGAGAGAGAGCGACAGACCCCGCACTACACATGAGGGAGAGAGACCCCGCACTACACATGAGGGAGAGAGACCCCGCACTACACATGGGGGGGATGGTAGAGAGAGCGACAGACCCTGCACTACACATGAGGGAGAGAGAGACAGACCCTGCACTACACATGAGGGAGAGAGAGACAGACCCTGCACTACACATGGAGGAGAGAGAGCGACAGACCCCGCACTACACATGGGGGAGAGAGAGACCGACCCCGCACTACACATGGGGGATAGAGCGACAGACCCCGCACTACACATGAGGGAGAGAGAGCGACAGACCCAGCACTACACATGAGGGAGAGAGACCCCGCACTACACATGAGGGAGAGAGACCCCGCACTACACATGGGGGGGGGGGAGAGAGAGCGACAGACCCTGCACTACACATGGAGGAGAGAGAGCGACAGACCCCGCACTACACATGGGGGAGAGAGAGACAGACCCCCGCACTACACATGAGGGAGAGAGAGCGACACACCCCACTACACATGAGGGAGAGAGAGCGACAGACCCCACACTACACATGGGGGGAGAGAGCGACAGACCCCGCACTACACATGAGGGAGAGAGAGCGACAGACCCCGCACTACACATGAGGGAGAGAGAGACAGACCCCGCACTACACATGAGGGAGAGAGAGCGACACACCCTGCGCTACACATGGGGGGGAGAGAGCGACAGACCCCGCACTACACATGGGGGAGAGAGAGCGAAAGACCCCGCACTACACATGAGGGAGAGAGAGCGACAGACCCCCGCATTACACATGAGGGAGAGAGAGCGACAGACCCCGCACTACACATGAGGGACAGAGAGCGACAGACCCCGCACTACACATGAGGGAGAGAGAGCGACAGACCCCACACTACACATGAGGGAGAGAGAGCGACAGACCCCGCACTACACATGGGGGAGAGAGACCCCGCACTACACATGAGGGAGAGAGACCCCGCACTACACATGGGGGGGGGGGGAGAGAGAGCGACAGACCCTGCACTACACATGAGGGAGAGAGAGCCAGACCCTGCACTACACATGAGGGAGAGAGCGACAGACCCCGCACTACACATGGGGGAGAGAGAGACAGACCCCGCACTACACATGAGGGAGAGAGAGCGACACACCCCGCACTACACATGATGGAGAGAGAGCGACAGACCCCGCACTACACATGGGGGGGAGAGAGCGACAGACCCCGCACTACACATGAGGGAGAGAGAGCGACAGACCCCGCACTACACATGAGGGAGAGAGAGACAGACCCCGCACTACACATGAGGGAGAGAGAGCGACACACCCTGCACTACACATGGGGGGGAGAGAGCGACAGACCCGCACTACACATGAGGGAGAGAGAGCGACAGACCCCGCACTACACATGAGGGACAGAGAGCGACAGACCCCGCACTACACATGAGGGAGAGAGAGCGACAGACCCCGCACTACACATGAGGGAGAGAGAGCGACAGACCCCACACTACACATGAGGGAGAGAGAGCGACAGACCCCGCACTACACATGGGGGAGAGAGAGACAGACCCCGCACTACACATGAGGGAGAGAGAGCGACACACCCCGCACTACACATGAGGGAGAGAGAGCGACACACCCCGCACTACACATGAGGGAGAGAGAGCGACAGACCCCGCACTACACATGAGGGAGAGAGACCCCGCACTACACATGAGGGAGAGAGACCCCGCACTACACATGGGGGGGGGGAGAGAGAGCGACAGACCCTGCACTACACATGAGGGAGAGAGAGCGACAGACCCTACACTACACATGGAGGAGAGAGAGCGACAGACCCCGCACTACACATGGGGGAGAGAGAGACAGACCCCGCACTACACATGAGGGAGAGAGAGCGACAGACCCCGCACTACACATGGGGGAGAGAGAGCGACAGACCCCGCACTACACATGAGGGAGAGAGAGCGACACCCCGCACTACACATGAGGGAGAGAGAGCGACAGACCCCGCACTACACATGAGGGAGAGAGAGCGACAGACCCCGCACTACACATGGGGGAGAGAGCGACAGACCCCGCACTACACATGAGGGAGAGAGAGACAGACCCCGCACTACACATGAGGGAGAGAGAGCGACAGACCCCGCACTACACATGAGGGAGAGAGACCCCGCACTACACATGAGGGAGAGAGACCCCGCACTACACATGGGGGGGGGGAGAGAGAGAGCGACAGACCCTGCACTACACATGAGGGAGAGAGAGCGACAGACCCTGCACTACACATGGAGGAGAGAGAGCGACAGACCCCGCACTACACATGGGGGAGAGAGAGACCGACCCCGCACTACACATGGGGGATAGAGCGACAGACCCCGCACTACACATGAGGGAGAGAGAGACAGACCCCGCACTACACATGAGGGAGAGAGAGCGACAGACCCCGCACTACACATGAGGGAGAGAGGACCCCGCACTACACATGGGGGGGGGGAGAGAGAGAGCGACAGACCCTGCACTACACATGAGGGAGAGAGAGCGACAGACCCTGCACTACACATGAGGGAGAGAGAGCGACAGACCCCGCACTACACATGAGGGAGAGAGAGCGACAGACCCCGCACTACACATGAGGGAGAGAGAGCGACAGACCCCGCACTACACATGAGGGAGAGAGAGCGACAGACCCCGCACTACACATGGGGGAGAGAGAGCGACAGACCCCGCACTACACATGGGGGAGAGAGAGCGACAGACCCCGCACTACACATGGGGGAGAGAGAGCGACAGACCCCGCACTACACATGGGGGAGAGAGAGCGACAGACCCCGCACTACACATGGGGAGAGAGAGCGACAGACCCCGCACTACACATGGGGGAGAGAGAGAGCGACAGACCCCGCACTACACATGGGGGAGAGAGAGAGCGACAGACCCCGCACTACACATGGGGGGAGAGAGCGACAGACCCCGCACTACACATGGGGGAGAGAGAGAGCGACAGACCCCGCACTACACATGGGGGAGAGAGAGAGCGACAGACCCCGCACTACACATGGGGGAGAGAGAGCGACAGACCCCGCACTACACATGGGGGAGAGAGAGCGACAGACCCCGCACTACACATGGGGGAGAGAGAGCGACAGACCCCGCACTACACATGGGGGAGAGAGAGACAGACCCCGCACTACACATGGGGGAGAGAGCGAGCGACAGACCCCGCACTATACATGGGGGAGAGAGCGAGCGACAGACCCCGCACTACACATGGGGGGGAGAGAGCGACAGACCCCGCACTACACATGGGGGGAGAGAGCGACAGACCCCGCACTACACATGGGGGAGAGAGAGCGACAGACCCCGCACTACACATGGGGGAGAGAGAGCGACAGACCCCGCACTACACATGAGGGAGAGAGTGCGACAGACCCGCACTACACATGAGGGAGAGAGCGACAGACCCCGCACTACACATGAGGGAGAGAGCGACAGACCCCGCACTACACATGGGGGGGAGAGAGCGACAGACCCCGCACTACACATGGGGGGGGAGAGAGCGACAGACCCCGCACTACACATGGGGGGGAGAGAGACACAGACCCCGCACTACACATGGGGGGGAGAGAGACACAGACCCCGCACTACACATGGGGGTGAGAGAGACACAGACCCCGCACTACACATGGGGGGGAGAGAGACACAGACCCCGCACTACACATGGGGGAGAGAGCGACAGACCCCACACTACACCTGAGGGAGAGAGCGACAGACCCCGCACTACACATGAGGGATAGAGAGCGACAGACCCCGCACTACACATGAGGGGGAGAGAGAGAGACAGACCCCGCACTACACATGAGGGAGAGAGAGCGACAGACCCCGCACTACACATGAGGGGAGAGAGAGCGACACACCCCGCACTACACATGGGGGGGAGAGAGCGACAGACCCCACACTACACATGAGGGGAGAGAGAGCGACAGACCCCGCACTACACATGAGGGGAGAGAGAGCGACAGACCCGCACTACACATGAGGGAGAGAGAGCGACAGACCCCGCACTACACATGAGGGAGAGAGAGCGACAGACCCCGCACTACACATGAGGGAGAGAGAGCGACAGACCCCGCACTACATATGAGGGGACAGAGAGCGACAGACCCCGCACTACACATGAGGGGACAGAGAGCGACAGACCCCGCACTACACATGAGGGAGAGAGAGCGACAGACCCCACACTACACATGAGGGAGAGAGAGCGACAGACCCCGCACTACACATGAGGGGAGAGAGAGCGACAGACCCCGCACTACACATGAGGGGAGAGAGAGCGACAGACCCCGCACTACACATGAGGGAGAGAGAGCGACAGACCCCGCACTACACATGAGGGAGAGAGAGCGACAGACCCCGCACTACACATGAGGGAGAGAGAGCGACAGACCCCGCACTACACATGAGGGAGAGAGAGCGACAGACCCCGCACTACACATGAGGGAGAGAAAGCGACAGACCCCGCACTACACATGAGGGAGAGAGAGCGACAGACCCCGCACTACACATGAGAGAGAGAGAGCGACAGACCCCGCACTACACATGAGGGAGAGAGAGCGACAGACCCCGCACTACACATGAGGGAGAGAGAGCGACAGACCCCGCACTACACATGAGGGAGAGAGAGCGACAGACCCCGCACTACACATGAGGGAGAGAGAGCGACAGACCCCGCATTAACATGAGGGAGAGAGTGACAGACTCCGCACTACACATGAGGGAGAGAGAGCGACAGACTCCGCACTACACATGAGGGAGAGAGAGCGACAGACCCCGCACTACACATGAGGGAGAGAGAGCGACAGACCCCGCACTACACATGAGGGAGAGAGAGCGACAGACCCCGCACTACACATGAGGGAGAGAGAGCGACAGACCCCGCACTACACATGAGGGAGAGAGCGACAGACCCCGCACTACACATGAGGGAGAGAGAGAGAGCGTCAGACCCCGCACTACACATGGGGGAGAGAGCGTCAGACCCCGCACTACACATGAGGGAGAGAGCGACAGACCCCGCACTACACATGAGGGAGAGAGAGAGAGCGTCAGACCCCACACTACACATGGGGGAGAGAGCATCAGACCCCGCACTACACATGAGGGGGAAAGAGCGACAGACCCCGCACTACACATGAGGGAGAGAGCGACACCCTGCACTACACATGAGGGAGAGAGAGCGACAGACCCCGCACTACACATGAGGGAGAGAGAGCGACAGACCCCGCACTACACATGAGGGAGAGAGAGCGACAGACCCCGCACTACACATGAGGGAGAGAGAGCGACAGACCCCGCACTACACATGGGGGAGAGAGAGCGACAGACCCCGCACTACACATGGGGGAGAGAGAGAGCGACAGACCCCGCACTACACATGGGGGAGAGAGAGAGCGACAGACCCCGCACTACACATGAGGGAGAGAGCGACAGACCCCGCACTACACATGAGGGAGAGAGCGACAGACCCCGCACTACACATGAGGGAGAGAGAGCGACAGACCCCGCACAACACATGGAGGAGAGAGAGCGACAGACCCCGCACTACACATGGAGGAGAGAGAGAGCGACAGACCCCGCACTACACATGGAGGAGAGAGAGCGACAGACCCCGCACTACACATGGAGGAGAGAGAGAGCGACAGACCCCGCACTACACATGAGGGAGAGAGAGCGTCAGACCCCGCACTACACATGGGGGAGAGAGCGTCAGACCCCGCACTACACATGAGGGGGAAAGAGCGACAGACCCCGCACTACACATGAGGGAGAGAGCGACACCCTGCACTACACATGAGGGAGAGAGAGCGACAGACCCCGCACTACACATGAGGGAGAGAGAGCGACAGACCCCGCACTACACATGAGGGAGAGAGAGCGCGACAGACCCCGCACTACACATGGGGGAGAGAGAGCGACAGACCCCGCACTACACATGGGGGAGAGAGAGAGCGACAGACCCCGCACTACACATGAGGGAGAGAGAGCGACAGACCCCGCACTACACATGGGGGAGAGAGAGAGCGACAGACCCCGCACTACACATGGGGGAGAGAGAGCGACAGACCCCGCACTACACATGGGGGAGAGAGCGACAGACCCCGCACTACACATGGGGGAGAGAGAGCGACAGACCCCGCACTACACATGGGGGAGAGAGCGACAGACCCCGCACTACACATGGGGGAGAGAGAGCGACAGACCCCGCACTACACATGGGGGAGAGAGGGAGCGACAGACCCCGCACTACACATGGGGGGGAGAGAGCGACAGACCCCGCACTACACATGGGGGAGAGAGAGAGCGACAGACCCCGCACTACACATGGGGGAGAGAGAGAGCGACAGACCCCGCACTACACATGGGGGAGAGAGAGCGACAGACCCCGCACTACACATGGGGGAGAGAGAGCGACAGACCCCGCACTACACATGGGGGAGAGAGAGCGACAGACCCCGCACTACACATGGGGGAGAGAGAGCGACAGACCCCGCACTACACATGGGGGAGAGAGCGACAGACCCCGCACTACACATGGGGGAGAGAGAGCGACAGACCCCGCACTACACATGGGGGAGAGAGCGAGCGACAGACCCCGCACTACACATGGGGGAGAGAGAGAGCGACAGACCCCGCACTACACATGGGGGGGAGAGAGCGACAGACCCCGCACTACACATGGGGGAGAGAGAGCGACAGACCCCGCACTACACATGGGGGAGAGAGAGCGACAGACCCCACACTACACATGGGGGAGAGAGTGCGACAGACCCCGCACTACACATGAGGGAGAGAGCGACAGACCCCGCACTACACATGAGGGAGAGAGCGACAGACCCCGCACTACACATGGGGGGGGAGAGAGCGACAGACCCCGCACTACACATGGGGGGGGAGAGAGCGACAGACCCCGCACTACACATGGGGGGGAGAGAGACACAGACCCCGCACTACACATGGGGGGGAGAGAGACACAGACCCCGCACTACACATGGGGGGGAGAGAGACACAGACCCCGCACTACACATGAGGGAGAGAGCGACAGACCCCGCACTACACATGAGGGATAGAGCGACAGACCCCGCACTACACATGAGGGAGAGAGAGCGACAGACCCCGCACTACACATGGAGGAGAGAGAGCGACAGACCCCGCACTACACATGGAGGAGAGAGAGAGCGACAGACCCCGCACTACACATGGAGGAGAGAGAGCGACAGACCCCGCACTACACATGGAGGAGAGAGAGAGCGACAGACCCCGCACTACACATGAGGGAGAGAGAGCGACAGACCCCGCACTACACATGAGGGAGAGAGAGAGAGCGTCAGACCCCGCACTACACATGAGGGGGAAAGAGCGACAGACCCCGCACTACACATGAGGGAGAGAGCGACACCCTGCACTACACATGAGGGAGAGAGAGCGACAGACCCCGCACTACACATGAGGGAGAGAGAGCGCGACAGACCCCGCACTACACATGGGGGAGAGAGAGCGACAGACCCCGCACTACACATGGGGGAGAGAGAGAGCGACAGACCCCGCACTACACATGAGGGAGAGAGAGCGACAGACCCCGCACTACACATGGGGGAGAGAGAGAGCGACAGACCCCGCACTACACATGGGGGAGAGAGAGCGACAGACCCCGCACTACACATGGGGGAGAGAGAGCGACAGATCCCGCACTACACATGGGGGAGAGAGAGCGACAGACCCCGCACTACACATGGAGAGAGCGACAGACCCCGCACTACACATGGGGGAGAGAGAGCGACAGACCCCGCACTACACATGGGGGAGAGAGAGAGCGACAGACCCCGCACTACACATGGGGGGGAGAGAGCGACAGACCCCGCACTACACATGGGGGAGAGAGAGAGCGACAGACCCCGCACTACACATGGGGGAGAGAGAGAGCGACAGACCCCGCACTACACATGGGGGAGAGAGAGCGACAGACCCCGCACTACACATGGGGGAGAGAGAGCGACAGACCCCGCACTACACATGGGGGAGAGAGAGCGACAGACCCCGCACTACACATGGGGGAGAGAGAGCGACAGACCCCGCACTACACATGGGGGAGAGAGAGCGACAGACCCCGCACTACACATGGGGGAGAGAGAGAGCGACAGACCCCGCACTACACATGGGGGAGAGAGAGAGCGACAGACCCCGCACTACACATGAGGGAGAGAGAGCGACAGACCCCGCACTACACGAGGGAGAGAGAGCGACAGACCCCGCACTACACATGAGGGAGAGAGAGCGACAGACCCCGCACTACACATGAGGGAGAGAGAGCGACAGACCCCGCACTACACATGAGGGAGAGAGAGCGACAGACCCCGCACTACACATGAGGGAGAGAGAGCGACAGACCCCGCACTACACATGAGGGAGAGAGAGCGACAGACCCCGCACTACACATGAGGGAGAGAGAGCGACAGACCCCGCACTACACATGAGGGAGAGAGAGCGACAGACCCCGCACTACACATGAGGGAGAGAGAGCGACAGACCCCGCACTACACATGAGGGAGAGAGAGCGACAGACCCCGCACTACACATGAGGGAGAGAGCGACAGACCCCGCACTACACATGAGGGAGAGAGCGACAGACCCCGCACTACACATGAGGGAGAGAGAGAGAGCGTCAGACCCCACACTACACATGGGGGAGAGAGCGTCAGACCCCGCACTACACATGAGGGAGAGAGCGACAGACCCCGCACTACACATGAGGGAGAGAGAGAGAGCGTCAGACCCCGCACTACACATGAGGGGGAAAGAGCGACAGACCCCGCACTACACATGGGGGAGAGAGCATCAGACCCCGCACTACACATGAGGGGGAAAGAGCGACAGACCCCGCACTACACATGAGGGAGAGAGCGACACCCTGCACTACACATGAGGGAGAGAGAGCGACAGACCCCGCACTACACATGAGGGAGAGAGAGCGACAGACCCCGCACTACACATGGGGGAGAGAGAGCGACAGACCCCGCACTACACATGGGGGAGAGAGAGCGACAGACCCCACACTACACATGGGGGAGAGAGTGCGACAGACCCCGCACTACACATGAGGGAGAGAGCGACAGACCCCGCACTACACATGAGGGAGAGAGCGACAGACCCCGCACTACACATGGGGGGGGAGAGAGCGACAGACCCCGCACTACACATGGGGGGGAGAGAGACACAGACCCCGCACTACACATGGGGGGGAGAGAGACACAGACCCCGCACTACACATGGGGGGGAGAGAGACACAGACCCCGCACTACACATGGGGGAGAGAGCGACAGACCCCACACTACACATGAGGGAGAGAGCGACAGACCCCGCACTACACATGAGGGATAGAGCGACAGACCCCGCACTACACATGAGGGAGAGAGAGCGACAGACCCCGCACTACACATGGAGGAGAGAGAGCGACAGACCCCGCACTACACATGGAGGAGAGAGAGAGCGACAGACCCCGCACTACACATGGAGGAGAGAGAGCGACAGACCCCGCACTACACATGGAGGAGAGAGAGAGCGACAGACCCCGCACTACACATGAGGGAGAGAGAGCGACAGACCCCGCACTACACATGAGGGAGAGAGAGAGAGCGTCAGACCCCGCACTACACATGGGGGAGAGAGCGTCAGACCCCGCACTACACATGAGGGGGAAAGAGCGACAGACCCCGCACTACACATGAGGGAGAGAGCGACACCCTGCACTACACATGAGGGAGAGAGAGCGACAGACCCCGCACTACACATGAGGGAGAGAGAGCGCGACAGACCCCGCACTACACATGGGGGAGAGAGAGCGACAGACCCCGCACTACACATGGGGGAGAGAGAGAGCGACAGACCCCGCACTACATATGAGGGAGAGAGAGCGACAGACCCCGCACTACACATGGGGGAGAGAGAGAGCGACAGACCCCGCACTACACATGGGGGAGAGAGCGACAGACCCCGCACTACACATGGGGGAGAGAGAGCGACAGACCCCGCACTACACATGGGGGAGAGAGAGCGACAGACCCCGCACTACACATGGGGGAGAGAGCGACAGACCCCGCACTACACATGGGGGAGAGAGAGAGCGACAGACCCCGCACTACACATGGGGGGGAGAGAGCGACAGACCCCGCACTACACATGGGGGAGAGAGAGAGCGACAGACCCCGCACTACACATGGGGGAGAGAGAGCGACAGACCCCGCACTACACATGGGGGAGAGAGAGCGACAGACCCCGCACTACACATGGGGGAGAGAGAGCGACAGACCCCGCACTACACATGGGGGAGAGAGAGCGACAGACCCCGCACTACACATGGGGGAGAGAGAGCGACAGACCCCGCACTACACATGGGGGAGAGCGAGCGACAGACCCCGCACTACACATGGGGGAGAGAGAGAGCGACAGACCCCGCACTACACATGGGGGAGAGAGAGAGCGACAGACCCCGCACTACACATGAGGGAGAGAGAGCGACAGACCCCGCACTACACGAGGGAGAGAGAGCGACAGACCCCGCACTACACATGAGGGAGAGAGAGCGACAGACCCCGCACTACACATGAGGGAGAGAGAGCGACAGACCCCGCACTACACATGAGGGAGAGAGAGCGACAGACCCCGCACTACACATGAGGGAGAGAGAGCGACAGACCCCGCACTACACATGAGGGAGAGAGAGCGACAGACCCCGCACTACACATGAGGGAGAGAGAGCGACAGACCCCGCACTACACATGAGGGAGAGAGAGCGACAGACCCCGCACTACACATGAGGGAGAGAGAGCGACAGACCCCGCACTACACATGAGGGAGAGAGAGCGACAGACCCCGCACTACACATGAGGGAGAGAGAGCGACAGACCCCGCACTACACATGAGGGAGAGAGCGACAGACCCCGCACTACACATGAGGGAGAGAGCGACAGACCCCGCACTACACATGAGGGAGAGAGAGAGAGCGTCAGACCCCACACTACACATGGGGGAGAGAGCGTCAGACCCCGCACTACACATGAGGGAGAGAGCGACAGACCCCGCACTACACATGAGGGAGAGAGAGAGAGCGTCAGACCCCACACTACACATGGGGGAGAGAGCATCAGACCCCGCACTACACATGAGGGGGAAAGAGCGACAGACCCCGCACTACACATGAGGGAGAGAGCGACACCCTGCACTACACATGAGGGAGAGAGAGCGACAGACCCCGCACTACACATGAGGGAGAGAGAGCGACAGACCCCGCACTACACATGAGGGAGAGAGAGCGACAGACCCCGCACTACACATGAGGGAGAGAGAGCGACAGACCCCGCACTACACATGAGGGAGAGAGCGACAGACCCCGCACTACACATGAGGGAGAGAGCGACAGACCCCGCACTACACATGAGGGAGAGAGAGAGAGCGTCAGACCCCACACTACACATGGGGGAGAGAGCGTCAGACCCCGCACTACACATGAGGGAGAGAGCGACAGACCCCGCACTACACATGAGGGAGAGAGAGAGAGCGTCAGACCCCGCACTACACATGAGGGGGAAAGAGCGACAGACCCCGCACTACACATGGGGGAGAGAGCATCAGACCCCGCACTACACATGAGGGGGAAAGAGCGACAGACCCCGCACTACACATGAGGGAGAGAGCGACACCCTGCACTACACATGAGGGAGAGAGAGCGACAGACCCCGCACTACACATGAGGGAGAGAGAGCGACAGACCCCGCACTACACATGGGGGAGAGAGAGCGACAGACCCCGCACTACACATGGGGGAGAGAGAGCGACAGACCCCACACTACACATGGGGGAGAGAGTGCGACAGACCCCGCACTACACATGAGGGAGAGAGCGACAGACCCCGCACTACACATGAGGGAGAGAGCGACAGACCCCGCACTACACATGGGGGGGGAGAGAGCGACAGACCCCGCACTACACATGGGGGGGAGAGAGACACAGACCCCGCACTACACATGGGGGGGAGAGAGACACAGACCCCGCACTACACATGGGGGGGAGAGAGACACAGACCCCGCACTACACATGGGGGAGAGAGCGACAGACCCCACACTACACATGAGGGAGAGAGCGACAGACCCCGCACTACACATGAGGGATAGAGCGACAGACCCCGCACTACACATGAGGGAGAGAGAGCGACAGACCCCGCACTACACATGGAGGAGAGAGAGCGACAGACCCCGCACTACACATGGAGGAGAGAGAGAGCGACAGACCCCGCACTACACATGGAGGAGAGAGAGCGACAGACCCCGCACTACACATGGAGGAGAGAGAGAGCGACAGACCCCGCACTACACATGAGGGAGAGAGAGCGACAGACCCCGCACTACACATGAGGGAGAGAGAGAGAGCGTCAGACCCCGCACTACACATGGGGGAGAGAGCGTCAGACCCCGCACTACACATGAGGGGGAAAGAGCGACAGACCCCGCACTACACATGAGGGAGAGAGCGACACCCTGCACTACACATGAGGGAGAGAGAGCGACAGACCCCGCACTACACATGAGGGAGAGAGAGCGCGACAGACCCCGCACTACACATGGGGGAGAGAGAGCGACAGACCCCGCACTACACATGGGGGAGAGAGAGAGCGACAGACCCCGCACTACATATGAGGGAGAGAGAGCGACAGACCCCGCACTACACATGGGGGAGAGAGAGAGCGACAGACCCCGCACTACACATGGGGGAGAGAGCGACAGACCCCGCACTACACATGGGGGAGAGAGAGCGACAGACCCCGCACTACACATGGGGGAGAGAGAGCGACAGACCCCGCACTACACATGGGGGAGAGAGCGACAGACCCCGCACTACACATGGGGGAGAGAGAGAGCGACAGACCCCGCACTACACATGGGGGGGAGAGAGCGACAGACCCCGCACTACACATGGGGGAGAGAGAGAGCGACAGACCCCGCACTACACATGGGGGAGAGAGAGCGACAGACCCCGCACTACACATGGGGGAGAGAGAGCGACAGACCCCGCACTACACATGGGGGAGAGAGAGCGACAGACCCCGCACTACACATGGGGGAGAGAGAGCGACAGACCCCGCACTACACATGGGGGAGAGAGAGCGACAGACCCCGCACTACACATGGGGGAGAGCGAGCGACAGACCCCGCACTACACATGGGGGAGAGAGAGAGCGACAGACCCCGCACTACACATGGGGGAGAGAGAGAGCGACAGACCCCGCACTACACATGAGGGAGAGAGAGCGACAGACCCCGCACTACACGAGGGAGAGAGAGCGACAGACCCCGCACTACACATGAGGGAGAGAGAGCGACAGACCCCGCACTACACATGAGGGAGAGAGAGCGACAGACCCCGCACTACACATGAGGGAGAGAGAGCGACAGACCCCGCACTACACATGAGGGAGAGAGAGCGACAGACCCCGCACTACACATGAGGGAGAGAGAGCGACAGACCCCGCACTACACATGAGGGAGAGAGAGCGACAGACCCCGCACTACACATGAGGGAGAGAGAGCGACAGACCCCGCACTACACATGAGGGAGAGAGAGCGACAGACCCCGCACTACACATGAGGGAGAGAGAGCGACAGACCCCGCACTACACATGAGGGAGAGAGAGCGACAGACCCCGCACTACACATGAGGGAGAGAGCGACAGACCCCGCACTACACATGAGGGAGAGAGCGACAGACCCCGCACTACACATGAGGGAGAGAGAGAGAGCGTCAGACCCCACACTACACATGGGGGAGAGAGCGTCAGACCCCGCACTACACATGAGGGAGAGAGCGACAGACCCCGCACTACACATGAGGGAGAGAGAGAGAGCGTCAGACCCCACACTACACATGGGGGAGAGAGCATCAGACCCCGCACTACACATGAGGGGGAAAGAGCGACAGACCCCGCACTACACATGAGGGAGAGAGCGACACCCTGCACTACACATGAGGGAGAGAGAGCGACAGACCCCGCACTACACATGAGGGAGAGAGAGCGACAGACCCCGCACTACACATGAGGGAGAGAGAGCGACAGACCCCGCACTACACATGAGGGAGAGAGAGCGACAGACCCCGCACTACACATGGGGGAGAGAGAGCGACAGACCCCGCACTACACATGGGGGAGAGAGAGAGCGACAGACCCCACACTACACATGGGGGAGAGAGAGAGCGACAGACCCCGCACTACACATGAGGGAGAGAGCGACAGACCCCGCACTACACATGAGGGAGAGAGCGACAGACCCCGCACTACACATGAGGGAGAGAGAGCGACAGACCCCGCACAACACATGGAGGAGAGAGAGCGACAGACCCCGCACTACACATGAGGGAGAGAGAGCGACAGACCCCGCACTACACATGAGGGAGAGAGAGCGACAGACCCCGCACTACACATGAGGGAGAGAGAGCGACAGACCCCGCACTACACATGGAGGAGAGAGAGAGCGACAGACCCCGCACTACACATGGAGGAGAGAGAGCGACAGACCCCGCACTACACATGGAGGAGAGAGAGAGCGACAGACCCCGCACTACACATGAGGGAGAGAGAGCGACAGACCCCGCACTACACATGAGGGAGAGAGAGAGAGCGTCAGACCCCGCACTACACATGGGGGAGAGAGCGTCAGACCCCGCACTACACATGAGGGGGAAAGAGCGACAGACCCCGCACTACACATGAGGGAGAGAGCGACACCCTGCACTACACATGAGGGAGAGAGAGCGACAGACCCCGCACTACACATGAGGGAGAGAGAGCGCGACAGACCCCGCACTACACATGGGGGAGAGAGAGCGACAGACCCCGCACTACACATGGGGGAGAGAGAGAGCGACAGACCCCGCACTACACATGAGGGAGAGAGAGCGACAGACCCCGCACTACACATGGGGGAGAGAGAGAGCGACAGACCCCGCACTACACATAGGGGAGAGAGAGCGACAGACCCCGCACTACACATGGGGGAGAGAGAGCGACAGACCCCGCACTACACATGGGGGAGAGAGAGCGACAGACCCCGCACTACACATGGGGGAGAGAGCGACAGACCCCGCACTACACATGGGGGAGAGAGAGCGACAGACCCCGCACTACACATGGGGGAGAGAGAGAGCGACAGACCCCGCACTACACATGGGGGGGAGAGAGCGACAGACCCCGCACTACACATGGGGGAGAGAGAGAGCGACAGACCCCGCACTACACATGGGGGAGAGAGAGAGCGACAGACCCCGCACTACACATGGGGGAGAGAGAGCGACAGACCCCGCACTACACATGGGGGAGAGAGAGCGACAGACCCTGCACTACACATGGGGGAGAGAGAGCGACAGACCCCGCACTACACATGGGGGAGAGAGAGCGACAGACCCCGCACTACACATGGGGGAGAGAGCGACAGACCCCGCACTACACATGGGGGAGAGAGAGCGACAGACCCCTCACTACACATGGGGGAGAGAGCGAGCGACAGACCCCGCACTACACATGGGGGAGAGAGAGAGCGACAGACCCCGCACTACACATGGGGGGGAGAGAGCGACAGACCCTGCACTACACATGGGGGAGAGAGAGCGACAGACCCCGCACTACACATGGGGGAGAGAGAGCGACAGACCCCACACTACACATGGGGGAGAGAGTGCGACAGACCCCGCACTACACATGAGGGGTAAAGAGCGACAGACCCCGCACTACACATGAGGGAGAGAGCGACACCCTGCACTACACATGAGGGAGAGAGCGACAGACCCCGCACTACACATGAGGGAGAGAGAGCGACAGACCCCGCACTACACATGAGGGAGAGAGAGCGACCGACCCCGCACTACACATGGGGGAGAGAGAGAGCGACAGACCCCGCACTACACATGGGGGAGAGAGAGAGCGACAGACCCCGCACTACACATGGGGGAGAGAGAGAGCGACAGACCCCGCACTACACATGGGGGAGAGAGAGCGACAGACCCCGCACTACACATGGGGGAGAGAGAGCGACAGACCCCACACTACACATGGGGGAGAGAGAGCGACAGACCCCGCACTACACATGGGGGAGAGAGAGCGACAGATGCGGCACTACACATGGGGGAGAGAGCGACAGACCCCGCACTACACATGGGTGAGAGAGAGCAACAGACCCCGCACTACGCATGTGGGAGAGAGAGAGCGACAGACCCCGCACTACACATGGGGGAGAGAGAGCGACAGACCCCGCACTACACATGGGGGAGAGAGAGCGACAGACCCCGCACTACACATGGGGGAGAGAGAGCGACAGACCCCGCACTACACATGGGGGAGAGAGAGAGAGACAGACCCCGCAGTACACATGAGGAGAGAGAGAGCGACAGACCCCGCACTACACATGAGGGAGAGAGAGCGACAGACCCCGCACTACACATGAGGGAGAGAGAGCGACAGACCCCGCACTACACATGAGGGAGAGAGAGCGACAGACCCCGCACTACACATGAGGGAGAGAGAGCGACAGACCCCGCACTACACATGGGGGAGAGAGAGCGACAGACCCCGCACTACACATGAGGGAGAGAGCGCGACAGACCCCGCACTACACATGAGGGAGAGAGAGCGACAGACCCTGCACTACACATGAGGGAGAGAGAGCGACAGACCCCGCACTACACATGAGGGAGAGAGAGCGACAGACCCCGCACTACACATGAGGGAGAGAGTGCGACAGATCCCGCATTACACATGAGGGAGAGAGAGCGACAGACCCTGCACTACACATGGGGGAGAGAGAGCGACAGACCCTGCACTACACATGGGGGAGAGAGAGCGACAGACCCCGCACTACACATGAGGGAGAGAGAGCGACAGACCCCGCACTACACATGGGGGAGAGAGAGTGACAGACCCCGCACTACACATGGGGGAGAGAGCGACAGACCCCGCACTACACATGGGGGAGAGAGTGCGGGGTCTGTCGCTCTCTCTCCCCCATGTGTAGTGTGGGGTCTGTCGCTCTATCACAGGCGCCAGGACGGCTGGTGGGCGGGGAAAGCAGTACAGTCTGTTGGTCAGTTCACGGCATTCAGACAGACAAAAAAGACTGACTGCACTCCTCAACCTGACGTGTGAACAGGTGCATAACTGAACATGACAAAGTACAAAAAAACAGTTTGTACTCTGATAATGCTAAAGTATGGAAACCATGAATGTGTGAACATGGACCTGCATTACTGCTAAGGAAAATCTGAGAAAAATGAGATATTTAGCATATATAAATGGCCATTTGTATATCTGCCCAGTTCATGGCATTCGGCACAGGTATAGCGCACAGCTGTCGCGTTCTATCTGTGCTGTGTATACAGTGACCAGAGTCACACGTGCGAGGCTTTGCCGGGTGCTGCCATGGCAGACCCGCATAAACCGCTCGCATGTGTGATTCCGGTGAAAGTAAAAAAAAAAACAAAACACGTGCGGTTCCCTCTATTTTTATCCCCAGCCAAGATAATGCTGTCCGGTAGAGCCGCATCTGTTACATACGACCATAGCGGTGTGCGATACCGGCTCTTCCCGCTGGCGTGATGCGGTGCTAGTCGGGGTAATAGCAGGGGTTAGCAGCGGTGCACGGCTGCTGCTAAACCCTAGGTTTGTGTGATGGTACAGGCGTCTATCAGATACCTTCATCACACAAACCTGTAAGTGACAGTAAATAAACACACACACACAGAACAATCCTTTATTTGGAATAAAGTAAAAAACACGCCCTGCTTCTCCTCTTTATTAACCCCAAACACTTTGCAGCGCTAACGTAATCCACACGACGTCCCACGCCGCTTCAGCTCTGCTACATCTGAATATCACAGAGAGCGGCACGACCGACCGCTCTCTGTGAGCTCCAGAGAATGAATGAGCTGCGCATTGAGCGGTGACATCACTCAGGTCATTTGCGGTCACAGCTGGAGGTTCCCACGGTCCTTCATCTGTGATCGCAGGTAACCTGACCTCAAGTGGAGGTCACTGAGTTCACAGACCTGCATCTCCTAACAGAAAAATCGCAGTTTTTTTGGCAAAGAGATGCAGATTTTGTGATGAAATTTTTATACCAAATTCCTGCATCCAATCTACACCTCCTGGCAAAAAATGCGGTGTTTTGACGCAATTTTTTCTTCAGCGCTCTATTGGGAGACCCAGACGATTGGGGTATAGCTACTGCCTCCGGAGGCCACACAAAGCACTACACTAAAAAGTGCAAGGCCCCTCCCCTTCTGGCTATACCCCCCCATGGTATCACGGGTTCTCCAGTTTTCAAGCTTTGTGCGAAGGAGGTCAGACATCCATGCATAGCTCCACAGATTTTAGTCAGCAGTAGCTGCTGACTATTTCGGATGGAAGAAAAGAGGGCCCATATAGGGCCCCCAGCATGCTCCCTTCTCACCCGTTGATGGTGTTGTAAGGTTGAGGTACCTATTGCTGGTACGGAGGCTGGAGCCCACATGCTGCTTTCCTTCCACATCCCCCTGGGGGGCTCTGAGGAAGTGGGATCCTGCCGGCCTCAAAGCTCTGACGCCGGGCTCCATCCACAGACCCATTTGAACCTGCTGGATACGGAGCTGGAGTACCGTTCAGGGACATGGCCCTGCACCATTACAGGTACTCTGTGTCCCCGGACACACAGGCACAGCACACTCCAGACTTGCTGGGTGTGCTAGTGCGCCGGGGACAGTAAAGGGTTACAGTCACTGCAGCTTTGCTGAGTGACTTTGTGTATTGGGAACTACCGCGCCGGACGCTCCGGGAGCGGCGGCGCGGCTGGGACTTGTAGTTCGCCGGGGACTGGGCGCCGACCGCGCTTTTACGGCGGCGGCGCTTATAAATCCAGTCCCCGGCTTCTGCGGCCTAGTGCCGCTTCGTTCCCGCCCCCTCCCTGTCACTCGGAAGGGGACAGACGCTGAGCAATCAGCAGCGCCGAGGGCTGGAGCCTTATTTACATGCTCCAGCCCTCTCACTGCACACTGTCGGACGCCGGATTCCCGCTCTGACTTGGGGCACGCCCACGGCCCGCCCCTCCTCACACGAGCTGGGGAAGACGCCGGCAGCCATTCCTGCAGTCCGAGCTCGGACTTTCGGCAACCAGGCAGGACGGTGGCGACCATACACCCGCTTATAGGCGGGCGGTAAGCGGCACACATAGTGCTGACCCCAATATATACTGCAGTGTGTACATGTGTATTTTAACTGCATAGGTCGCTATATGCCCGCTTGGAGAGCGACACATCAGCAGCAGGAAAGCAGGTGTGCTAAGGCACAGGCTTTCTAGGCTGCTTGTATTGCACGTACTGAAGTGTTCATTTGTGTTTATGCTTGTATGCTATACATTGCACTGTACAGTCGCTAGTCTTAGCTATATTCTCCTGGAATGGCTAGACTACAGCAGCAGAAAACCAAGGGTGCTGGGGCACAGGTTTTTTTTTTTTTCTATGCTGCTTGTATTGCATGGGCTGCAGTGTGCATTTGTACTTGTGCTTGTATGCTATACATTGCACTGTATGGTCACTCTTCTGGGCTATATTCCCCTAGATGACTAGTCTACAGCAGCAGAAGAGCAGAGGTGCCAGGGCACAGGCTTCTATGCTGCTTGTATTGCTTGTGCTGCAGTGTTCATTTGTACTTTATGCTTGTATGCTATACATTGCACTGTACGGTCACCAATCTTGGCTATATACTTCTAGATGGCTAGTCGGCAGCGGCAAAAAAGCAACACAGATTTTCAGTGCTGTTTTTACTACATGGGATGCTGTTCATGACACCGTCCCATTGTGTGCATGCTCCCCTGTAGCACTTCGTCTGCCGGGGTCTCTAGCACTTCGTCTGCCGGGGTCTCTACTAGTCGTGGCCAAAGAAACCACCTGTCATCCCTGTCCAAGGACAGGGACGGAGTTGCAGTTTCGACAGATATATTGTCATAAGATAGAGACTTGCAGTCCAGACAGGCCATGGGCAATCTTCCTGACCAGCCTCATTTGGAACGGGGGGGTCCCAGGAGGACTCTCTGTATGATAAGGCAGCTCTCCAGGACTTTGATCCTGACATCGCTATCAATCCGGATACACCGGATGGTAACGCCATACGGAATGATCCTATAGCGTCCATCAATGGAAGGTTGGATCTTTCTCCCTCAGCTCCCCCAGTGGAGGAGTCAGCTTCACAGCAGGAGAAGTCCCTTTTCAGTATCTCAAACGGATATTGAGTATTTTTCTGGCCACGCTGACTTCAGAGAAGCAGTCCAGAAACACCACGCTTACCAGATAAGCGTCTTCTCCAAACGTTTTTAAGATACACGTTATCCCTTTTCCCCTGACGTGGTCAAGCGCTGGACCCAGGGTCCAAAGGTGGATTCTCCAATCTCCAGGCTTGCGTCTAGAGCCATAGTTGCACTGGAGATGGGGCTTCACTTAAAGATGCCATTCACAGACAGATGGACTCTGGTTGAAATCTGTCTAGGAGGCTATCGGCGTGTCGGTTGCTCCGGCATTCACAGCCGTATAGGCAACCTAACCTTTTCAGCTGTTCTTGCGCAGCTGGCCTTGAGCACATGTACATCTGTACCGCAGAGGCGTCCGTAACCCCGCAATGTCTGCACTGCGACTTACCCTATTAATGCTGTCCTAAAAGTACAGTCGAGGTTTCGGTCCTTCCCAAGCTCGGGCAGGTCCCAATTGTCCTCGTGCAAAAGGGCTACAAAACCTCAGACGGGCTCAGATTCCGGCCGGGCTCAATCACGCCCAAGGAAGGCAGCCGGAGGAACCGCTACCAAGGCGGTCTCCTCATGACTCTCAGCTCTCTCTCTCTCTCCGCATCCGCGGTTGATGGCAGACTCCCCCGCCTTTGGCGACATTTAGCTGCCACAGGTCACAGACCGGTGGGTGACGGACATTGTGCTCACGTGCACAGGACAGTGTTCTGTTCTCGTCCTCCAACTCCATTCTTCAGAACGGCCCCACCTCCCCACCGAGCAGATGCCCTGCTGCAGGCGGTGGACGCTCTAAGAGCAGAAGGAGTGGTGATCCCTGTCCCCCCTCAGGAACGAGGGCGAGGGTTTGTACTCCAATCTCTTTGTGGCTCCAAAAAAGGACGGCTCCTTCCGTCCTGTTCTGGACCTAAAACTGCTCAACAAGCATGCGAACGCCAGGCGGTTCCGGATGGAATCCCTCCGATCCGTCATTACCTCAATGTCTCGAGGAGACTTCCTTGCCTCAACAGACATCAAAGATGCCTATCTCCACGTGCCAATTGCTACGGAGCACCAACGTTTTCTACGTTTTGTGATAGGAGACGACCATCTTCAGTTCGTAGCTCTGCCATTCGGTCTGGCGACAGCCCCACGGGTGTTCACCAAGGTCATGGCAGCAGTGGTAGCAGTCTTGCACTCTCAGGGACACCCGGTGATCCCTTACTTGGACGATCTACTCGTCAAAGCACCCTCCCTCGAGGCATGACAACGCAGCCTGAATGTTACGCTGGAGACTCTCCAGACTTTCGGGTGGATCACCAATTTGGCAAGGTCAAATCTGTCACCGACTCAATCACTAACGTATCTCGGCATGGAGTTTCACACTCTATCAGCGATAGTGAAGCTTCCGCTGAACAAGCAGCGTTCACTGCAAACAGAGGTGCAGTCTCTCCTTCAAGGCCAGTCGCACCCCTTAAGGCGCCTCATGCACTTCCTAGGGAAGATGGTGGCAGCCATGGAGGCAGTTCCCTTTGCGCAGTTTCATCTGCGCCAACTGCAAGGGGACATTCTCCGCCAATGGGACGGGCAGTCAACCTCCCTGGACAGGAAAGTCTCCCTTTCCCAGACGGCCAAGGACTCTCTGCAATGGTGGCTTATTCCCACCTCATTGTCACAGTGAAGATCCTTCCTACCCCCATCCTGGGCAGTGGTCACGACAGATACGAGTCTGTCAGGGTGGGGAGCAGTTTGTCTCCGCCACAGGGCTCAGGGGACGTGGACTCAGCAGGAGTCCACCCTTCAGATCAATGTTCTGGAAATCGGGGCAGGGTATCTTACCCTACTAGCTTTCCAGCAGTGGCTAGAAAGAGAGCAGATCCGAATCCAGTCGGACAACTCCACAGCGGTGGCATACATCAACCACCAAGGAGGGACGCGCAGTCGGCAAGCCTTCCAGGAAGTCCGGCGAATCCTCATGTGGGTGGAGGACACAGCATCCACCATATCCGCAGTTCACATCCCGGGCGTAGAAAACTGGGAAGCAGACTTCCTCAGTCGCCAGGGTATGGACGCAGGGGAATGGTCCATTCACCCGGACGTGTTTCAGGAAATCTGTCGCCGCTGGGGGGTGCCGGACGTCGACCTAATGGCGTCTCGGCACAACAACAAGGTCCCGGCATTTATGGCACGATCGCGCGATCACAGAGCTCTGGCGGCAGACGCCTTAGTGCAAGATTGGTCGCAGTTCCGGCTCACATATGTGTTTCCACCTCTGGCACTCTTGCCCAGAGTACTGCGCAAAAAATCAGATCCGATTGCAGCCGCGTCATACTCGTCGCCCCAGACTGGCCGAGGAGATCGTGGTACCCGGATCTGTGGCATCTCACGGTCGGCCGACCGTGGTCACTACCAGGCCGGCCAGACTTACTGTCTCAAGGGCCGTTTTTTCCATCGGAATTCTGCGGCCCTGAACCTGACTGTGTGGCCATTGAGTCCTGGATCCTAGCGTCTTCAGGATTATCCCAAGGGGTCGTTGCCACCATGAAACAGGCTAGGAAGTCCACCTCTGCTAAGTTCTACCACAGAACGTGGAAGATTTTCTTAACCTGGTGCTCGGCTCAGGGAGTGTCTCCCTGGACATTTGCATTGCCTACTTTTCTTTCCTTCCTGCAATCGGGGTTAGAAAAAGGTTTGTCGCTCGGCTCCCTTAAGGGGGAAGTCTCGGCACTATCCGTGTTTTTTCAGAAGCGTCTAGCACGTCTTTCTAAGGTGCGCACGTTCCTACAGGGGGTCTGTCATATCGTACCCCCGTACAAGCGGCCGTTAGATCCATGGGATCTCAACAGGGTATTAGTTGCTCTCCAGAGGCCGCCTTTCGAGCCTCTGAAGGAAGTTTCCTTTCTCGCCTGTCACAGAAGGTGGCGTTTCTCGTTGCGATCACATCGCTTCGGCGAGTGTCTGAGCTGGCAGCTCTGTCATCCAAGGCTCCCTTCCTGGTGTTCCACCAGGACAAGGTAGTGCTGCGCCCCATTCCGGAGTTTCTCCATAAGGTCGTATCCTCATTTCATCTTAATCAGGATATATCCTTGCCTTCCTTTTGTCCTCATCCGGTTCACCAGTATGAAAAGGACTTACGTTTGTTAGATCTGGTGAGAGCACTCAGAATCTACATTTCCCGCACGGCGCCCATGCGCCGTTCCGATGCACTTTTTGTCCTTGTCGCTGGTCCGCGCAAGGGGTTGCAGGCTTCTAAAGCCACCCTGGCTCGATGGATCAAAGAACCAATTCTAGAGGCCTACCGTTCTGCGGGGCTTCCGGTTCCTTCAGGGCTAAAAGCCCACTCAACCAGAGCCGTGGGTGCGTCCTGGGCATTACGACACCAGGCTTCGGCTCAACAAGTGTGCCAGGCAGCTACCTGGTCCAGTCTGCACACTTTCACCAAGCATTATCAGGTGCATACCTATGCTTCGGCGGATGCCAGCTTAGGTAGAAGAGTCCTGCAGGCGGCAGTGACACCCCCGTAGGGGAGGGCTGTTTTGCAGCCCTAACATGAGGTATTTCTTTACCCACCCAGGGACAGCTTTTGGACGTCCCAATCGTCTGGGTCTCCCAATAGAGCGCTGAAGAAGAAGGGAATTTTGTTACTTACCGTAAATTCCTTTTCTTCTAGCTCTTATTGGGAGACCCAGCACCCGCCCTGTTGTCCTTCGGGATGTTTTTTGTTGTTTGCGGGTACACATGTTGTTCATGTTGAACGGTTTTTCAGTTCTCCGATGTTACTCGGAGTTAATTTGTTTAAACCAGTTATTGGCTTTCCTCCTTCTTGCTTTGGCACTAAAACTGGAGAACCCGTGATACCACGGGGGGGTATAGCCAGAAGGGGAGGGGCCTTGCACTTTTTAGTGCGGTTTTGTGTGGCCTCCGGAGGCAGTAGCTATACCCCAATCGTCTGGGTCTCCCAATAAGAGCTAGAAGAAAAGGAATTTACGGTAAGTAACAAAATTCCCTTCTTTGCCGCGGTTATTTTTCCGCGATTTTTGCCACGTTTTTTTGCCAGGAGGTGCACATTTGGTGCTGAAATCGTCTGCACCATCTATCAGCACCAAATTTCCACCTGTGGCAGAATTTTTTTTTTAATTTTTTTATTTTTGGGGGCCAAGGGATGCAAATTTGATGCTGAGATTTTTACACCATATTCCTGCATCCAATCTAGACCTCCTAGCAAAAAACCGCGGTGTTTTTCTGCAATTTTTTGCCGCGGTTATTTTTCCGCGATTTTTGCCGCGTTTTTTTTGCCATGAGGTGTAGATTGGATGCAGGAATATGGTGTAAAATTGTAATAATCACACAATTTTTACATCCCTTGGTCCAAAAATGAAAAAGAAACAAACATTTAGACGCTGGTTTTGTGCGGTCTTGTGCCAGGAGGTGCAAATTTGGTGCAGGATTTTGGTGTATTACTGGCAGAAAACGGTAATTAAATGGTTTTCATACTGCTGGTTTTTGGCAGTTTTTTGCCAGGAGATGCAGATGTGGGATAAAATTGCACACATATGAACGCTCCTGTCAGACTCGTTCGGAGTTGACATCACCCGGCACAGCCTGCTGCTGTCTGAACATGAGCGTGCATGTACCTAGAAACAACACATACACGCTCCTGTCAGATGTGTGTGCGGCTGTGTTGCGATGTCACACTTGTGGGAGTCCCTCACTGTGACTACTGCCTAAGATAAACCGCATGCGGTTTTTTGTTTTTTTTAATTTAACTAAATAATTTTTAAAAAAAAACGACGTGCGGTCCCCCCCCAAATTTCATTCCCAGCCATGATAACGCCGGCCGGGGGCTGGTATATCCTCAGCCCGCAGCCGCCATCTATTAGATGTGACCATTCCGGCGCGATATCGGCTCATCTTGATTGCCCTGGTGCGGTGGCAATCAAGGTAATAGCAGGGGTTAATACCAGCGCATGGCTGCTATTAAACCCCAGGTTTGTGATCGCACGGGCGTCTGTGAGATACCCGCATCACAAACCTGTAAATGACAGTAAATAAACAAGACACAGAGAAATCCTTTAGTTGGAATAAATTACACACGCAGCCTCCTCCTTCACCACTTTATTATCCCAACACCCTGCAGCTCCGGCGTAATCCACACCAATCACAGCTGAGAGGACGGCCGGTGGGCAGGGAAAACACGGAAAGCTGTGTGACAGCACAGGAAGTAAAAGCGCGACCCGGAAGCAGTGTGCTGCCATGACAAAGTCTCGGAAAGTATGAAACGCTCATTTTTTTATTTTTTTTTTTCATTTTTTATTAATTCCCGAATCCGGATTGTGCAGCCAGAATCCCGCGCCCGGATCGGGCCTGGAAATAGTGCTGAAACTGCGCGGATCCGGACATTTACAGCCCGGGCCAGCTCAGCACTAGTTGTGACCAATGGATCCTCCACATTCTCTGTTCTCTTCCCTCCTTGTTTCGTCCTCTAATTAATGAGATTAGTAAAGTTTCCCGTCTGGCCAGTTTATGATTAACTCCTTTAAAGCCGGACAATTTTAGGACCAAGAATAAAGTGTTGGAGTCGCCCGATCTGCTGCACAGTCTCCTCCTCAGATCGGGGTCAGTCGGCGGCGGCAGAGAAGAGGGAAGACGACATCTGCACTGTTATATCTTCTCAGATTTCCCCCTATTATCTTTCGTTAAATTTTTTTTTTCTTTTTCTATCTAAATAGATTCTTTCCTGATTGACCCATAAAAGCTGAATAAGGACAAAGACCAAATTATGGAAAAAATATTAAACCTGACTCTGGAGATAATCTTCCATCTTACTGGAGAGGTGAGAGGATCTGATGTCATCACATTATATCATTATCTATGGGAATAACAGAGGATATGGCCGGGGAGGTGAGAGGTTCTGATGTCATCACATTACATCATTATCTATGGGAATAACAGAGGATATGACCGGGGAGGTGAGAGGCTCTGATGTCATCACATTACATCATTATCTATGGGAATAACAGAGGATATGACCGGGGAGGTGAGAGGCTCTGATGTCATCACGTTACATCATTATCTATGGGAATAACAGAGGATATGACCGGGGAGGTGAGAGGCTCTGATGTCATCACATTACATCATTATCTATGGGAATAACCGGATATGACCGGGGAGGTGAGAGGCTCTGATGTCATCACATTACATCATTATCTATGGGAATAAAAGAGGATATGACCGGGGAGGTGAGAGGTTCTGATGTCATCACATTACATCATTATCTATGGGGATAACAGAGGATATGACCGGGGAGGTGAGAGGTTCTGATGTCATCACATTACATCATTATCTATGGGAATAACAGAGGATATGACCGGGGAGGTGAGAGGCTCTGACGTCACCACATTACATCATTATCTATGGGAATAAAAGAGGATATGACCGGGGAGGTGAGAGGTTCTGATGTCATCACATTACATCATTATCTATGGGGATAACAGAGGATATGACCGGGGAGGTAAGAGGCTCTGATGTCATCACATTACATCATTATCTATGGGAATAACAGAGGATATGACCGGGGAGGTGAGAGGCTGTGATGTCATCACATTACATCATTATCTATGGGGATAACAGAGGATATGACCGGGGAGGTGAGAGGTTCTGATGTCATCACATTACATCATTATCTATGGGAATAACAGAGGATATGACCGGGGAGGTGAGAGGATCTGATGTCAACAAATTACATCATTATCTATGGGGATAACAGAGGATATGACCGGGGAGGTGAGAGGTTCTGATGTCATCAAATTACATCATTATCTATGGGGATAACAGAGGATATGACCGGGGAGGTGAGAGGTTCTGATGTCATCACATTACATCATTATCTATGGGAATAACAGAGGATATGACCGGGGAGGTGAGAGGCTCTGACGTCACCACATTACATCATTATCTATGGGAATAACAGAGGATATGACCGGGGAGGTGAGAGGTTCTGATGTCATCACATTACATCATTATCTATGGGAATAACAGAGGATATGACCGGGGAGGTGAGAGGCTCTGACGTCATCACATTACATCATTATCTATGGGAATAACAGAGGATATGACCGGGGAGGTGAGAGGTTCTGATGTCATCACATTACATCATTATCTATGGGAATAACAGAGGATATGACCGGGGAGGTGAGAGGTTCTGATGTCATCACATTACATCATTATCTATGGGAATAACAGAGGATATGACCGGGGAGGTGAGAGGATCTGATGTCATCAAATTACATCATTATCTATGGGGATAACAGAGGATATGACCGGGGAGGTGAGAGGTTCTGATGTCATCACATTACATCATTATCTATGGGAATAACAGAGGATATGACCGGGGAGGTGAGAGGCTCTGACGTCATCACATTACATCATTATCTATGGGGATAACAGAGGATATGACCGGGGAGGTGAGAGGTTCTGATGTCATCACATTACATCATTATCTATGGGAATAACAGAGGATATGACCGGGGAGGTGAGAGGCTCTGACGTCACCACATTACATCATTATCTATGGGAATAACAGAGGATATGACTGGGGAGGTGAGAGGCTCTGATGTCATCAAATTACATCATTATCTATGGGGATAACAGAGGATATGACCGGGGAGGTGAGAGGTTCTGATGTCATCACATTACATCATTATCTATGGGAATAACAGAGGATATGACCGGGGAGGTGAGAGGTTCTGATGTCATCACATTACATCATTATCTATGGGGATAACAGAGGATATGACCGGGGAGGTGAGAGGTTCTGATGTCATCACATTACATCATTATCTATGAGGATAACAGAGGATATGATCGGGGAGGTGAGAGGTTCTGATGTCATCAAATTACATCATTATCTATGGGGATAACAGAGGATATGACCGGGGAGGTGAGAGGCTCTGATGTCATCACATTACACCATTATCTATGGGAATAACAGAGGATATGACCGGGGAGGTGAGAGGCTCTGATGTCATCACATTACATCATTATCTATGGGAATAACAGAGGATATGACCGGGGAGGTGAGAGGTTCTGATGTCATCAAATTACATCATTATCTATGAGGATAACAGAGGATATGATCGGGGAGGTGAGAGGCTCTGATGTCATCACATTACATCATTATCTATGGGAATAACAGAGGATATGACCGGGGAGGTGAGAGGCTCTGATGTCATCACATTACATCATTATCTATGGGAATAACAGAGGATATGACCGGGGAGGTGATGGACTCTGGAAATGTCTGTAGTGATATTATTAATGTCTCCACACTCAGGATTACACAGTAGTGAAGACCTCTAGTGATCGCTGTCAGGCCCCTGTGTCTGAAGGACGGGGGGGATCCCTGAGCCCAATCCCGGGGCCTCCACCTCACTCCCGGATACATGAGGACATCAATGACCAGAAGATCCTACAGCTCGCTAACCAGATGCTTGAGCTGCTGACTGGAGAGGTGACACTGCTGGGAATGCTGGAACATTATACAGGACGGCACTGGAGGATTCTGGGTGATGACGGTATCATTGTGTTGTCAGGTTCCTATAAGGTGTCAGGACGTCACCGTCTATTTCTCCATGGAGGAGTGGGAGTATCTAGAAGGACACAAGGAGCGGTACAAGGAGGTGATGATGGAGGAGCCCCAGCCCCGCACATCACCAGGTAATAGACAGGACTGAATACACCCGGCCTATAATTATCTGTATGTAATAATGAAGTCCGTCCTGTCTGTGTCTCCTGCAGGTCTCTCCAGTACGAGGACGACCCCAGAGAGATGTCCCGCTCCTTCTCCTTTTCCACAGGATCCTCAGGTAGATGGCAATCTTCTCTATAATCAGATGCAGGCTGGCTTAGGAGTAGGCGGCAATTTACCCACTGAGCTGGTCCCCAAGCGGCTGTTCAGGGCTGCAGGGAGGCCTCACTTTGCCTATCTGTTTTCTCCGCTGCCTGAATGCATCGCAGTTAGTGATGAGTGAATGTATTTGTTACTATTTGCTATTCGCAGAATAGTCCGGTATTTGGGCTATTCGTTAATTTTGTGAGTAATGGTGTATTCGCCTCGCTATATTCGAATGTCCCGCCCAGCCTTTTTGGCACCTGATTTACAGCCAATAAACATGCTGGGCTTCTTAACCAATCACAGTAAGGCCGCAGCCATCTTGGTTGTGGCATTACTGTGATTGGCTGGCCGCTCAGCGTCAGTGCATCTATACAAGTCTTTACCCTGCCATTTTGCGCACATTGCGTCCGGAGTCAGTGTTGTATCAGCGTAGGGATAGAGCGTAGGCCTCTTAATAACAAAAAAGCCCTTTTCAGGGCTGCCTGCAGTGTAGGTCAGTGTAGCATATGGAAAGAAGACAGATTTCTGAGCAGGGACAGCGTTTAAAGCTGTGTGTGTCACTACCTCCATAGTACTGTTGCGAAACCAGAATACAGTATAGCTGGGTTCACACTAAGCGACAACGACGTCGCTGTTACGTCACCATTTTCTGTGACGTAACAGCGACCTTGTAAGTCGCTGTTATGATCGCTGCTTAGCTGTCAAACACAGCAGAAGCAGCGATCATAACGTCGCTGTGCTATATGTGCAGAGAGCAGGGAGCCGCGCTTAGCGCTGGCTCCTTGCTCTCCTGGGTACAGTACACATCGGGTTAATTAACCCGATGTGTGCTGCAGCTACATGTCACAGTACAGAGAGCAGGGAGCCGCGCGCACTGCTTAGCGCTGGCTCCTTGCTCTCCTTGCTACAGTATACATCGGGTTAATTACCCGATGTGTACTGCAGCCACATGTGCACAGAGCAGGAGCCGGCACTGGCAGCAAGAGCGGAGGCTGGTAACGAAGGTAAATATCGGGTAACCAGGGAAAGGTCTTCCCTTGGTTACCCGATGTTTACGCTGGTTACAGCTTACCGCAGCTGCCAGACGCCGGCTCCTGCTGCCTGCTCGCTTCATTTCGTCGCTCTCTCGCTGTCACACACAGCGATGTGTGTGTCACAGCGGGAGAGTGACGACCAAAAAATGAAGCTGGACATTCAGCAACGACCGGCGACTTCACAGCAGGGGCCAGGTCGTTGCTGGATGTCACACACAGCGACAGCGACGGGACGTCACTGCAACGTCACAGAAAATGGTGACGTAGCAGCGACGTCGTTGTCGCTGTGTGTGACACCAGCTTATCTCTTTTAAGAGCTGATAGCACTGAAAAAAGTCACAGCAGGGAGGGAGAGATTGTGGATTAGGTAAGGTAAGTTCACACACTGCATTTTTCGCGGCGGTTTTGCACGTTTTTCGGGTGCGTTTTTGCTCAGAAAACTGCATGACTTTGCTTCCCCAGCAAAGTTTGAGTTTTCATTTTAGCTGTCTGCACACAGCGTTTTTTTTTAGCTGCGTTTTTGTAGTGTAGTGCTCACAAAAACGCAGCATGTCAATTATTTTTGCGTTTTTCACTGCGTTTTCCACCCATTGAGTTGAATGAGATGTTAAAAAACGCAATGAAAACAGCAAATTGCAAATATAGCTGCGTTTTAGTGCATTTCTAGCTCAAGGAACCTCAGTGTCAGAACGCACCATCCGTCATTGATTAGCCAAAGTGGACTGCGTAGGAGACGACTAAGGAGGACACCATTGTTGGAAAAAATAAAATAAAATAATAAAAAAAGCCACTCTGGAATTAGCTAAACTACTTGTTGACAAGCCACAAAACTGGGAGAATGTCCTATGGACAGATGAGACAAAAATTGAACTTTTTGACAGGGCACATCAGCTCTTTGTTCACAGACGAAAAGATTAAGCATATCAAGAAAAAAAACACTGTCCCTACTGTGAAACATGGAGGAGGCTCTGTTATGTTCTTGGGCTGCTTTGCTGCATCTGGCACAGGGTGTTTTGAATCTGTGCAAGGTACAATGAAATCTCAAGACTATCAAGGGATTCTAGAAAGAAATATGCTGCGCAGTGTCAGAAAGCTTGGTCTACGTTGCAGATCATGGCTCTTGCAACAGGATAATGACCCAAAACACACAGGTAAAAACACCCAAGAATGGCTAAGAGGAAAACATTGGACTATTCTGAAGTGGCTTCTATGAGCCCGGACATAAATCCTATTGAGCACCTTTAGTAAGAGATGAAACACTCCATCTGGAAAAGGCAACCATCCAACACGACACAACTGGAGCAGTTTGCTTTTGAGGAATGGGCCAAATTACCTGGCAAGAGGTGCAGAAGTCTCATTGACAGTTACAGAGATTGACTGGCAGAGTGCGCGCGGGGTGGGAGGGTGACCAGCAGAGTGCGGCGGGAGGTGTTGTGACCGGTAGAGTGCGGCAGGGGTGTGTGACCAGTAGAGTGCGGCGGGGGGTGTGAACGGCAGAGTGGTAAGCAGCCAGGATCAGTTACGGTGCAATCACTGTTGCCCGGCGCCAATACTCACACCATCCCGGCGGGTGACTGGTGGAAAGTGGAGCACACAGCATATGCTGTGTGCTCCACAAAGATGGTGCTGATCTCCTCCTTCTGCTGTGATCTGAACAGCCCAGGGGCCACGTCCATTTCACAGCAGACACCTTCTCTATGTTACAGTATAGGGTCAGAGTCAGACCATGGTTTTCTATGCACAGGGGTGCACACCAGTGACAGTGCAAGGGGAATAAATGTAAAGCAGAAACTGCTGTATGAATGTTGGCATGAAAAATACAATAGCTACAGTCATATGAAAAAGTTTGTGCACCCCTATTAATGTTAACCTTTTTTCTTTATAACAATTTGGGTTTTTGCTATTTCAGTTTCATATATCTAATAACTGATGGACTCAGTAATATTTCTGGATTGAAATGAGGTTTATTGTACTAACAGAAAATGTGCAATCCGCATTTAAACAAAATTTGACCGGTGCAAAAGTATGGGCACCCTTATCAATTTCTTGATGTGAACACTCCTAACTACTTTTTACTGACTTACCAAAGCGCTAAATTGGTTTTGTATCCTCATTGAGCTTTGAACTTCATAGGCAGGTGTATCCAATCATGAGAAAAGGTATTTAAGGTGGCCACTTGCAAGTTGTTCTCCTATTTGAATCTCCTATGAAGAGTGGCATCATGAGCTCCTCAAAACAACTCTCAAATGATCTGAAAACAAAGATTATTCAACATAGTTGTTCAGGGGAAGGAGACAAAAAGTTGTCTCAGAGATTTAAACTGTCAGTTTCCACTGTGAGGAACATAGTAAGGAAATGGAAGAACACAGGTACAGTTCTTGTTAAGCCCAGAAGTGTCAGGCCAAGAAAAATATCAGAAAGGCAGAGAAGAATGGTGAGAACAGTCAAGGACAATCCACAGACCACCTCCAGAGACCTGCAGCTTCATCTTGCTGCAGATGGTGTCAATGTGCATCGGTCAACAATACAGCGCATGTTGCACAAGGAGAAGCTGTATGGGAGAGTGGTGCGAAAGAAGCCGTTTCTGCAAGCACACCACAAACAGAGTCGCCTGAGGTATGCAAAAGCACATTTGGACAAGCCAGTAACATTTTGGAAGAAGGTCCTGTGGACTGATGAAACAAAGATTGAGTTGTTTGGTCATACAAAAAGGCATTATGCATGGAGGCAAAAAACGCGGCATTCCAAGAAAAGCACTTGCTACCCACAGTAAAATTTGGTGGAGGTTCCATCATGCTTTGGGGCTGTGTGGCCAATGTCGGCACCGGGATCTTGTTAAAGTTGAGGGTCGCATGGATTCAACTCAGTATCAGCAGATTCTTGACAATAATGTGCAAGAATCAGTGACGAAGTTGAAGTTACGCAGGGGATGGATATTTCAGCAAGAAAATGATCCAAAACACCGCTCCAAATCTACTCAGGCATTCATGCAGAGGAACAATTACAATGTTCTGGAATGGCCATCCCAGTCCCCAGACCTGAATATCATTGAAAATCTGTGGGATGATGTGAAGCGGCTGTCCATGCTCGGCGACCATCAAACTTAACTGAACTGGAATTGTTTTGTAAACAGGAATAGTCAAATCTACCTTCATCCAGGATCCAGGAACTCATTAAAAGCTACAGGAAGCGACTAGAGGCTGTGATTTTTGCAAAAGGAGGATCCACAAAATATTAATGTCACTTTTATGTTGAGGTGCCCATACTTATGCACCTGTCAAATTTAGTTTAAATGCAGATTGCACATTTTCTGTTCGTACAATAAACCTCATTTCAATCCAGAAATATTACTCAGTCCATCAGTTATTAGATATATGAAACTGAAATAGCAAAAACCCAAATTGTTATAAAGAAAAAAGGTTAACATTAATAGGGGTGCCCAAACTTTTTCATATGACTGTATATGTGAGAATGAAAATATGACAATGGAATCTGCATAACTGCCATGAACATAAGAATAAAGAGAAATTTAGCTATTGACTTGATCAATACAACAGAGCCCCAACACCTCGTCACGGTATTCTCTTAAATTGTGGTCCCTAGCTAATGTGTGTCCTCTCTTACAGTTAAAAAACTTACTGTGCATGAGAAGCTGAGACCCACACATATACCGTATTTTTTAGGATTATAAGACACACTTTTCCTCCCTCCCAGAAATATGGGAGGAAAATGAGGGGTGTGTCTTAAAATCCGAATATAGCTTTACCAGGGGGTCCTGTCTGTGCGGCGATCTGGCGGCCGGGTGCCTGTGGCTGCGTGCAAGCGTCCGGGTACCTGTGCTTGCGTGCGAGTGGCAGCCAGGTACCTGTGGCTGCGTGTGTGCGGCAGTCGGGTGCTTTTGTGTGGGCGACAGCCAGGTACCTGCGTGAAGGCGGCAGCCGGGTGCCTGTCGGTGCCAGCTGCCTCTCTCTGCGGGTGGGCTGGCGAGCAGCCACTCTGTGCGGGCGGGCGGCTGTGCAGCAGGTTACCCAGTGTGTCTGCGGTCCCAGTTTCAAATGATGGCGCCGGGAGCGGGCTCGTGCGCAGATGGAACTCTTGAATGAGAGCTCCATCTGCGCACGCGCCGGTCCGTGAGTCAGCGCGTGCGCAGATGAAGCCCTTGAATGAGAGCTTCATCTGCACATGCGCCACTCCAGGCGCCATCGTTTCAACCGGGACCGTGGTCACTGGGACACTCACCGCACTGGCCTGCTGCACCACTCACCCGCCGCCGCTGCTGCCGCCACTACTGACCCGCCGCACCTGCCACCGAGGACGGCGCTGCACCTGCCACCGAGGACGACGCCGCACCTGCCACCGAGGACGGCGCCGCACCTGCCACCGCGGACGCCGCCGCACCTGCAAACGAGGACGGCGCCGCCCCTGCCACCACAGACCCCGTCGCACCTGCCACCACAACCTCTGCCTCCTCTGACCCTGCTTCACCACTGCTGCCCCCCTCCGGTAAGACAACACCGGAGTATAAGACTGACCCCATTTTTATTTTTTTACCTTTTTTATGTCTTAAATTTGGGGTGCGTCTTATAATCCGATGCGTCTTATAAAGCGAAAAATACGGTAGCTATTGTATTTTGCATGCCAGTAATCATACAGCAGTTTCTGCCTTACATTTATCCCCCATGCACTGGTGTGCAGCCCTTCTCTCTATATAGTGAAGTTTTTTTTAGGATTTTTGCACCCAGTTCAGACTTAGAATGGTGTTCCAGACGTTATTTCTTCATTTCTATGCACAGGGGCTGCCATAAAGGAGGTGAGTAACTGTCGTTACAAACACCAAATCCAAGATGGCAGCCCTCAGTGCTTCAGTAAACCTAGAATTAAATAAAAACGAAATAAACAGTGATTTTAATTTTGTATTAAAAATACTTGATTTCATAATCACTATTAATATAAAAATAAAAAAACGCAAGACCTTACCTTTTATTTTTTTTAAAAATCTGTGAAAGCAGAAAAATAATGTCTGACTTTAATTTGTTCATTTTCACAGATTTTTTATTTATTATTACTATTGTCACATTCAAGTTATTTCTGTGACTAGTGTTTTTTTTTTTTCTTTCATTAAAAAGAGGGTTACCAACCATTTCTTCGGCGCTCCATTGGGAGACCCAGACGATCGGGTGTATAGCTACTGCCTCCGGAGGCCACACAAAGCATTACACTAAAAAGTGTAAGGCCCCTCCCCTTCTGGCTATACACCCCCCGTGGGATCACGGGCTGCTCTGTTTTCAAGCTTTGTGCGAAGGAGGTCAGACATCCACGCATAGCTCCACTGTTTTAGTCAGCAGTAGCTGCTGACTAGATCGGATGGAAGAAAAGAAGGCCCATATAGGGCCCCCAGCATGCTCCCTTCTCACCCCATTCCTATTGGCGGTGTTTGTTAAGGTTGAGGTACCCATTGCGGGTACGGAGGCTGGAGCCCACATGCTGCTTTCCTTCCCCATCCCCCTGAGGGGCTCTGAGGAAGTGGGATCTTACCGGCCCCCAAGCCCTGAGGCCGGGCTCCATCCACAGACCCATATTTCCTGCTGGATACGGAGCTGGGTACCGTTCAGGGACAAGGCCCTGCAACATTCAGGTACTCTGTGTCCCCGTATGGACAGGCCGCGCACACTCCAGACTTGCTGGGTGTGCTAGTGCGCCGGGGACAGTAGCGCTGCGCGCTGGGGTTACAGTCACTGCAGCTTCTCTGAGGGACTTTATGTGTTGGGGACTGCCGCGCCGGCCGCCCCTAGAGCGGCGGCGCGGCTGAGACTTGTGGTGCGCCGGGGACTTCGCGCCGACCGTGCTTTTACGACGGCGGCGCTTATAAATCTAGTCCCCGGCTTTTGCGGCCTAGCTCCGCTTCGTTCCCGCCCCCACCCTGTCAATCAGGGCAAGGGAGAGACGCTGTACGATAGTCAGCGCCGAGGGCTGGAGTCTTATTTACATACTCCAGCCCTCTCACTGAGCACAGTGGGACGCAGGTTTCCCGCACTTTGTCTGCACACGCCCAGGGCCCGCCCCTCTCCACAGGACGCCGGCAGCCATTCCTACATGCAGTCTGGCTGGAGAACGGACACAGGCTCTGGGAGACCCAGACAAGGGATTTCTGGCGACCACACACCTGCGTTAAGCGGGCAGTAAGCAGCACATTAGTGCTGGCCCCACTAGTGCCACAGTGTTATTTTGGTGTACTTTTTTCTCTGTACCATATCTATATATATATTGCACTGTAAGGTCGCTTCTTGGCTGTATACCCTATATTGCTCTGAGGAGACAACAACATGTCATCCGCAAAACGCAAGGGTGCCAAGACACAGGCTGTAGACGCTGCTTGTGCCGCTTGTGGGGCTGATTTACCGGCAGGTTCCAATGACCCCCATTGTGTGCAATGTTCGGTCCCTGTGCCACTTCGTCAGCCGGACTCTATGGTGGTAGTGGCCCAGGCAGAGTCACCGGTGAACCCTGTCCCGGTGACGGGGACAGAGTTTGCAGTTTTTGCTGACAAGATGTCTATGACTATGACAAAAATCCTAGAGACCTTGCAGTCCAGACCAGTTACTCAGACCATGGACACGGCTGTGTCAATGTTCCCCGGTCCCCCTCAGTTGGAGTTAATACGTGCTTCAAGGGGGTCCCAGGCATCTCAGGCTGAAGGCTCTGACTCGGATGACAGTCCCAGGCAGCCTAAGCGAGCTCGCTGGGAGAGACCCTCCACGTCCTCACGCTGGTCAGGGTCTCAGCGAGAAGAGTCTCTGTATGATGAGACAGAGGAGGGTGATCAGGAGTCTAATCCTGAGACCGCTCTCAATCTGGATACTCCTGATGGTGACGCCATGGTAAATGACCTTATAGCGGCCATCAATAGACTGTTGGATATTTCTCCCCCTGCCCCTTCAGCAGAGGAGGCAGCGGCACAGCAGGAGAAGTTCCATTTCAGGTATCCCAAGCGTAAACTGAGTACTTTTCTGGACCACGCTGACTTCAGAGAATCAGTCCAGAAACACCACGCTTATCCAGACAAGCGTTTCTCCAAACGTCTTAAGGATACACGTTATCCCTTTCCCCCTGACGTGGTCAAACGCTGGACCCAGTGTCCAAAGGTGGATCCCCCAATCTCCAGGCTTGCGGCTAGATCCATAGTTGCAGTGGAGGATGGGGCTTCACTTAAAGATGCCAATGACAGACAGATGGACCTTTGGTTGAAATCTGTCTATGAAGCTATCGGCGCGTCGTTTGCTCCAGCATTCGCGGCCGTGTGGGCACTCCAAGCTATTTCAGCTGGTCTGGCACAGGTGGACTCTATCATACGTCCAGCAGTGCCGCAAGTGGAGTCCTTAACTTCGCAAATGTCTGCGTTTGCGACCTACGCTATCAACGCTGTCCTAGACTCTACGAGCCGTACCTCAATGGCGTCCGCCAACTCTGTGGTTTTGCGCAGAGCCTTGTGGTTAAAGGAATGGAAAGCGGATTCTGCTTCCAAAAAATGTTTAACCAGCTTGCCATTATCTGTAGACAGACTGTTTGGTGAGCAATTGGCTGAAATCATTAAACAGTCCAAGGGTAAAGACTCCTCCTTACCCCAGCCCAGATCAAGCAAACCTCAACAGAGGAGGTGGCAGTCGAGGTTTCGGTCCTTTCGAGGCTCGGGCAAGGCCCAATTCTCCTCGTCCAAAGGGACTCAGAAGGAGCAAAGGAGCTCAGATTCCTGGCGGGCTCACTCACGCCCCAAGAAAGCAACCGGAGGAACCGCTTCCAAGGCGGCTGCCTCATGACTTTCGGCCTCCTCCCTCCGCATCCTCGGTCGGTGGCAGGCTCTCCCGCTTTTGCGACATTTGGCTGCCACAGGTCAAGGACCAGTGGGTAACAGACATTTTGTCTCACGGGTACAGGATAGAGTTCAGTTCTCGTCCTCCGCCTCGGTTCTTCAGAACTTCCCCACATCCCGACCGAGCAGATGCCCTTCTGCAGGCGGTGGGCTCACTAAGAGCAGAAGGAGTGGTGATCCCTGTTCCTCTTCAGGAACAAGGGCAAGGTTTTTACTCCAATCTCTTTGTGGTTCCAAAAAAGGACGGCTCGTTCCGTCCTGTTCTGGACCTAAAACTGCTCAACAAGCATGTGAACGCCAAGCGGTTCCGGATGGAATCCCTCCGCTCCGTCATTGCCTCAATGTCTCAAGGAGATTTCCTTGCATCAATAGACATCAAAGATGCTTATCTCCACGTGCCGATTGCTACAGAGCACCAACGTTTTCTACGTTTCGTGATAGGAGACGACCATCTTCAGTTCGTAGCTCTGCCATTTGGTCTGGCGACAGCCCCACGGGTTTTCACCAAGGTCATGGCGGCAGTGGTAGCAGTCTTGCACTCTCAGGGACACTCGGTGATCCCTTACTTGGACGATCTGCTTGTCAAAGCACCCTCTCAAGAGGCATGCCAACTCAGCCTGAAGGTTGCGCTGGAGACTCTCCAGACTTTCGGGTGGATCATCGACTTTTCAAAGTCAAATCTGTCACCGACTCAATCACTAACGTATCTTGGCATGGAGTTTCATACTCTCTCAGCGATAGTGAAGCTTCCGCTGGACAAGCAGCGGTCACTACAGACAGGGGTGCAGTCTCTCCTTCATGGTCAGTCGCACCCCTTAAGGCGCCTCATGCACTTCCTAGGGAAGATGGTGGCAGCAATGGAGGCAGTCCCGTTTGCGCAGTTTCATCTGCGCCCACTTCAATGGGACATTCTCCGCCAATGGGACGGGAAGTCAACTTCCCTGGACAGGAAAGTCTCCCTTTCCCAGACGGCCAAGGACTCTCTGCAAGGGTGGCTTCTTCCCACCTCATTATCACAGGGAAGGTCCTTCCTACCCCCATCCTGGGCAGTGGTCACGACAGACGCGAGTCTGTCAGGGTGGGGAGCAGTTTTTCTCCACCACAGGGCTCAGGGGACGTGGACTCAGCAGGAGTCCATCCTTCAGATCAATGTTCTGGAAATCAGGGCAGTGTATCTTGCCCTACTAGCCTTCCAGCAGTGGCTGGAAGGAAAGCAGATCCGAATTCAGTCGGACAACTCCACAGCGGTGGCATATATCAACCACCAAGGAGGGATACGCAGTCGACAAGCCTTCCAGGAAGTCCGGCGGATTCTAATGTGGGTGGAGGACAGAGCATCCACCATATCAGCGGTTCACATCCCGGGCGTAGAAAACTGGGAAGCAGACTTCCTCAGTCGCCAGGGTATGCACGCAGGGGAATGGTCCCTTCACCCGGAAGTGTTTCAGGAAATCGGTCGCCGCTGGGGGGTGCCGGACGTCGACCTAATGGCGTCTCGGCACAACAACAAGGTCCCGGCCTTCATGGCGCGGTCTCGCGATCAAAGAGCTCTGGCGGCAGACGCCTTAGTGCAAGATTGGTCGCAGTTCCGGCTCCCGTATGTGTTTCCACCTCTGGCACTCTTGCCCAGAGTGCTACGCAAGATCAGATCCGATTGCAGCCGCGTCATACTCGTCGCCCCAGACTGGCCGAGGAGGTCGTGGTACCCGGATCTGTGGCATCTCACGGTCGGCCAACCGTGGGCACTACCAGACCGACCAGACTTCCTGTCCCAAGGGCCGTTTTTCCATCGGAATTCTGCGGCCCTGAACCTGACTGTGTGGCCATTGAGTCCTGGATCCTAGCGTCTTCAGGATTATCCCAAGGGGTCGTTGCCACCATGAGACAGGCTAGGAAGTCCACTTCTGCTAAGATCTACCACAGAACGTGGAGGATTTTCTTATCCTGGTGCTCTGCACAAGGAGTATCCCCCTGGCCATTCGCGTTACCTACTTTTCTTTCCTTCCTGCAATCTGGGTTGGAAAAGGGCTTGTCGCTCGGCTCCCTTAAAGGGCAAGTCTCGGCACTATCCGTGTTTTTTCAGAAGCGTCTAGCACGACTTTCTCAGGTGCGCACGTTCCTGCAGGGGGTTTGTCATATCGTCCCTCCGTACAGGCGGCCGTTAGATCCATGGGATCTAAACAGGGTACTAGTTGCTCTCCAGAAGCCGCCTTTCGAGCCTCTGAGGGATGTTTCACTTTCTCGACTCTCACAGAAAGTGGCCTTTCTGGTAGCGGTCACGGCTCTTCGGAGAGTGTCTGAGCTAGCAGCGCTGTCATCCAAGGCTCCCTTCCTGGTGTTCCACCAGGACAAGGTAGTGCTGCGCCCCATTCAGGAGTTTCTCCCTAAGGTGGTATCCTCTTTTCATCTTAATCAGGATATCTCCTTGCCTTCCTTTTGTCCTCATCCAGTTCATCGGTATGAAAAGGATTTACATTTGTTAGATCTGGTGAGAGCACTCAGAATCTACATTTCCCGCACGGCGCCCATGCGCCGCTCGGATGCACTCTTTGTCCTTGTCGCTGGTAAGCGCAAAGGGTCGCAGGCTTCCAAAGCCACCCTGGCTCGATGGATCAAAGAACCAATCCTTGAAGCCTACCGTTCTGCTGGGCTTCCGGTTCCATCAGGGCTGAAGGCCCACTCAACCAGAGCCGTGGGTGCGTCCTGGGCATTACGACACCAGGCTACGGCTCAACAGGTGTGCCAGGCAGCTACCTGGTCGAGTCTGCACACTTTCACCAAACATTATCAGGTGCATACCTATGCTTCGGCGGACGCCAGCTTAGGTAGAAGAGTCCTGCAGGTGGCAGTTGCCTCCCCGTAGGGGAGGGCTGTCTTTGCAGCTCTACTATGAGGTATTTCTTTACGCACCCAGGGACTGCTTTTGGACGTCCCAATCGTCTGGGTCTCCCAATGGAGCGCCGAAGAAGAAGGGAATTTTGTTACTTACCGTAAATTCCTTTTCTTCTAGCTCCTATTGGGAGACCCAGCACCCGCCCTGTTGTCCTTCGGGATTTTTGGGTTTTTTTCGGGTACACATGTTGTTCATGTTGAACGGTTTTCAGTTCTCCGAAGTTACTTCGGAGTGAATTTGTTTAAACCAGTTATTGGCTTTCCTCCTTCTTGCTTTAGCACTAAAACTGAGCAGCCCGTGATCCCACGGGGGGTGTATAGCCAGAAGGGGAGGGGCCTTACACTTTTTAGTGTAATGCTTTGTGTGGCCTCCGGAGGCAGTAGCTATACACCCGATCGTCTGGGTCTCCCAATAGGAGCTAGAAGAAAAGGAATTTACGGTAAGTAACAAAATTCCCTTCTTTGACCATGTGTGTAGATACCAGGATTGGGCCCAGGCTGGAGGACATCTATACAAGGATGTTGCGCAGGCTGGGGGACATATGTAACAGGATGGGACCCAAGGTGGGATAGATATATACCACAATGAGACCCAGGCTGGGAGACCTATATATACCAGGATAGGGCCCAGGCTGCAAGACATATACCAGAATAGGAGACATATATAACAGGCTGGGGTCTATATATACTATGCTGGGATACATATCTGGGCATCACAGACTTGGTGCTATCTTGGATCTCCTCATACCTAACTGACCAAACTTTCAGCGTCTCCCACTCTCACACCACTTCCTCATCTCGCCCCTATTTGTCAGTGTCCCCCAAGGTTTAGTTCTTGGACCACTGCTGTTCTCCATCTACACCATCGGCCTGGGACAGCTCATAGAGTCCCACGGCCTCCCTTCTAACAGTCTTGCACACATACAATCTATTCTAAACTATGCTGCTCGACTAATTTACCTGTGTCCCACCCGCTACTCCACGACCTCTCCTCTCTGACAATCCCTTCACTGGCTTCCCATTGCCCAACGACTCCAGTTCAAAACCCTAACCATGACCTACAGAGCCATCCACAACCTGTCTCCTTACATTTGTGACCTAGTCTCCCGATACTTACCCGCACATAACCTCCAATCTTCACTAGATCTCCTTCTTTACTCCCCGCGGGCAGGATCCTCTCTCCTCCTGTTTCAGTCTGTGCCTTGTTTCTGATTATTGTACTTGTTACCTACTATGTATACCCCTCTTCACAAATAAAGCGCCATGGAATAAATTGCGGTATAATAATAATATATAAGAGGAAGGATCCAGTAAGGGGACATACTATATTTACTAGGATGGGGGACATCTATACCAGGATGGGTGACATTACAACGTAATAAAGGGTGAGGGGGAGCAACACATATGTCTTCATAGGATATAAAAAGCTACAAGGGCCCGTGCACTTGACATCAACATACAGGGGGGTGGGAATGGGGAAGCCAGACCCAAATCTTGTATCGTGGTCCATCCGACTCAAGTTATGCCACTGGTATGAGGGGCACTTATACAGTATGGGGGACCTTCTATAGTGTGGGAGCTAATGTGGGGGCCGGTTATATACTGTGGGGATTACTTTGGTGTCCCTCATACAGTGTGGGGTGCTACTATTCAAGCCATTATACAATGTGCAGGCTGCTGTAGGGACAATTAATCAGTGTGTCAGCATTGTTTTGGGGGAGCTGTGGTCCCATAATACTGTGCATAGGGGAGGTGTAGAGGTTAGAGATAAGCGAACCTTTCAAGGTTCGGTTCGCCGAGCCCACCTGAACAAACCCTACATTCGTTGAACCAAATCGTTAACGAACCTTACCGGACCTTAATGGATTGAATGGGAGGCCAAATGTAAGGCAGATAAAACACCTTTTTTGGAAAGGGGGGGTGTTACACCTCGTGGCTCTCCTGTGGCAAGGAATGAGACAGTCTCCTTGCCTGCCACGAGCGCTCCTGCTCAGCAGCGCCGAAGGTCTGCCAGACTGCAGGAGAAACCTCCTCAGAGAGGCAGCACGAGGGTGACACCTAGTGGTACTCCTGTTGCAAGAAATGAGGCGGTCTCCCATTCCTTGCCTGCCGCAGCTCCTCCTGCTCAGCAGCCTCGAAGGTCTGTGAGGTTGCGCAATGTGCAGAGGTTTGCTGTTCAGGGAAGCAGTGAGACTCCCGTTATCTCTACACATTGTGAGACCGAGGATCCCGCCTCTATTTCCCAGAGGCAGGAGGGTGAGCATGTGCTATGCTTGGTGGATCCTGATTCGCCCACTGACGTCACACGGCTTGATGACAAGGCTGGTGACGTGGTGAATCCTGACTGGCCAGGCTGGGATGTCGTGGATCCTGATTGGGTCAAGTCCATCATCTCCGCCTCGCGCCCGCCCTTGGCTGGAGCTACACCTCCTTAAAAGCTCCTCCTGCCATCATGGCGGCGCGCGACCGTCCTTCTATGTTTGGATGTCTGGCAGCGTGCTGCCACGCCACTGCTCAGGCATTATCGTCTTCTGTGGGCTTGGCCCTTGCTGCTTAGGCAGTACCTGGTTTGCAGGCCGTGTCCCTGCCATGCTGCTCCGGCAGTAGCTCCTTCAACAGGCCGTGTTCCTGTCCCAGGTGAGCTCCTCGAGTCTCCACCGGACTCACCTGGTTATTGAAAGCACACGTGCGTGGGCACCTCTGTGCTACCCTCGTGCCATATTCTCGTGACTTCCACTGGCACACGTGTGTGGGCACCTCTGTGCTTCCCCGTGCAACAGGTACACCGAGCCGTGTGATCCCTGCCATACAACCCACACGGGTTAGGGCAGACCGGTGTACATAGATCGTCTGTGACATTCCAGACGATCGCTAGCAGCAACCCGCTCACTCTTCACCCACCATAGCAGCGGTCCCTTACACCGCACAGTGGACCTTGACCGGCGGAAGCTGTCCATTCCCCATCTTGGCACGCTTCCCCGGGTCCCCCTCGTAACAGGGGGGGGGGGCAAAGCTTTCAAAAACAGCAAAAATACGTTTAAGGCTAAGTTCACATTTCCGTTGTTTTGTATCAGTCACATGCGTCGCTTGACGCATGTGACTGATGCGCTGTTCAACGCTGTACAACGGATGACAAAGAACAGAATTCTTTGTCGGATTCCGTTGTATGCGGGGGGGGGGGCGGAGTTCGGGGGGGGGCCGAGCGGGGCCGTGGCACTGAGGACGTCAGTGCCGCAGGGACTGCAGGACAGGTGAGTGTGTGTGTGTGTGTGTGTGTGTGTGTATACACATGCTGAATGCGGGAGGGGGCGGAGCCGAGCGGGGGGCGGGGCCAGGCGCTGAGGATGTCAGTGGCAGTGCTGCGGTCTGCATGGCTGGGGACAGGTGAGTGTATCTGTGAGTGAGTGTGTGTGTGTGCATGTATGTATGTATGTATGTGTGTGTGTGCACATGCGGAGTGCGGGAGGGGGCGGAGCCGAGCGGGGGGCGGGGCCAGGCGCTGAGGATGTCAGTGGCAGTGCTGCGGTCTGCATGGCTGGGGACAGGTGAGTGTATCTGTGTGTGTGTGTGTGTGTATGTATGTATGTATGTGTGTGCACATGCGGAGTGCGGGAGGGGGCGGAGCCGAGCGGGGGGCGGGGCCAGACGAGGGTGTCAATGGCAGTGCTTGTCTGCATGGCTGGGGACAGGTGTGTGTGTGTGTGTACATACATGTGCGGAGTGCGGGAGGCGGCGGGGCCGAGCGGGGAAGTGTCGGCCTCCCTGCACACGTAACCAGACTAAATATCGGGTAGCAAAGCACCCGATATTTACCTTGGTTACCCGATATTTACCTTGGTTACGGGCCTACACCGCTTAGCGCTGGCTCCTTGCACCGTAACCAGGGTAAATATCGGGTAACCAACCAAAGCTGGTGACGTGTGCAGGGAGCCAGAGAGTATGCGCAGCAAAATCCGACGGATCTCGCTGCTCAAAAAACGTTACATGCTGCGTTCCTCCCGCCCGGCGGTCAGTCGTTCCACGACTGATCAGTCGGGCGGAGGGTGCAACGCAGCATCATCAGTCACAATCCGCTGCTCATACAAGTCTATGGGAGCAACGGAATCCGCTAAATGGATTCCTTTGTTTACAAGAGCAGCGGATTGTGACTGATACATTTTAGCGGAAATGTGAACTTAGCCTTACAGTGCAGTACCAGTGTTTTGCATAGCCATTAACTTCTCAGACTGTTGACATAAGAAATAGAAATGGATGAGAGACAGGTGTAGAGCTGATGCTCCCATACCCCTGCCAGTACAGACAAGACACAATTTTAAGGCCCATCTAGGAGTCTCGACATTTAAAAACCTTTCAAGCAGACAGCAGTACAGTAGAATCAATTGCCCCCCCCTCCCCATCATGTCTTTGCACAGCAGGGAGGTACAGTCCATGCAATACACAGGCCGTGGCCCGGCATTTCAATTTTAAAAAGTGAGCAACACAGAGACCGTGCCTTCTGCCTAGAAATTTCTAATTAAGTGATTGTTGTGGCTGAGGATGCAGTGCTTCTCATAGTTGCACATTTTTGTATGGGGGGGCAGCAAAGGAGGCACTTGCAGGGAAGACCTCTGATGAAGACAACCTGCCTTTTGGTGGCACTTTACGGTTGAAGATCTCTTTGCGTGTGAGGTGGAAAGTAAGGGTATCTTTTTCATGTAGACTGTAACGACATCATCAGACTTTGAGTGGCTCATTTTCACCCTAGTTTGGCAGCATTGCTGCCTTTGCATACACAGATGAATGAATTTGGAAATTGCCAATGTAACCTCCTCGGCTTCCTCCTACTCCTCCTTATCTGTTGAGCTTCACAGCTGCGTTCCTCTGGGTTCACACAAAGTGTGATCTACAACTTAATCGTCAGGCTCTATGTTGTCCCATTCCTCTTCCTGACCTGACATCACATAACAGTATGTGTGCACCTCAGGTATTTGAGTCTCATCATAATCATCATTGTCACCTCCAGCCCCGGATGTTAACATCAGTTGACGAGGGTGGGGATCCTGCTTGGACCCTACTTTGTCTGGGCCATGATTCAACTGACAAAGATTTTGGATGTTGGTGCAGATACTTTCCTCCTTTTGAGTCTGGGAATCTTTTTTTTTTTTTTTTTAACTATATTTTTATTCAAATTTTTCAATAACATAACACTGGCATAAGCGAATTCAGCATTGTAAATTCAACATTACATTGTCATGTTTGATCATCCCAAATTCCATACCAATTTTTAAAATCAATAACCGTAACATGGCAAGATAAAGCAAAGGAAAGCAGCGACCCCTTAACCCATCATTCTTATCATTCCCCCCATTGAACCCTTGTGAACATGGTAATGACATATAATAAAGAAGTCCCACTCAAATCGGTTATTTCCCCCTCTCCTTTTAGTCAGCTTTCGGCCTTTCCTCCCCCACCTCCAAGCCATCCAATGTATCCTTCAATTTTTCAGTATGATACCAGACTGTGTCTTTGAAAGGTGACATAATCCTGACTATCTCCTCCCGAGTACAATAGGCCAGTATGAATTTCTTCCATTTGTTAAAGTGCTGTCGTATTCTATCCGCCCTCCTTTCTGCATACAATCCTTCTATTTCAAGAAGATGCATGAGCTGACCCAAGATCTCTTCAATCGCGGGGACCCTAGACTCCAACCAATTTTTTAATATCGCTCTCTTGGCTGCCAGAAGTATCACATGTATAAGTCTGGGTGGGTTAGTCATCTTCCCTTTGGTATCGTTCCCCTCCTCCCAATGGTCAAAAATAGCGAACCCAGGTGAGAGCCGAACTTCAAGACCCCACACCTTTTGTATACAACTTTTGATCTGTGACCATAATGGACTCAAATGGGGGCAGGACCACAACCCGTGAAGGAGATCAGTTCCACTACTCTTACACTTAGGGCAATACGTAAGCCTGTCTGGCTTTGTTGCTGATGGAGGGAGATTAAAACCATAAATTGCCTTGTGCATAATTCTAAATTGGGTTTCTCGCCAATTCTCATTTAAAATTGATTTACGAAGAGCATTCCACCCTCCCCTAATTTTTACCCCCATAGACGGGTCCTCAAATTGTTTTTCCCAAGATTTAAATAAACCTTCCGGGTGCTGTCCTATTAATAGATCACGCATGGCTCCATAAAGAAAAGAGATAGATGATGAAGTTATTGAGTTCTTTACCAGACAATCAAAAGAGTTAAATACTACCTCCTGGGTCACATCATGCAACTGAGTCATAATACTATATCTCACTTGGTCATATTGGATTACTTGGTTAGGCCCCAGGCCATACTGCGCTATAATTTCGTCTCTACTCAACCATCTAGGTTCTGAGGTGTGCAAGAGGTGAGCAACAGTCCTTATACCCCTCACCTTCCACTCTTCAAACAGCTTATTGCTTGTCCCCTGCACAAACTCTGGATTCCCCCATATAGGCAAGTATTTGGATATTTTATGGGGAAGTTTGTAGTTTTTCCTCAACGCCTTCCACGCTGCAATCGTGTCTTTAAATAAGGAAGAGTGCTTGATTTTCACTGGGAGATTAGCCTGCCTAGTATGAAGCAATGCCACCAGATCCCAAGGTTGTGCATAGTCTCTCTCAAGCTCCAACGCTGAATAATGCCTAGAGCCTTTAATCCAATCCAATATATATCTAGTCAAACAGGCTATATTGTAACCCCGAATGTTCGGCAAACTCAGACCTCCATGAACCTTAGATGCCATCAACTTCTTAAGCCCTATACGAGGGCGTTTCCCCCTCCAAATGAAGTGTGAAAAAGCTCTATTTAGCTGGACAATATCTTTATGCTTGAGAAGCAGGGGAAGTGTTTGAAGATGATACATTAATTTTGATATCGACATCATCTTAATTAGGTGGACTCTACCAATTATGTTCAATGGAAGGTCGTGCCATCTTTTAAGATCTTGCTCTATTTGGCTCAGAAGGGGTGGATAGTTTTAGTCTGGGAATCTTTGGAGCAGAACTCTGATGTCCATGGGATGCAATGAGTGAACAACTCTGCAGACTCACCCATGTATGGTTCACCACAGTCAGTTTGCTGGTTGAAGATTTGTGACGCAGGGGGAAACAAGTGTAATTCTGGTGGAGCCTCTGAGAATGAACTGTTTGTGATGTTGAGATGCAGGAAGAGGAGAGGCCACTTGATGCAGCACTTGCCATCCACTCTAGCACATGTTGTTTATCAGCCTCATTTGGACGTTAAAACGATGTGCGGCTGCCAAAGAAATCTAGTGGAGTAGGCTGTCCCGGTAATAGAAGTTGTTCTCATTTTTCTCGGGATAGGATGAGCCAGTGTTTGCACACTAGACCTTTAACTAACAGAACATCCTACACGTACACCTCCCAACAGCCCACCTATTCCCCTTTCACGGCAACCTCATTGTGATTTACCACTCATGGTTGATGTATTGTGATGGGTGAACTAAAACTGTAAAGTTCGGGGTTCGTACCGAGCACTCAGTGTTCGTGCACACGATCCCGAACATGAGGTTTCTGGGAAGCTTGTGTTACAGTTCGGGTCCAGGGGCTGTAAAAAAAAAAAAAAATCACATTATTAAAAAACATTCTGATTATACTTACAGGTCTCATGACGCGTCCTGCAGACTCTGTTTCCCGGCCGCTTCTGCTTCCGTGTCTGAACATTGCTGTCGCCCCCACACCCCCCCCCCCCGTAACCAACACTGACTAAAGGACCTTCCATGACGTCATATTCATGTGACCAGTCTGGTGTGACAGGCATTGGCTTACAGACTGGTCACATGGTTATGACGTCATTGAAGGTCCTGTTAACTTCCGGGGGTATTCACTGCACTGCTCTGCTCGTCACTTGGCAGTCTTCGGCTGTTTTCGGCCGTGTTCGCAGTGACCTCAGGGTTCACCTGAGTCCATGGCTCATGAACTCGATTGAACTTTAAGGCTGTGTGCGCACATGTGCGTTTTGCATGTGTTTATGCTGCGTTTTAAATTGCAGCGTAAATGCATGCGTTCTGCCTCCCCGGCAAAGTTTATGAGAATTTAGGAAATTCCATGCTCACGTTGCGTTTTAAAATGCAGCGTTTTGCGTGCCAAATTTTTGACAAAAACGCTGCGTTCTAAAAAGCAACATGTCACTTCTTTTGTGCATTTGGGATGATTTTTCCACTCTGTCTATGGGAGAGAAAGCATCCAGAATGCATGAATTCTGCATTCAAAATACATCCAAAACCCAAAGTTTTGGTCTGCGTTTTCATCCAATGACAAAACGCTGGAGAATATTTGTTACGGCAGAACGCAACGTGCGCACATTCCCTAACGGTCACTGTGCGAGTGTCTCATCACATCACCCGGTATGGCTGCACACTTTCCTGACTGGAGCGAACGACTACATATATTTCCATGCAGCAGAAATGCTCGTGTCCGGAGAGTGTCAGTCCGTGCTAGGTGATGCTGATGCGAGACTGCACAAGTCATACGCAAGTGGAACTCCGGCCTCAGTGTCAACCTGCTTCTCACTCTATATAGACGCTGTCTGTGCAGAGTGATGAAGCAGAGCTGACAGTGCTCTCTCTGCTTCTCACTCTGTATAGACGCTGTCTGTATAGAGTGATGACGCAGAGCTGAAAATGCTCTCTCTGACTCCCACTTTGTATAGACTCTGTCTGTACAGGGTGATGAAGCAGAGCTGACAATGCTCTACCTGTGGACTACGTCAGACTAAGGGTTCTTTTTTAAAATAAAGATAGTCTCTAAATTTTTTGTTTGTTTTATTTCTTATAAAAAAAAATTTCTATGTGTTGTTATTTTTATACTGTTTACTAGAAATTTATGGTGGCCATGTCCAATTTGGCGTGACACCATGAATTTCAGGCTTAGTTCCAGCTAAGTATACAAAGCTGGTATTAACCCCTTTATTACCCAGTGTGCCACCGCCATCAGGGCCACTGGACGAGAAAGGTAAAGCACCTGGAAATGGCGCTAAAAAACCATGCGCTATTTCCAGGGGCGGCTGCGGTTTTTAGCTTGGGGGACCCAGAATGCTTGGGCCTTACCACGCTGAGAATCCCAGCCCACAGCTGCCTGGTTTTACCTAACTGGTGATCAAAATACAGCAGGAACCCACATGTTTTTTTAAATTATTTTTTTTAAATAATTAAAAAATGGGCTTCCCTGTATTTTGATTGCCAGCCAAGGTATAGCTAGGCAGATGGGTGTGGCAGACCGTAGCCATCTGCTTTATCTGCGCTGAGAATCTGGTATTCTCCGCAGCCCACAGCTGCCCCTGGAAATGGCGCATTGTTTCTTAGTGCCATTTCCAGGTGCTTTACGCGGCCCTGATGGCGGTGGCACGCTGGGTAATAAATACCAGCTTTGTATTCTCAGCTGGTAGTAAGCTCGAAATTTATGGTGTCACACCAAATTAGACATGGCCACCATGAATTTCTAGTAAACAGTAAAAAAAAACCAACACATACAAAAATGTTTTTTTAAAAGAAATAACACAAAAAAAACAATTTGGAGACTCTATCTTTATTATAGAAAAAAAATCCTTAGCCCGATGTAGTCCACAGGTAGAGCATTGTCAGCTCTGCGTCATCACTCTGTACAGACAACATCTATACAGAGTGAGAAGCAGAGAGAGCATTGTCAGCTCTGCTTCATCACTCTGTACAGAGCGAGAAGCAGGCTGACAGTGAGGGTATGATATAAACCTACAACTTTCCTTATAGGAAAGGTCTAAATCCAAACAACCAAACCAAAATCCCAGTGACCAATCCACAATTAAACAAGATGGTAAAGAGGGCCACTGGTAAAGAAAAAAACAAAACAAGTACTTGGTGAAATGCAAAATAATTTAGTATAATGATTATGAGCAAGGATAGACAGTGATGGCGACCAAGATGACAATATCGCCAGACACAGAGTTGCACAAATGCCACCTGATGATGTTACAAGGCTGCTAGTCCACATAAGGGTTAATGTGGAATCCTATTAACCAAAGGGTGAAATGCTTATATGATAAATAATTAACTGGTTACAGTCACCCAAGTGCTTTCTCCCTGTACAGGTCAAAGACATGTCAGCAATTCAACATGTTAGCAGAATATTACCTTGAGGCATGTTAGAAGAGTACTAGCAGACAAAGCGGTGGGCGGGGCATTGCATCACCCAACACGGCCTGACGCTCTCAGGACAGGAGCGCCTTAACTGCATGGAAATACATGCAGCCGACCCGCTCTTGTAGGGAGAGTGTGTGTTAAGGTGAACTCTTTATGTTAAGGTGAACTCTTAACCAGAGATCACTAGTTGCCTACTGCCTGGCCGAATTGGTATATACCAAGTGCATGCATAAAAGAATTCACACTAGACACAGTCGGATATGAAGTCTCTTCTTGGTCACAGTAAAGATGGCACCAAACAGACAGAGAAGGAACATGCGTCCTCTTGATATAGGCTAGGGGTGTACACAAGTTCAGATATGCCTATTTAGTGGGACAGTTCATGAGCTAGCCAATGGGGAGATCCGTGTTGCTGTTGATGGGTGCGTCTGACTGTAGTGGATGAAACCATGTTGATGGGAGGGACGTCATCTGGTGCATCCATGCTGATGGTTTGGTCTGTGATGTCTTCTAGCTTGACCAGGGGTCTTCCCTTATATGGTGGTCTTCTTTCATCTGGACATACCTTGCATTCCAAGCAAGGTGTGGATAACAGGAAATGGCAGCCATTTTTATATCTGTGTCATGTGTATGATCTGAGAGCTGAATTATGTAAGGCAAATCGACATATTTCCCACAATGCTCTATGTCCAGAGGTTAGTTAAGTATTTCATTTTATGGCTCTCCTCAACATGTGCGCCATACCGGGTGATGCAGAGTGACAGTCAAAGTTAAGTTAACTGGACCTTCGATGACGTCATAGCCATGTGACCAGTCTGTAAGCCAATGTCTGTACAACATTCTCACCAGACTGGTCACATGGCTATGACGTCATTAATGTTCCTTTCGTGCATGGGGCCCACGAAAACATGGAGTCAGCCCTGCTGGAAGAAGTTGTCATGTCGATCTGGACTAGATGGAAAAGCCGGTAAAAGTGAACATCCCCATTTGAAGGAACGTCAGCTGGAAGTCGCCATCTGTAACTGTCCTGTAATTGCTTGTATATTCTCCAGGACTGATCTCTACCACAGTATAGTCACCATATGTCAGTGCAATCTGCTGATGTTCTCCTATACCAACGAGTAGTCTGCTCCACTGTCGTTAACCTGGTTACCTGGTTAGGGACCCACTCAGATGTTTTCCCCCCACCTGAGTTGAACCCCCGAGCTACACCTCTGAGGACGCTGCATGCTGCTCACCACCTGGTTAGGTCACCCAGGACTGGTTGCAGTGGCGGCCGCTGTGCTGGGGTCTATGTCAGTTATTGCAGGGTCTGAGCTTTGATCTCAGTGTCATCAGCTCCAGGGTCTCCCGACCACCAGGAACATTCAGTTTCCTGCAATAAATCACATTAATCCCCAGCAGAGCAGCCACAGACATTGGTCTACACTGACTGATCAACTCTGAACCTATGGGACATCACAGATTATACTGTATGGCTCCATTGCTGTTATTTGAGGTCCTGTGGATCCAGGGGTGATTAGTACAGAGCTTATAACACTATATAACTGTGTAAATAATACAGGGTGGCCCATTTATATGGCTACACCTACATAAAATGGGAATGGTTGGTGATATCAACTTCATGTTTGTGGCTCATTAGTATATGGGAGGGGGGGGGCGTGGCCTGAGCAGCATGTGAGGAAGACCTGTGTAGAGAGAGCTCCTGCAAAAAACTCCTGTATAATCCTGTCCAGCTGGGGTTAAAGTTTGTTTTACTGCTTTCCTGGAGTGGTGACCTCTCCTAGACTGAGGGGGCTTCAAAGACCTGAGTGATATGACCAGAACTCGGGCTGATAAGAAGCGCGGGACACAGGCCACACTCATGGACGCTGGAGCTTCATGTGGGGGCAGGGCGTCTGATGCAATAGCTCGCCTCAGTAAGTTTGCACGAGATCAGCCTGAGATACCTGGAGCTGTTAAGCAGTGTGACCTCAGCGTGGAGGAGATCCCAGGACAAGAACTGATGGAGGAGGAAGAGCAGCAGGGAGCTGTGAGTATGTTGGCTGCTGCCAGTAATGTGGAGAAGGGGGACAACCTTAGAGCTGCAGATGAAAACACAGATCCTGGGAGAGCAGAGCCCACCCTCAGTGATGTGCTTGCAGCAGTAAACACCTGCAACAATATGCTAGCCACTTTGAACATACAGATGGGAGGAATTAAAATGGACATTTCATCTATCAGGCACGAGTTGCAGGGGGTCAATGTACGGGTGGGGGCCCTGGAAGACCGGGTCAGTGCCACAGAGGATAAGCTTCCCCCTCTGACTCGGGACCTTGGCAGAGCAATCCACAATATCTCATTGCTTAGGGCTAAGGTGGACGATCTAGAAAACAGATCCCGCAGAAGCAATCTCCGACTGGTCGGGGTCCCAGAAAAGGCAGAAGGCAATAATCCAGTAGCTTTTTTTTTTAAATGTGGCTCCCCAAGACTTTGGGTATGGATCTGTTTTCTCCTTTCTTCACTATTGAGCGGGCACATAGGGTCCCCACTAGACCCCCACCACCAGGGGCACCCCCTCGTCCTATCCTCCTCAAGCTACTGCACTTCAGGGACAGGGACACTGCGCTCCGCAGAGCCCGGGAGATTAAGGATCTGGCTATTGACGGCCATAAGGTCTCACTGTACCCGGATTTTTCCACTGAAATCCAGCAGAGGAGAGCGCAATTTATTGATGTCAAAAAACGCCTGAGGCAGCTGCAGATATCTTACTCAATGCTATACCCTACCAGGCTGCGAGTGGTGGCGGATGGTGGGACAAAGTTTTTTGACACTCCAAAGGATGCAGCCGCATGGCTCGATACCAATGAAAAAGGACTGCGCGGAAATCACCGCTGAGGATTATTGCGGATTCCTTGCTGTTGGACTTGCTGAGGTGAACGTGCTATGTTTCCCAGCTGGAACACTTATGGACGGTTGGCAGGAGCCACCCAGATAGGTTACTATGCAGTTGATGACTGTTCAGGAATTTAAACCGTTATGTGCTCTTACGGTTATGTTTAGCCCCACTTCCCTCTGTTTGAGAGGAATGTCCTGGTTTACTGTGTATGTTTTTATGTTGTTTGACCTTTTTGTTTTATGCACCTGTTTGGTCTATGCTCATCTATGGGAACTGCTGCAGATGGGTCCGGGGGTCCCCGCTTGCTGCCCCCTGCTGTTACATATGTGCACTCACTCTTATGGCGAAGGAGGTTAATATAGTGGCCTGGAATGTGCGAGGATTGGGTGAAGCCACTAAAAGATGTGCAGTTTTTCTGTTTCTACAGCAGCTTAAGCCAGACATAATATTCTTATCAGAAACGCACTTGGTGAAGGAGCGGCTCCACTTGCTCCACAAAAAATGGATAGCCCATGAGTACCACTCTGTATATACCACACATTCCAGGGGGGTGAGTGTCCTGATACACAGGACAGTGCCGTTTGAGTGTCTTAAAGCTTCTGTGGATCAGGAGGGTAGATTTGTATGTCTTTACTGTGTCCTTCATAATGTGCGCTGTGTTCTAGTTGCAATTTATATTCCGCCGCCATACACAGGGGAACCATTGAAACGTATCCTCAATTTTGTTGCTTCCCTCCCTGAGGTCCCCACCCTATTAGTAGGAGACTATAATAATTACTTGCACCCGTGTTGGGATAAGTTACATACAGGGAATATCTCAGTGGGGGCGGCAGCTACATCCCTTGCCAGACTGATGGAGGAGGTGGGATATGTAGATATTTGGCGTATTAGAAACCCGCAGGTCCGGCAGTATTCATGCTATTCTAGTTCTCATCATTCACTGTCCCGGATTGACCTGGCCATTGGAAATGCTCAGCTGCTGCCTTGTGTAGCTTCAGTCACGTACCTGGCCAGGGGGGTGTCTGACCACTCCCCACTACAGGTCCGTCTAAGGCTTGGGGACCCAGACCGGCTGGCGGGGATACCTTGGCGGCTCAACCCTTTTTGGATACAACTGATAGGGGGCACTCTGACTGACACTATACGGGAATATTTTGTGACAAATGACGGTACGGCATCTAAACATATAGTGTGGGACGCAATGAAGGCGTATGTTCGTGGGACATATATTAGGGAAATTTGCACCCGAAAGGCGAAAACAAGAGAGCGCACTAAGTATCTGACGGACACTTTAGGTGATGCAGAACGACTTCTTATATCTAACCCTACAGATGATGCCAAGCGGGACTTAGAGAGGGCACAGAGAGCTCTGAGAGACCATATGACTTCCTTGGCCACTAACAAATGCTTTTTCCTTAAGCAGCGGTACTTTACGGAGGGGGAGAGTGTGGGACATCTCTTGGCTACAATTGCTAGGGCGCAGGAGGGATTGACCTATATCACCAAATTGAAACTTGACACTGGAGAGGAGGTGAGGGACAGCGGGAGGATTGTGGAGGTCATGCAACAGTATTACACCCAATTATACTCCTCTAAATCGCATTATGGGGATGAGGAACTGCGGGGCTTTGTGGAGGAGATCACTCTCCCCAGTCTGTCAGATAGTGAGAGAGAATCCCTGAATAGAGATATAGACCTGGAGGAGCTGGAGGAGGCGCTCGGTCAAATCCAAAATGAAAAGGCCCCAGGTGCGGATGGACTCCCGGGTGAATTCTACAAATTATATACCCATCTGCTGCTGCCAAGACTCTTGGATGTGTTCAGAGATGCTGAGGAGAAGGGATCCCTCCCTGCATCCATGAGGGAGGCTATTATTGTTCTGATTTTAAAACCCGGGAAAGATCCGACCGCGCCTGACTCCTATCGCCCAATCTCGCTGCTTACATTAGATATTAAATTAATCGCTAAAATTCTAGCTAACAGATTGTCCCGGGTGATCACGTCAGTGATCCACGAGGATCAGACTGGATTCATCCCCAATAAATCTACTTCCATTAATTTGCGACGTTTATTCCTGGGGATACAGCTAAGTTCTGAGGGGAGAAACAAGGAGAGAGCAGTCCTGTCATTAGATGCAGCCAAAGCCTTTGACAGTATTGAATGGAATTTCCTATGGGTAGTTTTGGAGAAATTGGGTCTTGGCTCCAGATTTATTGGCTGGGTCAAATTGTTATATGCCTCTCCGCGGGCCAGGATTCGAGTTAATCGTTGTACCTCCTCGTCTTTTAATTTGGCCAGGGGCACGAGACAGGGCTGTCCTCTCTCTCCATTACTATTTGCAGCGGCAATTGAGCCATTGGCGGCTATGCTTCGTGCATCCGCTGGCGTAAAGGGGTTTGAGATAGGTGGTCTGGAGCATAAGGTTTCCCTCTATGCGGACGATTTGTTGCTGTATCTCAGGGAGGTGGGGACATCGGTGGGCCCAGCAATAAATATTATTATAGAATTTGGTAGGCGCTCGGGACTCCTAATAAACTGGAAGAAATCGGCCCTGCTCCCTATAGATCCACTCCCATCTAATTTTAGTACTCTGGGGCTGCCAATTCCGACGGTGGATAAATTTAAATACCTGGGGATTGTGGTTAGTGCCCGACCGCGTGATTACTACTCTCAAAATCTGGAACCAGTGTTGGCTCAGTTTAGGAACAAGATAGATGCCTGGTGTCGACTCCCACTGTCCCTTATTGGCCGTGCTAATCTACTAAAAATGGTACTGATGCCCAAACTTCTGTATCTTCTCCACAACGCCCCAATATGGATCCACTGGAAATTTTTCCGTAAAATCAACACTTTGTTTCGGGAACTCTTGTGGCAAAAGCAGCAGGCTAGAATCTGCCTTGAGACCCTGCAGAGAGGGAAGGAGGATGGGGGTCTGGCAGTCCCCAACCCGTGGGTTTATTATGTTGCGGCACAGATGCAGCACTTCAGGGGGTGGGGAAAGGATGAGGCATATGACGCTGGGGGCAAATTGGTGAGGGGCCTTGCAGAATGGGGACACCCAGTGGCTTTTTTGGATGCAGGATACTCACCCAGAGGAGGAACATTATATCCAACATTATCATTGATGTACAAGGTGTGGGATAGAGGGAAGCAGTTGCTGGGAATATCAGGAATGACTGAGTACTGGCCCTTATGGCATAATCGTGGACTGGCGGAGCTGCAGAGACTCCCGGGTTGGAGAATGTGGGTGAGCAGGGGGGTGCATCAGGTGTCTCAGATTCTTCAGAATAATATACTTAAAAGATTTGACCAGCTTCAAGCTGAGTTTGGGATACCGCACAGTTCCTTTTACCAATACCTGCAGCTCCGTCATGCCTATGAGACACAGACACGTCGTATGGACATTAGGATAGAGCGGAATCACACTCTTACTGAATTGTTGACATCTGATCGCTCCTATGGTATTATTTCTAGGTTGTATACAGTGATGTTATCTAGACACCTCGACAAATTCCCTTTGCAGGCTAGAGAGAAGTGGGAGAGGGACCTAGGCCCTATGACAGAGGAACAGTGGGGTGAGGTCCTGTCTCAGACTCCAAGCCTTGCTGTATCTGAAGGCCAACGACTGTCACAGCTATTCCTGTTACATAGAGTATATAGGACACCTAGTCTATTGCATAAGATGGGAGTTAGGATGGATGATCTGTGTCCTAGGTGCGGACAGGAAGGTGCGAATCTGATGCATATGATGTGGTCCTGTGGGAACATTGAAGATTACTGGAGGGCAGTACTAGATTTGGTTAGACAAGTTTTCAATATCCGTCTACAGCCAAGACCTATTGTATGTATCCTGGGTCTACTGGAGGGGGGGGTGGACTTGAGTTCGCCGGTAATGGTCGGTATTACACGTCTCTTGTACCAGGCTAGGAAACTGTTGGCCTACCACTGGTTGGACCCAGCGCCTCCGGTCATCGGGGATTTTAGGGAAAGAGTAAACGCTATACTTCGACTGGAGAGAGGAGTATACCTTAAAAGAAATGCATTGAAAAAGTTCTATAAGATCTGGGGGGCATGGTTGGATACCCCAGGCCTTCCCTCCTCGGCGTTACTGCAGGACAGTGCGAGCGACCAGGTCCTTCTCCTTCTGACCGGTTAACAAATTTCCTCAAATAGGGTGATATGCGTACTGCTGGAAGGTGTGTGCATGTATATGTGTGTGCATGTATATGTGTGTGCATGTATATGTGTGTGTGTGCGTGCATGCGTGCGTGCGTGTATATGTGTATATATATATAATGTCATAATGATGCTGGGTAAGCTATACTATGGAGAATATATTGGGAAATAATATGCACTTTGAGACCCATATTGAAATGAGACGTGGACTGCGGGTGCATTGTTTATTATGTTATTTGTGTGGTTTTTCTTATTGACTAAAGGTTTTTTCCCTTTCTGTGATATTTCTATGGAGGGAATTATTTTATGTGTTGTATAATTTTGATGTTAAATAAAAATGAACCTGATTTAAAAAAAAAAAAGTATATGGGAGGGGGAAAACTTTTTAAGATGGGTGGTGACCATGGCGGCCATTTTGAAGTTGGCCATTTTGGATCCAACTTTTTTTCCAATGGGAAGAGTGTCATCTAACACATCAAACGTATTGAGAATTTCACAAGAAAACCAATGGTGTGCTTGGTTTTAACATAACTTTATTTGTTCATTTAGTTATTTACAATTTTATGACCACTTATAAAATGTGTTCAAAGTGCTGCCTATTGTGTTGGATTGTCAGTTTAGCCCTCTTCCCCCACTCTTTACACTGTATATAGGGTCTACGTGAGGACTAATACTGTATATAGGAGACTATGTGAGGACACATACTGTATATAGGAGGTTAGGTGAGGACACATACTGTATATAGGAGGCTATATACAACTCATACTGTGTATAACGGATTATGTAGAGGCTGATCCTATATATAGGAGCTATGTGAGAGCTTATATTGTGTATAGCGAGCTACGTGGAGGCTCATATGGAATATAATGAACTATGAGGGCTTATGCTGTTTATAGGAAGCTATGTGGGGACTCATGGTATATAAGGAACTGTGAGGGCTGATATGGTATATAAGGAGCTATGAGGGCTCATATTGTATATAAGAAGCTGTGAGGGCTCATGCTGTATATAGGAGCTGTGTGTGGGTTCATGCTGTATATAGGGAGCTATGTGGGGTCTCATGGTATATAAGGAGCTGTGAGGGCTCATGCTGTATATAGGGGGCTGTGTGTGGGCTCATGCTGTGTATAGGGGCTGTGTGTGGGCTCATAGTGTATATAGGGGGCTGTGTGTGGGCTCATAGTGTATATAGGGAGCTTTGTGGGAGCTTATGGTATATAAGGAGTTGTGAGGGCTCATGCTGTCTATAGAGGGATGTCAGTATACTTAGTTCTGCTCAATATTAAAGGGAACCTGTCACCAGTTTTGGACCCTATGAGCAAATGCCACTACCTTTAACGGTTTCTTTACTGCATTTTACAAATGTGTCTATCAGATCCTGACTCCTCATGTGCACCCCCAAAATACCATTTCATATGCTCCCGTGCTGAATGTCAATTAAGGTGGTGCAGTCCGATAGGCATCCTCACTGCGGCGTCTGTCCGTCCTCTCTGCTCCGGATCATGTCCTCTTGCTCTGATTGATGTGGATGACACATCCTGCGCCATTCATGTAGTGAGCAGAGATCTCGAGTCTGCGCAGTAGCCCCTACTGCAGGCCGAGCATAGAGCATCACTACGCAAGTGCCGAGCAACATCACTGCAATGTCATTCTGATTTTGGCGCTGTTTCTCTGTGTCATTTCTCAGTATCTAGCAGACCTGTGACCACCTTTACTTCAGGGATATGTTTGATTTATAGGAGTGCAGAAAAGCCCAGTGTACCTTGCTTATCTACATATCCGGCTGAAAGATAGTGATACGTAAACACAATATGTACTACACCTGACCAGTACAAATGCTCATACAAACTGGTCTGAGTGATGAGCGTTTTTTCCACAGGCAGACAATAGTAGAGCCGTCACCAGGTTTTCCTAATATAAAGTATGGCCACCACCTTTAACACCGCTTTAGCAGCATTAGAGTAAGCTGTATGTATGTCCCCGGGGCCTCTTCTCTTCTTACAATAACCATTGTCTTTCCCTACTTTATGTGGATGATGTGTCTTACGTCATCCATACGGTGTTTCCCAAACGCACTTTTGCACAGGCGTATTTGTCTCTGCTCTGCCGAGGGCTGGGTAAGACCAAAGAGCGCCGATTACCCGAAAGTAAAGCCGACACATGCGCACTACAATTCTGTGCTCTGCCCAATGGCGATTGTACAAATAGAAGAGGCGTCGGATCAAGCCCAGAGACGCCAATAGGACCGGACCAGGCATAATAAAATCTCTTTTTTTTGTACTATGCAGAATGGCTTGGTAAATACATACAGTTTACTAGAAAACTGGAAAAGAAGCCTTAAATGTGGTGGCCGTACTTTATATTGGTAACATCTCATGACAGGTTCACTTTAACCCCATAGCGACGGCCTAACGTCTCAAGACGTCGGAAAAACAGGAGGTAGCGGAGGTAGCTGAGACCCCCCAGATTATGAATCGGGGTGTTTTTTTTGGACCCCAATAATGTGATCGCCGGTATACACCGTATACCGCCAATCACATAAAAAAAGGAAAAAATTAGTGATTTCTTTCTCATCTGACATGGTCAAACATGTCAGATGATAAAGAAATATAATAAAGAGAGAACTCCGGCACTCTACCTCAATGTAGTCAGACAAGAAAAAGGTTTCTTTTTATATATATATATATATATTTATTATTGAAGAAAAGGAATTCATGCATATATGATGTCCAAAAATTAACGTTTCAACCATAATATGGTCTTAATCAAAAGGACCATCTGTGATTATCAGGCAAGGTGAGCTGTTACTAGGCGATGCGGTGCGGCAAGTACCAAGGGGAAGATACTCAAGAACATGAATCTACATAGAATCTTAGGTCTATTGATCGTAAGTATGTGCACAACCGCTATACTGGTATAGCCCAGACATATTCTATATTCAGGTATAGCCACAGTTTTATATATACTCGTCCTGTCACTAAGTCTGATTGTGCAGTGAGAGGGAAGCAGTGGCTTGCCCCTGTATCCTATAAGCATAGCAGAGTAGTGTCAGAATCCAGGATAAGCATGGGCTTGTATACTATAATGAAGGTGCAATAGTATATCCTTTAAGTAATCTTTACTGCAGCCTACAGGGATACGTGCCACTGTGCATAAATACGAGTAAGGAAATTCTGATCAGGTTCCTAAATGGTTAATGGATATCCTGCGTCTCAGCAGCTAAGTACCTGAGACGTTTATGTTGGGGGTCCCGGCTCTTTATTGTAAGGGGAGAGTATGCTGTATGTGATTGTTTTTAACTTTTCCGGCGGGTTCTCTAGCTTTTGCCCGAGAACCGCGCCGATGGTGCCTGCTTGTCGGCCTCGCCGCTTAAATTTAGGCCCCGGCTTCGCCGGAAGCCTAGTTTCGTTTTCCTGCCCTCGCATGTCACTCATGCAGAGGGACAGGTTCGACTCCTCCCGGCGGCCGTTCTACACAGGGGAGGGACACTCCCCACTGCTGGGGCGTCCCTCCTTCCCTGCAAGTCTCTATAGCCCTCCAGTTCCCGCTCTTTTATAGGAACGCCCCTAGGCCCGCCCCCTCTCTTCGCTCCGGCGGCCATTTCTCAGGCAGAGTTCACTCTGCTCTGGGACATCCTGCATTCTGCATCTCGGCTGAGGTGCTGCGCACTGGGGGACCGGGCTTCGGGATCTGGAGGGCACACAACACCGCGCTCAGCGGTCTGGTAAGCCACAGCCGGTCTCCGGTTGTGGACCTCTGTATATTCTCCCTGGGGTTCATTCTCTGCAAAGCCCCCACTCCAGCAGCATGTCTCACACAAGGAGCAAGGCTCCAAAGCTTTATTCTGCATGCACTGCATGTAAGCTCCTGCTGCCTGAGCCGAGCATTTATCCACACTGTGATGGTTGCTCTAACTTGGCGGTGCCACAGCCTGGAGTCTCACCCCCAGTGGTCTCTCAGGCTGCTGCTGCACCTGTGACTGAACCCCCGGCCTGGGTAGAGTCCTTTTCTAGGTCCATATCCCAGTCATTTGCTGAGTCCATGGGACTTTTGTCCAGGACTTTGATGAATATGCATCAGCCCCCCTCACAGGGTGCCTCTAATACTCTTGACAGAGGACTCCTATCCTCTGACCTCCGTCCATCGGAGCTCACGGAGGATTCATCATCTGATCCAAGACCCCGTCCTTCTAAGAGAAGGCACAGGGTTTCTTCCCCCTCCCCATCCCACGGCTCTGTCTCAAGAGCTGACTCTCAAGATGAGGAGGATGCCCTCACTGGGGGCTCGGAGGCTATGTATCCCATCGAGTTCTCTGAGGGTGACTCAGATCTTAGTGATTTGATTGCTTCTATTAATTCTGTGCTGGATCACAATCCGCCAGTGTCAGAGGAGCAACTCTCTTTGGCAGAAAAACATCAGTTTACCTCGCCTAAGAGAGTGAAGAGTGTGTTCTTTAACCACTCCAGTTTTCAGACCGCTGTGACCAAACCCAGGGCCTGCCCTGACAAACGCTTTCCAAAGCGTGGTTCTGATGACCGGTTTCCATTTCCACCTGAGGTGGTCAAGGAGTGGTCTCACTCCCCAAAGGTAGACCCTCCGGTGTCTAGGCTATCAGCCCGGACCGTTGTGTCGGTGGCTGACGGCACCTCACTTAAGGATTCCACTGACCGTCAGATTGACCTTCTGGCCAAATCTGTGTATGAAGCTGCGGGGGCCGCGTTTTCCCCGACTTTTGCAGCAGTGTGGGCTCTCAAAGCCATCTCTGCTTCTCTAGAGGAGATGCATTCCCTCACCAAGGAATCTATGCCTGAGATGGTTACCTTAACTGCTCAGGCTTCAGCTTTTTCATCTTATGTCATGTCTGCCATGCTACAGGCTGCTCACCGCACTGCGGTGGCTTCAGCTAATTCTCTTGTTATCCGCAGGATTTTGTGGCTTCGAGAGTGGAAGGCAGATGCTTCTTCCAAGAAGTTTCTTGCTGGGCTCCCTTTTGCTGGTTCACGGCTGTTTGGTGAACAGCTGGATGAAATCATTAAAGAGGCTACTGGCGGGAAGAGTACTTCCATGCCACAAACCAAGACCAGGAAACCCGCCCAGGGTAGGAATCAATCGAGGTTTCGTTCCTTTCGTTCCTCCAACTGGTCATCCTCTAAGCCTTCCGCCTCGTCCGCTAACTCAGCCAAGGATCAGAAATCCAACTGGCGCCCAAAAGCGCGTCCGCAGAAGACCGCAGGAGGTTCTGCCACTAAGGCAGCTTCCTCATGACTCTCGGCCCGCTCCAGCCACGTCCTTAGTCGGTGGCAGGCTCTCCCACTTTGGCGCTTTTTGACGCTTGGTTAAAGCAAGTCTCCGATCAGTGGGTGAGAGACATCATATCTCACGGCTACAGGATAGAATTCTCTTCCAGCCCGCCAAACAGATTTTTTCTCTCAACTCCCCCCTGCTCCAAGGCCGCCGCCTTCTCGCAGGCCGTGGCGTCCTTGCAGGCAAACGGAGTGATTGTCCCAGTTCCCGCTCAGGAACGGTTCAGAGGTTTTTACTCAAATCTCTTCCTAGTTCCAAAAAAGGACGGTACCTTCCGGCCCATCCTGGATCTCAAGCTTCTCAACAAGCATGTCCGGGTGCGGCATTTTCGCATGGAGTCTCTGCGATCAGTCATTGCCTCTATGACCCAAGGGGAGTTCCTGGCGTCCATCGACATCAGAGATGCCTATCTACATGTGCCAATCGCAGTGTCACATCAGCGTTGGTTACGTTTTGCGATAGGAGAGGATCATTTCCAATTCGTGGCTCTCCCCTTCGGGTTAGCCACGGCCCCTCGGGTATTCACCAAGGTCATGGCGGCAGTGATTGCGGTCCTGCACCTCCAGGGGTTAGCAGTGCTTCCTTATCTGGACGACCTTCTGGTCAAGGGTCCATCCAGCGCTGACTGTCAGCGGAGTGTTTCGCTCACTCTCGCCACCCTAGCCCAATTCGGGTGGATTGTCAATTTTCCCAAATCCACTCTGACTCCGACTCAGAGTCTCACGTACCTAGGGATGCAGTTCGAGACTTTGCCGGCACTTGTGAAGTTGCCCTTAATCAAACAGCAGTCTCTCCGGCTAGCGGTGCGCTCTCTCCTGAGGCCCCGCCGTTATTCCCTCAGGCGCCTGATGCAGGTGCTGGGTCAAATGGTGGCTTCCATGGAGGCGGTTCCCTTTGCCCAGTTCCATCTGCGTCCTCTGCAGCTGGACATTCTCCGCTGTTGGGACAAGCGTCCTTCCTCCTTACAGAGGTTAGTGACTCTGTCGCCACGGACCAGGAACTCTCTTCAGTGGTGGCTTCGACCCCTCTCCCTGTCCCAAGGGCGCTCCTTCCTGACTCCGTCCTGGGTGATTCTCACCACGGATGCCAGCCTATCCGGCTGGGGAGCGGTACATCTCCACCACAGAGCACAGGGCACTTGGACTCCGTCCGAGTCAGCCCTTTCAATCAATGTGCTGGAAACCAGAGCTGTGCTTCTAGCTCTCCTAGCCTTTCACCACCTGTTGGCGGGCAGGCACATTCGAGTCCAGTCAGACAATGCGACAGCGGTTGCCTACATCAATCACCAAGGCGGGACACGCAGCCGCCTGGCAATGTTGGAGGTCCAACGCATTCTTCAATGGGCGGAGGACTCCAAGTCCACCATATCCGCAGTCCACATCCCTGGCGTAGAAAACTGGGAGGCAGATTATCTCAGCCGTCAATCCGTGGACGGTGGCGAGTGGTCCCTGCACCCGGCAGTGTTTCAGTCAATCTGCCGCAAGTGGGGCACTCCAGACGTGGACCTAATGGCATCCCATCACAACAACAAGGTTCCGGTTTACGTGGCTCGCTCCCACGATCCTCAGGCCTTCGCCGCGGACGCTCTGGTTCAAGACTGGTCCCAGTTTCGCCTGTCCTACGTGTTTCCCCCTCTAGCTCTCTTGCCCAGAGTCCTGCGCAAGATCAGAATGGAGGGCCGTCGAGTCATTCTCATTGCACCGGACTGGCCCAGGCGAGCTTGGTATCCAGACCTGCTCCAACTGTCCGTGGAGATGCCGTGGCATCTTCCGGACTGTCCAGACCTTCTCTCGCAAGGTCCGTTTTTCCGCCCGAATTCTGCGGCTCTCAAATTGACGGCGTGGCTCTTGAGTCCTGGATTTTGACGGCTTCTGGTATTCCTCCTGAAGTCATCTCCACTATGACTCGGGCCCATAAGTCTTCCTCCGTCAAGATCTATCACAGGACTTGGAAAATTTTTCTGTCCTGGTGTCGCTCTTCCGGCCATTCTCTTTGGCCATTCTCGTTGCCGACCCTTCTGTCTTTTTTACAGTCCGGTCTGCAGCTAGGACTGTCCCTCAACTCTCTCAAGGGACAAGTCTCAGCTCTATCAGTGCTGTTCCAGCGGCGTCTCGCCCGGCTGGCACAGATCCGCACTTTCATGCAAGGTGCGTCTCACATCATTCCGCCTTATCGGCGGCCCTTGGATCCCTGGGACCTTAACTTGGTCCTCACGGTATTGCAGAAACCCCCCTTTGAGCCTCTTAGGGAGGTTTCTTTGTATCGTCTTTCTCAAAAGGTGGCCTTTCTAGTTGCCATAACTTCTCTCAGGAGAGTCTCTGATTTGGCTGCGCTCTCCTCGGAGTCACCTTTTTTGGTTTTTCACCAAGACAAGGTAGTTCTCCGTCCGACCCCGGACTTTCTTCCTAAGGTGGTCTCTCCCTTCCACCTTAACCAGGATATTTCCTTGCCTTCCTTCTGTCCGGCCCCTGTTCATCGCTTTGAGAAAGCGCTGCATACTCTAGATCTGGTGCGTGCTCTCCGGATTTATGTGTCTCGCACCGCTGCGCTTAGGCGGTGCACCTCTCTTTTTGTGCTAACCACAGGGCGGCGCAAGGGTCTCTGCTTCTAAGCCGACCTTGGCCCGTTGGATTAGATCGACCATTTCGGACGCCTACCAGAGTACTCAGGTGCCTCCTCCGCCGGGGATCAAAGCACACTCGACCAGAGCTGTCGGTGCCTCTTGGGCTTTTAGGCACCAGGCTACGGCTCAACAAGTCTGTCACGCTGCAACTTGGACTAGTCTGCATACCTTTTCGAAGCACTACCAGGTGCATGCTCATGCTTCGGCAGATGCGAGCTTGGGCAGACGCATCCTTCAGGCGGCTGTCGCCCACTTGTGAAGTTAGGCTCCGCCTACTTCTTAGTTTTTTCTGTTTATTCCCACCCAGGGACAGCTTTGGAACGTCCCATGGTCTGGGTCTCCCAAAGGAATGATAAAGAAAAAGAGAATTTTGTTACTTACCGTAAATTCTTTTTCTTATAGTTCCGTATTGGGAGACCCAGCTCCCTCCCTGTTGCCTGTTGGCAATTTTCTTGTTCCGTGTGTTATCACCGGCTGTTGTCGTGGACAGAGTCTCCGGTTGTTCCGGTTCTTACTCGGTTCTACTTGTGGGTGGCTATTCTCCTTCAGCTTTTGCACTAAACTGGCTAGGACTGGCTACCAGGGGGTGTATAAGCTCAGAGGGAGGAGCTACACTTTTAAGTGTAGTACTTTGTGTGTCCTCCGGAGGCAGAAGCTAAACACCCATGGTCTGGGTCTCCCAATACGGAACTATAAGAAAAAGAATTTACGGTAAGTAACAAAATTCTCTTTTTTTTCTTGTCTGACTACATTGAGGTAGAGTGCCGGAGTTCTCTATTTATTATTATCCGTTTTTTTTCTCCTGAGCACCTATAAGGTGAAGCAGGGTCCTATCTCCTTTTGATAAAGAAATATAAGCCCCTAGTGCCCCCAAGGCCCCCGGTACCTGAGAGTCCCCTACCCCCCTCCGGAACATTCAAAATGGCGCCGATGCGCGCCGAAAACTGCCGCCGACGCCGGTTCTGCATTCATTTCCCTCCGATCTGAAATGATCAAACATTTCAGATCGCAGGGAAATGTCCTCCCCCTGACCCCTCCTCCGGGACACCGGAGCTCTCTGGTCCCCCTTCCCCCCCTCCGGTTCTCCAGAGCCGCCCCCCTTCCCCCCCTCCGGAGCATGCAAGATGGCGGCGCGCAGCTCACAGTAGCGCGCGGCCGCATTCATCCTGCTCTTTTGCCGCATGTGACACGTCACATGCGACAGAAAAGTTGTCCCCAGGTCCCGCCAGGTCTCCCGCCGTCAGCCCCCGGTCTTCCCCGTTACCTGGCTGCTGCTCCGTCCCCGTGATCACTCTGCCTCCTTCTGGAAAGCTGGCGGCGCATTTGCAGACAGCGGCTGTCAGCTGGATCCTTGCAAGCAGGGACGCTGACCTCGCTGCTCCACATGCTGCTGTACTGTGGACCGGGGGAGCGTGAGTGCAGTAATCTGCAGCCACACTCCTCACATGGAGAGCCTGCTGTTCTAGAAAATGGGGGGTGCATTCTGTGAGCGTGCCCCTCATATTCTGGAATGAGGTTACTGCAGGTCACTCTGCCCTAGGTTGGACCGGGGCAGTGTGACTGCAGTATTCTCAGATTACTGCACCCACACTGCTCATGGAGAGCTTGCTCTTCCAGAAAATGGGGGATACGTTCCCTGAACGTGCCCCCCATATTCTAGAAGGTCCAGAGTCGTCGTGGGACCTCCAAAATGGATTACAGCGACTGGAATTTGTTTATTTGCAATATATTGGTGAAAGAGGGAATGTTTCGGGGAGTGTTTTTTTTTCAAATTTTTTTTTTGTCTTTATTTTTTTCTATTACTGACTGGGTTAGTGATGGGTATCTGTTTAGATGCCGTGACATCACTAACCCCAGGGCTTGGTGCCAGGTGACATTACAGCTGGTATCAACCCCGTATATTACCCCGTTTGCCACCGCACCAGGGCGTGGGATGAGCTGGGGTGAAGAGCCAGGATTGGCGCATCTAATAGATACGCCACTTCTGGGGCGGCTGCGGCCTGCTATTTTTAGGCTGGGAAGAGTCCAATAACCATGGCTCTTCCCACCCTGACAATACCAGACCCCAGCTGTCCGCTTCACCTTGGCTGGTGATCTAATTTGGGTGGGACCCCACGTTTGTTTGTTTGGGTTTTTTTTTAAAATAAACGCCTGGGAAGCCCTCCAAATTGATTACCAGCCAAGGTGAAGCTGTCAGCTGTGGTTTGCAGGCTACAGCTGTCTGCTTTACCCTAGCTGGCTATCAAAAATAGGGGGGAACCCACGTCGTTTATTTTAATTATTCATTTTTTGGGGGGGCTAAATACAAGGCTAGGCACCCTTTAGTGCCACATGAAAGGCACTAAAGGGTGCCAGCTTAGAATATGCAGGGGGTGGGACGTTATATTTGTTTGACATCTATCCATTCATCCATTGTAACATTTTAGGCTGTGCGCCCACAATCGGGGTTTGCAGCGTTTTGGGCGCAGAATGTTTTCCCTGCATCCATAACGCTGCGTTGTGCAGTAGAAGCACAGTGGAAGGATTTTTAGAAATCCCGTGCCCACTGTGCTTCTCTTCTCCGCAGCATACACTGACCTTTGGTGCAGCTTCCCGAGCCTCAGCATGTCAATTTATGCTGCGGAGACAAGAGTGTTCTCTGCAGGTAGCATAGAGCTCCACAGCAGCCTGAACCCAAATCGTGGGTATGGGCAGCTGCGTTCTCCCGTGGACAACACTCAAATATCTGCAGGAAGGCTGACACTGTGTACTAGACGCTGTGTCGCTGGATCATGGCCACATAGCCTAAAAGTGAGAAATTTGTTGCTACAGCAACATTTTTGTGAAGTACCTGTAGATTCAAAATGCTTATTATATTCCTGAATAAAATCCAGTTTCCAAAATGGGGTCACTTGTGGGGGGTTTCTGCTGTATAGGTACCCAAGGGGCCCTGCAAATGTGACATGGTGCTCGCAATTTATTTCAACTTTTCCAGAATTCAAATGGTGCTCCTTCCATTCCAAGCCCTCCCATTTATCCAAACAGAGGTTTTTGGCCACATGTGGGGTATCCCTGTGCTCATAAGACATTGGATAACAACCTGTTGGGTCCACGGTTTGTTGGTGCTTTTTGAAAAAGTAAGAAATTTGATGCTAAAGCAACATTTTTGTGAAAAAAATGAAAATTTTCAATATGGCAACCTAAGCTTATCAAATTCTGTGAAGTACTCTTGGATTCAAACTGCTCACTATACAACAAGATAAAAGCCTTGAGGTGTCTTGTTTCCAGAATGGGTTCACTTGTGGGGGACCTCCACTGTTTAGGCACCTTAGGGGCTTTCCAAATGCAACATAGCGTCCGCTAATTATTCCAGCCAATTGTGCAGTCAAATGGCGCTCCTTCCCTTCCGAGCCCTGATGTGCACCCAAACAGTTGATTTTCATCACACATAAGGTATCAGCATACTCAGGAGAAATTGCACAATAAATCTTATGCTGAATTTTTTCCTTTTACACTTGTGTAAAAAAAAAAAAAAAAGCTACCTGGTTGAAGTAACAATTTTGTGGTAAAAATGTATTTTTTTTATTTTCACAGCTCAACATTATAAACTTCTGTGAAGCACCTCTGTGGGTTCAGGGTACTCGCCAAACATCTATATAAATTCCTTGTGGGGTCTATTTTCCAAAATGTAGCCACATGTTGAGGACCTGCACTATTTAGGCACCTCAGGGGCTCTCCTAATGCAACATGGCGTCCGCTATTGATTCCAGACAATGGCACTCCTTCCCTTCCAAGCCCCGCCGTGTGCCCAAACAGTTGATTTCCACCACATATAAGGTATCGCCAAACTCAGGAGAAATTGCACAATAAATTTCATGGTGATTTTTTTCCTCTTACCCTTGTGAAAAAAAAGCTACCTGGTTGAAATAACAGTTTTGTGGTAAAATTTTATTTTTTTATTTTCATGGCTCAACGTTATAAAATTCTGTGAAGCACCTGGGGGTTCAGGGTACTCACCAAACATCTAGATAAATTCCTTGAGGGGCCTAGTTTCCCAAATGGGGTCACTTGTGCGGGGTTTCTGATGTTTAGGTACCTTAGGGGGCCTCCAAATGCGACATGGTGCCCGCAATCTTTTTCAGCCAAATTTCCTTTCCAAAATTCATATATTGTTCCTTCAGTTCCAAGCCCTCCCATTTGTCCAAACAAAGCTTTCAGACCACATGTGAGGTATCATCGCGCTCATAGAAAAGTGGGTAACAAACCTTGAGGTCAAATTTTTGGAATTACCTCTTGAAAAAGTGAGAAAATTGATGCTAAAGCAACATTTTTGAGAAAATTATTAAAATTTTCAATATGACAACGTAACGTTATCAAAATCTGTGAAGTACCTGTGGGTCCAAAATGCTCACTATACCCCTAGATAGAAGCCTTGAGGGGTCTAGTTTCCAAAATGGCATCACTTTTGAGGGGTTTCTTCTGTTTAGGTACCTTAGCGGACTTGTAAATGCAACATGGTGCCTGCAATCTATTTCAGCCAAATTTGCTTTCCAAAATTCAAATATTGCTCCTTCTGTTCCGAGCCGTCATATTTCTCCAAACAAAGGTTTCTGACCACATGTGAGGTATTGGCGCGTTCATAAGAAAGTGGGTAACAAGTTTTGGGGTCCATTTTGTTGTGTTATTTCTTCTTAAAGTGAATAAATTTGGGTTAGAGCAGGATTTTTTATGTAAAATTTAATTTTTGCTTTTTTTCATTCCACATTACTTTTGTTCATGTGAAGCACCTGAAGGGTTAATAAACTTCTTGAATGTGGTTTTGAGTACCTTGAGGGGTGCAGTTTTTAGAATGGGGTCACTTTTAGGTATTTTCTGTCATCTAGGCCTATCAAAGTCACTTCAAATATGATGTGGTCCCTAAAAAAAATGGTTTTGTAAATTTTGATGTAAAAATGAGAAATCGCTGATAAACTTTGAACTCTTCTAACTTCCTTAAGAAAAAAAATTTTTGTTTACAAAATTGTGTTTATGTAAAGTAGACATGTTGTAAATATTATTTATTAACTATTTTGTGTCACAGAAATCTCTGGTTTAACGGTATAAAAATTCAAACGTTGAAAATTGCTAAATTTTCAATATTTCTGCCAAAATTCAATTTTCTCTGACGCCTCATTGGGGGACACAGGACCATGGGTGTTATGCTGCCTATCCATAGGAGGATACTAAGTACCGTATTTTTCGGACCATAAGACGCACTTTTTTCCCCCCAAATGTTGGGGGAAAGTGGGGGGTGCGTCTAATGGTCTGAATGTAGGGCATGGCTGCGGGGAATGAGGGTGGAGCGGGTCATCGGGGGCACGAGCAGGCAGCAGCAGCGCCTGCCGTGACCACGTGGGCCTGCTCATTACATATGCACGCCCATCCTCCCGCCCATCTCTCAGCGCTGACAGGTGGGCGGGGTGATGAGCGGGGACGCGCGCGAAGTAAACAGCCAGCCGTGATCACCCCTGGCAACTACAGCCAGGAGTGATCATGTGCGGCTGTATTCACTGCTCCCCGCGCATCATCATCAGCGCGGGGTGCAGTGAATCAGTGCACATTACTCACCGTTCCCCGCAGCACCGCGATGACGTCATCGCTGTGCGCACGTGTCCACACAGCATCGCCGGCACAGACAGAAGGAGATCGCGGTGCAGCAGGGAGCGTGGCCGGCTCCACACAGCGCTGCCGGCACAGACGGAGGAGGAGCGACGCTGCGTGGAGCGAGGAAAGGTGAATATAAATGTTTATTTTATTTTTTTTATGTGTGTTCCGCAGGATGATGGGGCAAATATGAGCAGGATGATGGGGCAACTATGAGCAGGATGATGGGGCACATGTGAGCAGGATGATGGGGCAAATATGAGCAGGATGATGGGGCACATGTGAGCAGGATGATGGGGAACATGTGAGCAGGATGATGGGGCACATGTGAGCAGGATGATGGGGCACATGTGAGCAGGATGATGGGGCACATGTGAGCAGGATGATGGGGCACATGTGAGCAGGATGATGGGGCACATGTGAGCAGGATGATGGGGCACATGTGAGCAGGATGATGGGGCACATGTGAGCAGGATGATGGGGCACATGTGAGCAGGATGATGGGGCACATGTGAGCAGGATGATGGGGCACATGTGAGCAGGATGATGGGGTACATGTGAGGAGGATGATGGGGCACATGTGAGCAGGATGATGGGGCACATATGAGCAGGATGATGGGGTACATATGAGCAGGATGATGGGGCACATATGAGCAGGATGATGGGGGACATATAGCAGGATGATGGGGGACATATAGCAGGATGATGGGGGACATATAGCAGGATGATGGGGGACATATAGCAGGATGATGGGGGACCTATAGCAGGATGAGGCACATATAGCAGGATGAGGGACACACACACACACACACATACATACATACATACATATACATATATATATATATATATATATATATATATATATATAAATAAATATAAGGATGGGGATTATATACAAGGCAGGAGAATCATTACCAGGATGGGGTACCTTACTAGAGAATTTGGGGACATTACCCCCATAATAGTGTGTCAGCAGCAGATCCTCGCCCCATAAGTGTGTCATGACCACGTTTTTTGCTTAAAATTTTATTTTCCTTCTCTAAAACCAGGGTGCGTCTTATGGTCCGGTGCGTCTTATAGTCCGAAAAATACGGTAGATGCAAAAGCATAGCTCCTCCTCTGCAGTATACACCCCCTGGCCGGGCCAGGCAAGCTCACTTTTAGCTTAGTGTCTGTAGGAGGCACTTCCTTTCAAGGTTTGTTATTTTTTGAGGGCGACTGTTTCCTTTTGGGACCGATCTCCCACTACCATCAACGGGCGGGAACGTGAAGCGTTGCCTACACGTATCCCATCCCGCGACACTGGATCCTGGGCTGGACGACGGGTTCCACAGACACTGATTTTCCAAAGCCCAGGGTAGAGTCCTGTGCCCTATAGCCCAATTCCTCAGCCCCTCTCTGCAGGCTCTGAGATGAAGATGGCACTAATTCCTCAGCCCCTCTCTGCAGGCTCTGAGATGAAGATGGCACTAATTCCTCAGCCCCTCTCTGCAGGCTCTGAGATGAAGATGGCACTAATTCCTCAGCCCCTCTCTGCAGGCTCTGAGTTGAATATGACACCGACACAGCAAGCTGGCTCTGCTATTTTCACTGCCTGGAAAGCAGTGTTTTAAGGTGAGTTCCCCCCTGACTGGTTTCCCAGAAAAAGGGAGAAAAGACGCTGCAGGGAAGGCTTCCAGGGCATTTACAGTATTTATTATGTGCAAGGAGCAAGGATCCTGCACACACAGTGTTAACTTTCTCTAGCTTGCTGGCTGTAGGAGGGGGAAGTTCTGCTGTTTGCAGAAAGTCTTGCAGATAATTTCCCGGTGGCAGGGGGAGGACCCAGGGCTCAGGGACTCATGCTGTGTATTATCTGCTCTGTTTATTTGCTCTAGCAAAAGCCGGCTGATAACCACCACTGAAAAGCTGTGTGCTGGCTGTAGGGAGAGGGAGGAAAACTCAGAAGCTCCCTTCCTGCCGTTTTTTACTACCCACAGCAGGGGGGGCACACTGACCCATCTTCCCGCTCTTTTAACGATAAGCCCCCCCCCCCATGGAAGCGTGCGAGATCTTCCTAGAGCTTAATCCTTCCTGAGGACAGGGCCATCGGCTGATTCTGGTGAGGTGCTTGCTATCAATTGTAGCTCTGCTGAGCATTGCTCCCCCTCCTGGCATACTCCTATTAGGAACATGCAGAAATCTAAGGGCACTAAGAGTATTAAGGCCCACATAGTCTATTACTCAGCCTGCACTGCCTGCCACGCTGGGCTACCACGTAAACACACTTCTTCTCTCTGTGAGTGCTGTGCCCCTATAGCCCCCCAAGACCCCCCCTGCCACCACCGGCCTAGGGCCCCCAGCCCACCGGAATGGGCACAGTTTCTGTCCCAATCCATGGAAAAACTGTCACAGAACCTGGTTCTGGCTATGCAATGTCGTCCTCCTCACCCTTCTGGGTCCCTGGACGGAACGCAGCCTGAGGATACCCCTATGGAGGATCCCTCTGAGGTAATCCGGGCACATGCTTCACCGGTTGCAGGGATCAGGAAAAGGGCACACGGCCGGGTGTCTCCAGCGTGCTCTCCCACGGGAGCACACAGGGCAGGCTCTCCCACACGCTCCACGGCTTCTGAAGAGCTGGAGGAGGGAGAATTCTGTTTGTACCAGGAGGATTCCTTGGTTTCATCACCCCCAGATGATCAAACTGCAATAGAATCCCTTATAGCAGCAATCAACCAAACTCTGCATGTGGAGGATCCCTCATCCACTACCACTGACCATGCGGTCTCCTTTAAGAGGGCAAGGAAACCCCAAAAGGTTTTAGCTGATCACCCAGAGTTTCAGGATATCCTCACAAAGCAAAGGGAGAAGCCTGACAGGCGCTTCGGTAACCGATAACTCATGGAGTCCCGATACCCTTTTGCCTCACCTGCCCCTAAGAGCTGGGCCGATCCGCCCTCGGTCGACCCCCCGGTCTCCCGCCTTACCACAAAGACGCTCCTGTCTTTACCCGATGGTTCTTCCATCAAGGACCCGACAGACATACAGGTGGAGCACCTCGCCCGCTCTGCTTTTGAGGCTGCGGGTTCCTCCCTCTCACCCTCCTTTGCCTCTGTGTGGGTCGCAAAGGCGATCTCAGTCTGGGCAGAATCCCTTAACACTCCGCTGCGGCGGAGTACCTCATCCAGGCCTCCATGGACGCTGCTACCTGCGCAGCGTTTGCCGCCTCAAATTCCATAGCCATCTGTAGAGCTCTCTGGCTCAGACAATGGCGAGCGGACTCTGCCTCCAAGAAGTCTCTCACGGGCCTTCCTTTTTTTCCAGACCGATAGTTTGGCGAACGTCTGGACAAGCTCATTTCTGACACCACGGGAGGAAAGAGTACCTCCTTCCCCCAGCTGAAGTCCAGGACGTCCTTCACCAGACGTCCACAGTCCTTGTTCCGATCCTTTCGGAACTCATTTGGTTGGTCGACATCCCGTTCTGTCCCCACCACCAGCCGCGGACTACGCAGGGACCGACCGACCTCAGCTCTCCCCGAAACCCACTTCGTCATGGCAGCCTAGACCGAAACAGTCCAGGACTAGGGAGACTCGGCCACGACGTTTTCACCCCTCATGACTCCTTCGGCGCCCCGGAAGACACACTCATTGTAGGAGGTCGACTGCGGCTCTTTCAACACATCTGGGCTGCCGCCTCAGACGACAAATGGGTGCGAGACCTTGTGTCTTCCGGTTACCACATAGAATTTCGGACCCGACCCCCGAGTCTGTTGTTTCTCTCAAACCCCCCAAAGACTCGAAAATGACGCAAAGCTTTTTTCTCAGCAATCCACTCGCTCCAAACAGCAGGAGTGATAATACCTGTCCCAGACGACGAGAAGTTCGGGGGTTTTTATTCCAACCTCTTTGTGGTCCCCAAAAAGGATGGGTCAGTTCGACCCATCCTGGACCTCAAACACCTAAACAAACATGTGCACGTACGGAGATTCAGAATAGAGTCCCTAAGGTCCATTATTGCATCCATGGTCGAAGGGGAATTCCTCGCCTCCATAGACATCAAGTACGCGTACCTGCACATACCCATCGCCCCAGATCACCAAAAGTTCCTCCGCTTTGCAATTCAGGACTCCCACTCTCAATTCGTAGCTCTATCCTTCGGCCTTGCCACCGCACCAAGGGTCTTCACCAAAGTCATGGCGACCGCCATGAGCGTCCTTCACGCCAGGGGAGTAGTCGTTCTCCCTTACTTGGACGACCTACTCATCAAGGCCCCCTCCTTCCGCGACTGCTCAACCAGCGTACAGATCACTGTGGACACTCTATCCCGCTTAGGGTGGCTAGTGAATCTAGACAAATCATCCCCGATCCCATCATGATCCATCACCTTCCTGGGCATGTCCCTGGACACCCGTCGGGGCTTGATCCTTCTCCCTCAGGACAAGGCGTTCGCTCTTCAACGAGCGGTACGCTGCCTTCTACGTCTTCCGTCTCGCTCCATTCGATTCAGCATGAAAGTGCTCAGCAGGATGGTGGCGGCTATGGAAGCAGTACCCTTTGCTCAACTGCACCTCCGCGCACTGCAGCTAGCCCTTCTAGCGGCCTGGGACAAGAGCCCCTTCTCCCTGGACAGACATCTTCACCTGACGCCTTCAGTCAGGTACGCACTCCGCTGGTGGCTTCGGTTCTCATCCCTATCGAAGGAAAGATCTTTTCTCCCAGTGAACTGGCTGGTCCTAACCACAGACGACAGCCTCCTAGGCTGGGGAGCAGTGTACCGGCACCACACTGCTCAAGGACGTTGGACGCCCCAGGAGTCTTTCCTTCCCATCAACATCCTGGAACTCCGCGCGATGTTCCTCGCGCTCAGAGCGTTCAGCCCTCTGCTAGCGGGTCGTCAGATTCGAGTCCAATCGGACAATGCGACAGCTGTAGCCTATATCAATCGGCAGGGGGGCACCCGCAGCAAAGTGGCTTATCTCGAGGCCCACAAGATCCTCAGCTGGGCCGAATCGACGGGATCAGTGATATCAGCGGTACACATACCGGGGGTAGAGAACTGGGCAGCAGACTTTCTGAGTCGCCAAGGCCTGGCTGCCGGAGAATGGTCCCTCCACCCAGATGTGTTTCTACACATCTGCACTCGCTTTGGCACACCAGACGTGGACCTAATGGCCTCAAGTTTGAATGCAAAGGTACCCGCGTTCATAGCCAGGTCACGCGACCCACAGTCCATCGGCGCGGATGCTCTAGTCTGCTACTGGCACCACTTCCGCCTGCCTTACATATTTCCACCTCTACCTCTGCTGCCGCGGGTAATCAGGAGGATCAAGGCAGAGGGAGTCCCGGTGATACTGATAGCACCGGACTGGCCCAGGCGCGCCTGGTACGCTGAATTAGTACAAATGCTCACAGACGCACCATGGCGCCTTCCAGACATCCCAGACTTGCTGACCCAAGGGCCCATTTCCCATCAGAACTCCAGAGCCCTGAAGCTGACGGCATGGCCATTGAGACCTGGATATTAACAAGAGCGGGATTCTCCCCCTCGGTTTTTGCCACCATGATCAGCGCCCGACAGCCTGCTTCATCCCACATTTACCACCGTACGTGGAAAATCTTCCTTTCTTTGTCGCTCCATTGGGAGACCCAGACAATTGGGTGTATAGCTTCTGCCTCCGGAGGCCACACAAAGTATTACACTTAAAAGTGTAAAGCCCCTCCCCTTCTGCCTATACACCCCCCCGTGAGTCACGGGCTCCTCAGTTTTTATGCTTTGTGCGAAGGAGGCACACATGCACGCATAGCTCCACAATTTAGTCAGCAGCAGCTGCTGACTATTTCGGATGGAAGAAAAGTGGGCCCATATAGGGCCCCCAGCATGCTCCCTTCTCACCCCACTCTGGTCGGCGGTGCGGTTAAGGTTGAGGTACCCATTGCGGGTACATAGGCAGGAGCCAACATGCTGTTTTCCTTCCCCATCCCCTAGGGGCTCTGGGTGAAGTGGGATCCTAATCGGTCTCCAGACACTGGGACCGTGCTCCCTCCGCAGCCCCTGGGGAATCTGCTGGACAGGAGCTGGGTATCGTCAGGGACAAGGCCCTGCTACTGTGAGGTACTCTGTGTCCCCTTGGGGATAGCGCATGGAGCGCTTGTGTCATACACGCTGCAGCACTGCTGGGTGTGTTAGTGCGCCGGGACTATCGCGCTGACCGCGCTTGTTTGCCGGCCGCGCTTATAACTTTAGTCCCCGGCTTTTTCGGCCTAGTACCGCATATTCCCGCCCCCGGGCCTGTCAGTCAGGGGAAGGGAGGGACGCTGCACTGGACGTCAGCGCTGAGGGCTGGAGCATACTTTGTATCCTCCTCCCCCCTCACTGAGCACAGTGGGACACCAGATTCCCGCACTTTCTTGGGCACGCCCACGGCCCCCTCCTCCTCACAGAACGCTGGCAGCCATTCCTGTCAGCACTTCTGAAGCTAGAGAGGAGAGACAAACGGCTCTGGGAGATCCAGGCAGGGAATCTGGTGGTCACACAACCGCTTTGGGCGGTCGGTAAGCCACACCTGTTTCTAGGTGCTGGCCCCCCTGGGTGCCGAAGTGTATATCTATAGGTTTATATGCTATACATTTACTCTGTACGGTCGCACTGGTTTTTGGCTATATACCCTCCCAGATTGTACTCAGAGGAGACAACAGCATGTCGTCTGCAAATAGCAAGGGTGCCAAAGTACAGGCTTACTTTGCAACCTGTACCTCATGTGCGGCTATGCTACCTGCAGGTTCCACCTACCCTCATTGTGTGCAATGCTCGGCACCTATGGTACTTACTCAGCCGGAGCCTCAGCCACTAGTGGGACCCTCGGCCCAGGTAGAAACACCGGCTGCCACTGTCCAGGTGACAGGGACGGAGTTTGCAGTATTCGCTGACAAACTTTCTGAGACTATGGATAAATGGTCTGCTAAGATACTAGAAGCTTTGCAGTCCAGACCTGTAACACAGGCCCCGGGCACTGTTGAATCATTGACCCCAGGCCCCCCGCGGTTGGAGCAGCAAAGTGCTCCTGGGGTGACTCATAGGTCTCAAGGTGAGGTCTCTGACACGGACCGCAGTCCCAGACCACCTAAGCGGGGTCGCTGGGAGCTTCCCTCGACTTCATCACACTGCTCAGGGTCTCAGCAGGAGGACTCTCTAGAGGATGAAGCGGAGGGGGCAGATCAGGACTCTGATCCTGAAGCCGCTCTCAACCTAGATACACCAGAAGGGGACGCCATAGTGAACGACCTTATAGCGTCCATCAATCAGGTGTTGGATCTTTCTCCCCCAGCTCCTCCAACTGAGGAGTCAGCTTCTCAGCAGGAGAAATTCCGTTTTAGGTTTCCCAAGCGTACAATGAGTATGTTCCTGGATCACTCCGATTTCAGAGAGGCAGTCCAGAAACACCGAGCTTGTCCAGATAAGCGCTTTTCTAAGCGACTTAAGGACACACGTTATCCCTTTCCCCCTGACGTTGTCAAGGGTTGGGCTCAGTGTCCCAAGGTGGATCCTCCAGTCTCCAGACTGGCGGCTAGATCCATAGTTGCAGTGGAAGATGGGGCCTCACTCAAAGATGCCACTGACAGACAGATGGAGCTCTGGTTGAAATCCATCTATGAGGCTATCGGCGCGTCCTTTGCTCCGGCATTCGCAGCCGTATGGGCGCTCCAAGCTATCTCAGCTTGTCACTCGCAGATTAATGCAGTCACACGGGCCTCTGCTCCGCAGGTGGTGTCATTAACCTCTCAGGCGTCGGCGTTTGCGTCATACGCCATTAATGCTGTCCTGGACTCTACGAGCCGTACGGCGGTAGCATCCGCCAATTCGGTGGCAGTCCGCAGGGCCATGTGGCTACGTGAATGGAAGGCAGATTCTGCCTCCAAAAAGTTCTTAACCGGGTTGCCATTTTCTGGCGACCGCCTGTTTGGTGAGCGATTGGATGAAATCATTAAACAATCCAAGGGAAAGGACTCATCCTTACCCCAGTCCAAACCAAAAAGACCTCAACAACGGAAGGTACAATCGAGGTTTCGGTCCTTTCGGCCCGCGGGCAGGTCTCAATTCTCCTCGTCCAACAGGCCACAGAAGGGTCAGACGAACTCCGATTCATGGCGGTCTAAGTCACGTCCTAAAAAGACCGCCGGAGGAACCGCTCCCAAAGCGGCCTCCTCATGACTTTCGGCCTCTTCACGCCGCATCCTCGGTCGGTGGCAGGCTCTCCCGCTTTTGCGACGCCTGGTTGCCACAGGTACAAGACCGTTGGGTGAGAGACATTCTGTCTCACGGTTACAGGATAGAGCTCAGCTCTCGTCCTCCGACTCGTTTCTTCAGAACATCTCCGCCCCCCGAGCGAGCCGATGCTCTTCTTCAGGCGGTGTGCACTCTGAAGGCAGAAGGAGTGGTGATCCCTGTTCCTCTTCAGCAACAGGGTCATGGTTTTTACTCCAACTTGTTTGTGGTGCCAAAAAAGGACGGATCTTTCCGTCCTGTTCTGGACCTAAAACTGCTCAACAAACACGTGAAAACCAGGTGGTTCTGGATGGAATCGCTCCGCTCCGTCATCGCCTCAATGTCCCAAGGAGATTTCCTAGCATCAATCGACATCAAAGATGCTTATCTCCACGTACCGATTGCACCAGAGCATCAGCGCTTCCTGCGTTTCGCCATCGGGGACGAACACCTTCAGTTCGTGGCACTGCCTTTCGGCCTGGCGACAGCACCACGGGTCTTCACCAAGGTCATGGCAGCAGTTGTAGCAGTCCTACACTCTCAGGGACACTCGGTGATCCCTTACTTAGACGATCTGCTTGTCAAGGCACACTCCCGAGTGGCATGCCAACACAGCCTGGACATTGCTCTGGAGACTCTTCAGAGATTCGGGTGGATCATCAATTTCACAAAGTCAAATCTGACACCGGCCCAATCACTGACATATCTTGGCATGGAGTTTCATACTCTTCCAGCGATAGTGAAGCTTCCGCTGGACAAACAGCGTTCACTACAGACAGGGGTGCAATCTCTACTTCAAGGCCAGTCACACCCCTTGAGGCGCCTCATGCACTTCCTAGGGAAGATGGTGGCAGCAATGGAGGCAGTTCCTTTTGCGCAGTTTCATCTGCGTCCACTTCAATGGGACATTCTCCGCAAGTGGGACAGGAAGTCGACGTCCCTCGACAGGAACGTCTCCCTTTCTCAGGCAGCCAAAGCCTCTCTTCGGTGGTGGCTTCTTCCCACTTCATTGTCGAAGGGGAAATCCTTCCTACCACCATCCTGGGCGGTGGTCACGACGGACGCGAGCCTGTCAGGGTGGGGAGCGGTCTTTCTCCACCACAGGGCCCAGGGTACCTGGACTCAGCCAGAGTCCTCCCTACAGATCAATGTTCTGGAGATAAGGGCAGTGTATCTTGCCCTAAAAGCGTTCCAGCCGTGGCTGGAAGGCAAACAGATCCGAATTCAGTCGGACAACTCCACAGCGGTGGCATACATCAACCACCAGGGCGGCACACGCAGTCGGCAAGCCTTCCAGGAAGTCCGGCGGATTCTGCTGTGGGCGGAAGCCACTGCATCCGCCATATCCGCAGTTCACATCCCGGGCGTAGAAAACTGGGAAGCAGACTTTCTCAGTCGCCAATGCATGGACGCAGGGGAATGGTCCCTTCACCCGGACGTATTTCAAGAGATCTGTTGCCGCTGGGGGATGCCGGACTTCGACCTAATGGCGTCCCGGCACAACAACAAGGTCCCGGCATTCAAGGAACGGTCTCAAGATCACAGAGCTCTGGCGGCAGACGCATTAGTTCAGGATTGGTCGCAGTTTCAACTGCCTTATGTGTTTCCCCCTCTGGCACTACTGCCCAGAGTATTACGCAAGATCAGGTCCGACTGCAGCCGCGCCATCCTCATCGCCCCAGACTGGCCGAGGAGGTCGTGGTACCCGGATCTGTGGCATCTCACGGTGGGTCAACCGTGGGCACTACCAGACCGACCAGACTTGCTGTCTCAAGGGCCGTTTTTCCATCTGAATTCTGCGGCCCTCAACCTGACTGTGTGGCCATCGAGTCCTGGATCCTAGCATCTTCAGGGTTATCTCAAGAGGTCATTGCCACTATGAGACAGGCCAGGAAACCAATGTCCGCCAAGATCTACCACAGGACGTGGAGAATTTTCTTATCCTGGTGCGCTGATCAGGGTTTTACTCCCTGGCCATTTGCCTTGCCCACTTTTCTTTCCTTCCTTCAATCCGGATTGGAAAAGGGTTTGTCGCTCGGTTCTCTTAAGGGACAAGTCTCAGCGCTCTCTGTGTTTTTCCAGAAGCGCCTAGCCAGACTTCCAAAGGTGCGCACGTTCCTGCAGGGGGTTTGTCACATAGTTCCTCCTTACAAGCGTCCGTTAGAACCCTGGGATCTGAACAGGGTGCTGATGGCTCTTCAGAAACCACCTTTTGAGCCAATGAAGGATATTTCTCTTTCACGCCTTTCGCAGAAAGTGGTCTTCCTAGTAGCAGTCACATCACTTCGGAGAGTGTCTGAGCTAGCAGCGCTGTCATGCAAAGCTCCCTTCCTGGTGTTTCACCAGGACAAGGTGGTTCTGCATCCGGTTCCGGAATTTCTCCCTAAGGTGGTATCCCCCTTTCATCTCAATCAGGATATCTCCTTACCTTCTCTTTGTCCACATCCAGTTCACCAATGTGAAAAGGATTTGCACTTGTTGGATCTGGTGAGAGCACTCAGACTCTACATTTCTCGTACGGCGCCCCTGCGCCGCTCGGATGCACTCTTTGTCCTTGTCGCTGGCCAGCGTAAAGGGTCACAGGCTTCCAAATCAACCCTGGCTCGGTGGATCAAGGAACCAATTCTCGAAGCCTACCGTTCCTCTGGGCTTCCGGTTCCCTCAGGGCTGAAGGCCCATTCTACCAGAGCCGTGGGTGCGTCCTGGGCTTTGCGGCACCAGGCTACGGGTCAGCAGGTGTGTCAGGCAGCTACCTGGTCGAGCCTGCACACTTTCACGAAACACTATCAGGTGCATACCTATGCTTCGGCAGATGCCAGCCTAGGTAGGCGAGTCCTTCAGGCGGCGGTTGCCCACCTGTAGGAAGGGGCCGTTTTACGGCTCTATTACGAGGTATTATTTTACCCACCCAGGGACTGCTTTTGGACGTCCCAATTGTCTGGGTCTCCCAATGGAGCGACAAAGAAGAAGGGAATTTTGTTTACTTACCGTAAATTCCTTTTCTTCTAGCTCCAATTGGGAGACCCAGCACCCGCCCCTGTTCCCTTCGGGCTGTTGTTCTTTGTGTACACATGTTGTTCATGTTGAATGGTTTTCAGTTTTCCGAACTTCCTTCGGATTGAATTACTTTAGACCAAATTATAAGTTTCCTCCTTCCTGCTTTTGCACCAAAACTGAGGAGCCCGTGACTCACGGGGGGGTGTATAGGCAGAAGGGGAGGGGCTTTACACTTTTAAGTGTAATACTTTGTGTGGCCTCCGGAGGCAGAAGCTATACACCCAATTGTCTGGGTCTCCCAATTGGAGCTAGAAGAAAAGGAATTTACGGTAAGTAAACAAAATTCCCTTCTTCATGGTGCAGGGAAACTAACGTCCAGCCTATGCCTCTGGCCATCCCCAGAATTCTCGATTTTCTACAGTCTGGCTTGCAAGCGGGGTTGGCTCTCAGTTCCCTTAAAGGGCAGGTCTCAGCGCTCTAAATCTTCTACCAATGCCGCCTGGCTCAAAAACCGCAAGTCAAGACCTTCCTCCAGGGCGTTTCCCATCTAGTTCCCCCCGTACAAACAGCCGCTGGAACCATGGGACCTCAACCTCGTTCTGGACGGTCTCCAGAGGTCTCCCTTTGAACCTCTCAAGGAATCCTCCCTTGCTCTTCTGTCCTGGAAGGTAACATTCTTAGTGGCAATTATGTCCATCAGACGGGTTTCGGAGCTGGCAGCACTCTCTTGCCGCAAGCCTTTTCTGATCTTTCACCAGGACAAGGTGGTTCTGCGCCCTCTCCCGGATTTCCTTCCAAAGGTTCTTACCCCGTTTCATTTGAACGAGGACATTGTCCTGCCTTCCTTTTGTCCACACCCAGTTCATAGGGTGGAAAGGTCTCTGCATTCGTTAGACCTCGTCAGAGCTCTCAGATATTACATATCCAGGACAGCCCCCTTTAGGAAAACGGACTCCTTGTTCGTCATTCCTGAGGGGCCTAAGAAGGGACAGGCAGCTTCAAAGGCGACGCTGGCTCGCTGGATTCGCTCTGCGATCCAGGAAGTCTACCGCTTGCAACTCAAGCCCATTCCTAGTGGGCTGCGGGCTCATTCCATGCGAGCAGTTGACACTTCGTGGGCCATTCGGCATCAGGCTTCAGTGGAACAGGTGTGTAAGGCTGCGACCTGGTCTAGCCTACACACGTTTTCAAAGCATTACAGAGTCCATACCTAGGCTTCAACTGAGGCAAATCTGGGTAGGAAAATTCTGCAAACGGCAGTAGAGCATCTCTCTTAGTAGGCGCTCCAGGCTGTCCGGGACTGGTTTTTATTCCTTGGGTTGTGTTGTCTTTTTTTATGTTTCCCACCCATGGACTGCTTTAGGACGTCCCATGGTCCTGTGTCCCCCAATGAGGCGTCAGAGAAAAACGGATTTTTGTGTACTCACCGTAAATTCGTCTTCTCTTAGCCATCATTGGGGGACACAGCACCCTCCCTGTTGCCCTGTTGGGCCTTGGTTCTCTCAGTACCTTATTTGGTTATGACTCTTTTTTTTATCATGTTCCTCTGTTGAGGTAAGTTTTTACTGTTTTTTTCTCCTACTGCTTGTGTACTTAAACTGAGCTTGCCTGGCCCGGCCAGGGGGTGTATGCTGCAGAGGAGGAGCTATGCTTTTGCATCTACTTAGTGTCCTCCTATGGATAGGCAGCATAACACCCATGGTCCTGTGTCCCCCAATGATGGCTAAGAGAAAACAATTTTACGGTGAGTACACAAAAATCCGTTTTTTTTTCATAAACTTAAAAAATATTGTCAATTGTAAATTTGGTACTAACATGAAGTCCAATATGTGACGAAAAAACAGTCTCAGAATCACCGTGATCCGTTGAAGCGTTCCAGAGTTATAACCTCATGAAGTGACTCTGGTCAGAATTGCAAAATTTGGTCTGGTCATTAAGGTGAAAATTAGCTCCGTCACTGAGGGGTTAAGGATGGGCCGCCAGTCCCGGGCCGCACTTGTGTGCTCGTCTCCAGGCCAAAATTTGCCAGCCAACCCCTGCCTATGAGGTGTAGACGGCTGTGACCTCCTTGTGTTCAGTCTTGTTTTCTCCTCCAGTATTAGAGGTTTTATACTTGTGTAATGAGAGCGGTGGAGACGGCAGGATCACAGCTGACCACAGACCTCACATGTCCGGATCTTATCTCCATTATTCCCGGGGACTTTTACAATATTTTGTTTTGCAGTTTTTGGAACCGGATATAGATCTGAACAATATTAATTCTCCAGAGAGAAATGTGAGGGGAGATCAGCGGAGTAACGAGGAGATTCCTACAGATCACCGCCCCGGTGAGTACAGACCACCCAATAACGCACACAAGTCACACATTCCTATTTTCCGCTCTTTGCTGTGTCAGTTTCTCCAGCGGTATATTAACCCTTCATGTAAAATACACATGAAATGTGAATGAATCTGTGATCCCGGTGCAGGTGATAACACAGGATGTGCAGTTATGTTATAGAGGAGAAATACAGCTGGACATGAATTCTGCCGATGTTAGTGAGGACGAGCTCCAGCTCTTTCCTATTATCCGCTGTCAGGGCTGATGAGGGGTTTCTCCAGTTTAGGGACATAAGGCCCCTTTACACACTGAGACTTTCAGCGATCCCACCAGCGATTCCAACCTGGCCGGGATCGCTACAAAGTCTCTGGTGAGTCTCTGGTGAGCTGTCAAACAGGCAAACCTGGCCAACGACGCAACAGCGATCCGGACCTGCAGAACGACCTAGCTAGTCAAACACTGGAAACGAGTGATGTGTCACAATATCTGTCAATCACTATTCTCTGTCAGTCGGTCTCTCCCTCTCGGTCTCTATTCTCTCTCTGTCCGTCACTATCTCTGTCCCTCTCTCACAGTCTGTCGGTCATTTTCCCCTCCTCTCTCATACTCACCGATCCCCGATCTCCGGCGCAGCGCTGCACGGCATTCACACTGCTGCGGCGGGTTTTACTATTTTGAAAAAGCCGGCCGCTCATTAAACAATTTCGAATTCCCTACTTTCCCCGCCCACAGGCACCTATGATTGGTTGCAGTGAGACACGCCCCCACACTGAGTGACAGGTGTCTCACTGCACCCAATCACAGCAGCCGGTGGGCGGGTCTATACTGTGCAGTGAAATAAATAATTAAAAAAAACGGCGTGCGGTCCCCCCCAATTTTAATACCAGCCAGATAAAGCCATACGGCTGAAGGCTGGTATTCTCAGGATGGGGAGCTCCACGTTATGGGGAGCTCCCCAGCCTAACAATATCAGTCAGCAGCCGCCCAGAATTGCCGCATACATTATATGCGACAGTTCTGGGACTGTACCCGGCTCTTCCCGATTTTCCCTGGTGCGTTGGCAAATCGGGGTAATAAAGAGTTATTGACAGCCCATAGCTGCCAATAAGTCCTAGATTAATCATGTCAGGCGTCTCCCTGAGATACCTTCCATGATTAATCTGTAAATTACAGTAAATAAACACACACAACTGAAAAAATCATTTATTAGAAATAAAAAACACAAACACATTCCCTCATCACCAATTTAATCAGCCCCAAAAAGCCCTCCTTGTCCGGCGTAATCCACAGACCTCCAGCGTCGCATCCAGCTCTGCTGCATGAAGGTGACAGGAGCAGCAGAATACACCGCCGCTCCTGTCACCTCCACGCAGCTAATGAAGACAGCCGCGCGATCAGCTGAGCTGTCACTGAGGTTACCCGCTGTCACTTGATCCAGCGGTGGCCGCGGGTAACCTCAGTGACAGCTCAGCTGATCGCGCTACTCACCTCAGTTGCTGCGTGGAGCTGACCGGAGCGGCGGTGGGGTTAAAGTCGGACAATTTTAGGACCAAGAAGAAAGTGTTGTAGTCGCCCGATCTGCTGTACAGTCTCCTTCTCAGATCGGGGTCAGTCGGCGCCGGCAGAGAAGAGGGAAGACGACATCTGCACTGTTATATCTGCTCAGATGATTTCCCCTCATTATCTTCAGTTAATTTGTGTGCTTGCCCTTTTGTTGAATTTTGTTGATAAGAGGAGATCATCTCATCTTATTTACAATAAAGGATCTTCTGGGTTTTTTTTTATTTTTTTTAATAGATTTTTTCCTGATTGACCCAAGAGAGATGAATAAGGACGAAGATCAAATTATGGGGAAGATGTTAAACCTGAGTCTGGAGATAATCTTCCATCTTACTGGAGAGGTGAGAGGTTCTGATGTCATCACATTACATCATTATCTATGGGAATAACAGAGGATATGACCGGGGAGGTGAGAGGTTCTGATGTCATCACATTACATCATTATCTATGGGGATAACAGGATATGACCGGGGAGGTGAGAGGTTCTGATGTCATCACATTACATCATTATCTATGGGGATAACAGAGGATATGACCGGGGAGGTGAGAGGCTCTGATGTCATCACATTACATCATTATCTATGGGGATAACAGAGGATATGACCGGGGAGGTGAGAGGCTGTGATGTCATCACATTACATCAATATCTATGGGGATAACAGAGGATATGACCGGGGAGGTGAGAGGCTGTGACGTCATCACATTACATCATTATCTATGGGAATAACAGAGGATATGACCGGGGAGGTGAGAGGCTCTGATGTCACCACATTACATCATTATCTATGAGAATAACAGAGGATATGACCGGGGAGGTGAGAGGCTGTGATGTCATCACATTACATCATTATCTATGGGAATAACAGAGGATATGACCGGGAAGGTGAGAGGCTCTGATGTCACCACATTACATCATTATCTATGGGAATAACAGAGGATATGACCGGGGAGGTGAGAGGCTCTGATGTCACCACATTACGTCATTATCTATGGGAATAACAGAGGATATGACCGGGGAGGTGAGAGGTTCTGATGTCATCACATTGCATAATTATCTATGGGGATAACAGAGGATATGACCGGGGAGGTGAGAGGTTCTGATGTCATCACATTACATCATTATCTATGGGAATAACAGAGGATATGACCGGGGAGGTGAGAGGTTCTGATGTCATCACATTACATCATTATCTATGGGAATAACAGAGGATATGACCGGGGAGGTGAGAGGTTCTGATGTCATCACATTACATCATTATCTATGGGAATAACAGAGGATATGACCGGGGAGGTGAGAGGTTCTGATGTCATCACATTACACCATTATCTATGGGAATAACAGAGGATATGACCGGAGAGGTGAGAGGCTCTGATGTCATCACATTACATCATTATCTATGGGATAACAGAGGATATGACCGGGGAGGTGAGAGGCTCTGATGTCATCACATTACATCATTATCTATGGGGATAACAGGATATGACCGGGGAGGTGAGAGGTTCTGATGTCATCACATTACATCATTATCTATGGGGATAACAGGATATGACCGGGGAGGTGAGAGGTTCTGATGTCATCACATTACATCATTATCTATGGGGATAACAGAGGATATGACCGGGGAGGTGAGAGGCTCTGATGTCATCACATTACATCATTATCTATGGGGATAACAGAGGATATGACCGGGGAGGTGAGAGGCTGTGATGTCATCACATTACATCAATATCTATGGGGATAACAGAGGATATGACCGGGGAGGTGAGAGGCTGTGACGTCATCACATTACATCATTATCTATGGGAATAACAGAGGATATGACCGGGGAGGTGAGAGGCTCTGATGTCACCACATTACATCATTATCTATGAGAATAACAGAGGATATGACCGGGGAGGTGAGAGGCTGTGATGTCACCACATTACATCATTATCTATGAGAATAACAGAGGATATGACCGGGGAGGTGAGAGGCTCTGATGTCACCACATTACATCATTATCTATGAGAATAACAGAGGATATGACCGGGGAGGTGAGAGGCTCTGATGTCATCACATTACATCATTATCTATGGGAATAACAGAGGATATGACCGGGAAGGTGAGAGGCTCTGATGTCACCACATTACATCATTATCTATGGGAATAACAGAGGATATGACCGGGGAGGTGAGAGGCTCTGATGTCACCACATTACGTCATTATCTATGGGAATAACAGAGGATATGACCGGGGAGGTGAGAGGTTCTGATGTCATCACATTGCATAATTATCTATGGGGATAACAGAGGATATGACCGGGGAGGTGAGAGGTTCTGATGTCATCACATTACATCATTATCTATGGGAATAACAGAGGATATGACCGGGGAGGTGAGAGGTTCTGATGTCATCACATTACATCATTATCTATGGGAATAACAGAGGATATGACCGGGGAGGTGAGAGGTTCTGATGTCATCACATTACATCATTATCTATGGGAATAACAGAGGATATGACCGGGGAGGTGAGAGGTTCTGATGTCATCACATTACACCATTATCTATGGGAATAACAGAGGATATGACCGGAGAGGTGAGAGGCTCTGATGTCATCACATTACATCATTATCTATGGGATAACAGAGGATATGACCGGGGAGGTGAGAGGCTCTGATGTCATCACATTACATCATTATCTATGGGATAACAGAGGATATGACCGGGGAGGTGAGAGGCTCTGATGTCATCACATTACATCATTATCTATGGGAATAACAGAGGATATGACCGGGGAGGTGATGGACTCTGGAAATGTCTGTAGTGATATTATTAATGTCTCCACACTCAGGATTACACAGTAGTGAAGACCTCTAGTGGTCGCTGTCAGGCCCCTGTGTGTGAAGGACGGGGAGGAACCCTGAGCCCAATCCCGGGGCCTCCACCTCACCCCCGGATACATGAGGACATCAATGACCAGAAGATCCTAGGACTCACCAACAAGATGCTGGAGCTGCTGACTGGAGAGGTGACACTGCTGGGAATGCTGAGACATTATACAGGACGGCACTGGAGGATTCTGGGTGATGACTGTATCATTGTGTTGTCAGGTTCCTATAAGGTGTCAGGACGTCATGGTCTATTTCTCCATGGAGGAGTGGGAGTATCTAGAAGGACACAAGGAGCGGTACAAGGAGGTGATGATGGAGGAGCCCCAGCCCCTCACATCACCAGGTAATAGACAGGACTGAATACACCCGGCCTATAATTATCTGTATGTAATAATGATGTCCGTCCTGTCTGTGTCTCCTGCAGGTCTCTCCAGTACGAGGACGACCCCAGAGAGATGTCCCGCTCCTCCTCCTCCTCCACAGGATTCTCAGGTAGATGGCAATCTTCTCTATAATCAGATGCAGGCTGGCTTAGGAGTAGGCGGGAATTTACCCACTGAGCTGGTCCCCAAGCGGCTGTTCAGGGCTGCAGGGAGGCCTCACTTCACCTATTTGTTTTCTCCGCTGCCTGAATGCATCGCAGTTAGTGATGTTAGTGATGAGTGAATGTATTTGTTACTATTTGCTATTCGCAGAATTTGGGCTATTCGTTATATTGCAAGTAATGGTGTGTTTGCCTCGCCATATGCATATGTCCCACCCAGCCGTTTTGGCACCTGATTTGCAGCCAGTAAACATGCTGGGCTTCTTAACCAATCACAGTAATTCTGCAGCCATCTTGGTTGTGGCATTACTGTGATTGGCTGACCACTTAGAGTCATAGGGTCTATAAAAGTCTTTCCCCCGCCATTTTGCGCACATTGCGTCCAAAGCCAGCGTTGTTTCAGCTTAGGGATAGAGCAAGCAGCTGCTAGAGAGAGTGTAGGCCTCTTAACACAAAAAGCCCTTTTCAGGGCTACCTGCAGTGTAGGTCAGTGTAGCGTATGGAAACTCATATTTCTAAGCAGGGAAAGCGTTTAAAGCAGTATGTGTCACTACCTTCATCGTACGGTGCAGAAACCAGAGTACAATAGCTCTTTTAAGAGCTGATAGCACTGAACAAAGTCACAGCAGGGAGGGAGAGATTAGGGATTAGGTAAGGAATCTGGACGTGTTTCCACAATATTTAGGGGTTCACAGCCTGACTTGTGCCATCCATCCACATCAGCCACATTAATACACAAACCAAAAAAGAGCCCAGTGGTCAATTATACCAATATATAGAATAAAAAGGAAGATCACTGGTAAATAAGGGAGACCAAAAGCAAAATATATGGTGAAATACAAAGATTTTTTAATAAAGTGTGCGTGACATGAGGACAGACAGTAATGGCGAACAGAATCTTAAAGTCGCCAGACACAAAAAATGCACAAACATCACCAGCAGATGAAAAACCAGCTAAGACACGTGGGTCAGGTTTCAGAAAGGCCAAATAGCCGACAGAAAGAAAGGAAAAGCCAATGAATCAAGGGGTAGATTACCTATAGGAAGCCTTCCCTAAAAAAGTGCCAATTACATGTCATGTAATAAAGTTATGGCAAATTTACCTTGAGACATGTTAAAGGTGTTTAGCTGGCAGGCTGGTGGTGGTGGGCGGGGCCTCGACGCGCGTTTCACCGGGTGTGGCTTCGTCAGGACTCAGGAGGCTTAATTAATTGCGTTGCTAGTGGCTTTTGTAAATACTAAGCAGGACTCTACCATTTTGTGCTGCCTGGTAAAAAAGTACTCACACAATATTTTTGGGGCCAAAGTTTGCTTGGCTTGGGCTATCAACATCTGCAAATATGTCAGCAAAACCCAAAATGACAAAAAAGGCAGTTATGTGACGTGGTCGTGATGTTAGTGGTAGGCAACAAGGCACTGAGTCTGTGTCAGATCAGAAGTTTGATGCATCCACTATGTTCCTTGCCAAATTTCCCGCACTAGAATGTAAACGGGTGGAAGCCAGAAGAGAGAGAGCAGATTCTGTCTTGGATGGCAGATAAGGCCTCTTAGCATTTGTCAAGCAGCAACAAATCATCCACGACCACACAGTCTACTGTGGATACACAGAAGGCTGGCCCATCCAGTCCTCAACCTGGTGCTCATTTCTTCCCCTTTCATCAGTCACAGGAGACATATGACCCTAAGCTTGGCCACTCTGAGGATATGTTTTGCTAGTATCTTTTCGTTGGCTCTGGCCTTCCGCCTTGTAGCATTGAAGAAGGACAAGAGGAGGTGGCATGCATTGATGCGCAAGTATTTGAGGACCCACGGCCAGAAGAAGGCCAGTTTGAGGAACCTGATTTACAGTCTCCAGAGGTGGAAGCTGATGATGATGAGTTGCTATTAGGTCAGCCTACAATCTCAAGTGGGATGGAGGATGAGATGAAAGATGAGGTGGTCGATGAGGAGTACACTAATCTGACCTGGACTGTTGACATGCATAGCCAGCACAGCAACACAGAGGAAGATAGATATGTAGCGCCAACAATGGCACCAAGGGGTAGTGAGAGTGAGAACTGGGTCAACTGTACCGACGAGCATCCCCACTGTGGCGCAAGTCAGGGCAAGAGGGTGTTCAGCTGCTGTCTGGAAGTTTTTTCTCTGAATAGTCCTCCAGAGAAAAACATTGTAATCTGTAGCATCTGCCATACTAAGTTAGGCAGAGGCCAAGGCAAAGGCAATCTGAGCACCACTACCCTGTTTTTCCAAAAATAAGACCTCCCCCAAAAATAAGCCCTAGCAGGGATTTTCAGCATTTTCGGAGCAAGGCTTAAATATAAGCCCTCCCCTGAAAATAAGCCCTTGTCGCGGTTCAATAATGAAGTGTCCATGCAGCTAAAAAAAGTTAAAGATACTGCAGGACACTTCATTATAGACAGCGTGTACCCCGCAATCACAATCACCAGATGCCGAGTGGGAGACCCTGCAGTGATCTCATGGGACACCCCTAGACTATCAGGTCGTCACAGGTACTGCACAAACTCTCTTTCTTATGGTGTTGCCTCCAACATAAAATCAAATCCTAGATACACACTGCACCACACTCATCAGGCACACCAGTGGACGGCTTGAATGGAATAGAGTCGCCCACCTGGGGGGGTCAGGGAGGGGAGGTGAGTAGTGTAGTCAGTTTGTCTGTGAGTGTAGAGTTGGGAAGTAGCCCTCGAGCTGTGAGGAGCTCAGAGGAGGTTGGGAGTGGTGGCTCCCAAGTGAAGCTGTCTAGGTTGCAGACGGTGGTCTGGGCCTAGAGGAGTCGGACCCCCGGTCGCAGGGGATTGTGGCTAGGTGCCTGGCCTGTCAAGGAGGAGGGTCAGCAGCCTGGCACTGTCACCGGTCCGGGACCGAAGGCACAGCGGGGTACACGGACCCTAGGTCGGGGAGAAGCTTCAGGCAACCCGGAAATTCACCTGAGGAGAACAGAGCCTTCATGATCTGTTCCCACCCGCTCCAGAATCGGGGCACTAGCGCAACGAGGGGGATAGGGTCTTCCAACAAAACCGTCCAGAAAATCACAAGCGTGAGCCCTGAGAACAGGGTCGCACACTTAGCCACAGTGGGGAACGGGGCCCGGCAAGTTTCAGACTACTGGGTCACAACGTTGAAGTTAAACTTGGTGCCAGGAGGCAGGTCACGGATCACCAGGCAACACTATAGGGGATGGGACCCGGACGTTCTCGCCCTCAACCAGCAGCGATACCCCGAGAATTGGTTTACCCGGTTGTCAGCGTCTGCTTATTGACTGAGTGAGTACCTGAGTGACCCGTGCATCCCACGATATTCCACCGAGTCCTGGGGCCTTCCCCTACCTGTGGAGGGCGACGACACCTTAGCTGCCCCACTCCATCACCCCGGGTGCTCCCAACGGCAGCGGCGGTACTCCCAATTACCGTACACCACGGGTGGCATCACGAACTCTCTCTCCCCTGTAAATAACCCTCTTCATTCGAGTGTGGCCCCTAGCCCCCGGGTCTGGAGACCCTCAAACCACGAATAATCACCCCCGGATCCGAGTGGTTCGGACCGCTGCAGGGGCAGCACACTCACACCCACACACATCCGATCTCACACACACACACACACACACACACACACAACCGATCTCACACACAAACATCAGATCGCACACATAATCAGATCGCATACACAAACATTGGATCACACATATATTCACCACATCCAGCGACACCGATTTCTTCTTGCTGGCAGAATCCTGAGAGGCTGTGCAGTGGAGCGCAATGACCTGCCGCAATGCTAGCTTACGGGACCTGCGGACACACATGACTTCCTCCCATCATTCCCTGCGTCCGGAAGCATTCTGTATGGTGTGTGTGTGTGTGTGTGTGTGTGTGTGTGTGTGTGTGTGTGTGTGTGCGCAACTGCGACCTGCGATCTGCTGTGTGTGTCAGCCAGAAGCAGGAGAAGACGGCGTGCAGCACCCACCGGAGATCACAGGGAGGACCTGGGAGCCACGCAGACGTCCGGGTCTGGTAAGTACGAGTCTCCTGGGCAGCGGGGGGATCTGCTTTTTTGGGGGGGTAAACTTACCCCCCCACCCCAAGCATGTTTCTCCAAAAATAAGCCCTAGTGCTTGGGGGGGGGAGAGGGGGCAAAAAAAGTATAAGACAATGCCTTATTATTGGAAAAACATGGTAGTATGTGGAACCACATGGCAGCCAAGCACCCCAGTAGGTGGGCCAAACACGAGGGTACCAAATTGGTGTCTGCGGGTCAAACCACTGCCATGTCGCCTGTGCTACGTTCTTCACAATCTGCTGTCCAGGAACCAGGCGCTCATATATCCTTCCCACAAGGTGTGATTGCACAGACATAGCAAACATCAACCACATCCACTCCCTTTTCCCGGCGAAGCGTCCAGTCATCCGTGCCTGAGATCTTTCAAAGGAAGCGTAAATACCCAGCAACGCGTCCAAAGGCATGAAACCGAAACTCACACATTGCCAAATTGCTAGCCATGGAGATGTTGTCGTTTAGGCTTGTGGGAACAGAGTGTTTCCGTGACTTCTTGGCTGTGGCTGCCCCACGATGCAGTGTTCTGAGCCGCCACTATTTTGCCCGTTGTGCCGTCCCCTCGTTACACAAGCATGTGTTAAACAATCTCAACCGTACTCTGACCAACGCTGTAGCCTGGAAGGTCCACCTAACAACAGACACGTGGACAAGTTGTTGTTGGCAGGGACGTCAAGCATAGCGAGCTCAACTTCTACCAGCGTTTCCGCCTCATCATATGCCACTTTCTGTCTCCCTTTCTTCTCCTGCTCCTCGTCCACTGCTGAATTACCCTCTCCATCACTGCCAAACTGGAAGTTGTGCAGCAGCGCATTGGCAAAGCGGAAACTCGCTCTGTTGAATCTGATCTGTTTAGGTTACAAACCACACACTTCAGCAGAGCTGTGGCAAGGTTTAAAAGAGCAGACCGATCAGTGGATCTCCCTACTGCACCTCCAACTCGGCCTGGTTGTTTGTGACAATGGGCGTAACCTGGTGGTGGCATTAAAGGTCAGCAAGCTGGTACACATGCCATGCATGGCTCACGCGCTGAACCTAGTTGTTCAGAAATTTATGAAGACATACCTGACTTGCCTTACCTAATTGAGAAGGTGCCCTTATCCGCTATTCTTCTACCACTTTTGCAGATCTTACAGTGCTGCAAAACTGCTTTAATTTGCCAAGTTACTGACTCGTGCGACCTGCCCACGCGTTGGAATTCTACATTCTATTTGTTGGTGAGGATTACTGAGGAGCAGAGGGCAGTAGCTGAATATTAGCTTTAACATGCCCGCAGACTGAGAGTCAGCCACCACACATAACAACTGTGAAGTGGGTGTGATCGCTGACATTTGTGAGGTTCTTGAGAACTTTGAGTACTGCACCAAGCTTGTGAGCGGTGATCAGGCTATTATCAGCTTAACCATCCTGCTGCTGTGTCTGTTGAAACAATCACTGCATAATCTCAAAGAGGAAGCTTTGAGTGCCCAGCATGTGGCTATGGAGCCAGATTTTCCAATGGGTGATACTACCCAGCCCAGCCAATATTCTGAAGCAACATTGAGTGATGATGAGGAGGAAGAAGACTTGTTTTTCTGTGCTATCAAGGGGGGGACTCTCAACCCCAGCTTCATGTCTGTCCGGCATGGATGCGCTGGACAGGAGGAGGTGGATGAGGAGGAGGCAAGTCAGCGTGAGGAGAGGTGGGTATTGTTCCTCCTGGAGGGGACACAGAACCTTTGCCTGTTTGCAGATTGGCCCACATGGCACAGTTCATGTGTGTCTGTGGCAAGACCCTCGCGTGAGATACATTTTATCCAACAATCTATACTGGTTGGCCACCTTTCTGGACCCACAGTAAAAGGAGAAATTTCCTTCTCCTTTTTGGAGTCACCAGAGGGTTGCACAATGGAATCCTTCAAGAGGTTTGTTGTAGATCAGTTGATGAAAAAATCACCTTCAGACAACGCTGATGGCAGAGTTACTGGCTCTTTTCAACACCCAAGATTAATGGGGAGACACACCAACACCAGGTCCAACAAAGGTAGGGGAAAATATACGTAAACTGGACCATTTTCAATAAGTCAGGACATCAGCAAGGTCTATCTGTGCCTGTAACAATGTCAAGGAGGGAGAAGTTGCACAACATGGTCAAGGGGTACTTAAGTGACCATACCTGCGTTCTTTCTGATGCTTCATTTCCCTTTAATTATTGGGTCTCCAAGCTGAACACTTGGCCCGACCTCTCCTTATACGCCTTGGAGGTGCTGGCCTGCCCGACTGCTAATGTGATGTCAGAGCGTGTTTTCAGTTCTGCTGGGGCAATCATCACTGATAGGCGCTCACGCCTCTCCACATCAAATGCAGACAGACTTACTCTGATTACATTCAACAAGGACTGGATTTCTCCACAGTTTGCAATCATCCAGATGAGAGCAAGCCAAATTAAATTCCCCCAAAATGTTCATTTTGACTACTGCTGTTAATTTCCCACCCCTTCCCATATAAATCCTTTCTTCAGCGCTCTATTGGGAGACCCAGACGATTGGGGTATAGCTACTGCCCTCCGGAGGCCACACAAAGCACTACACTAAAAAGTGCAAGGCCCCTCCCCTTCTGGCTATACCCCCCCCGTGACATCACGGGTTCTCCAGTTTTAGCTTTGTGTGCGAAGGAGGTCAGACATCCATGCATAGCTCCACAGATTTTAGTCAGCAGTAGCTGCTGACTATGTCGGATGGAAGAAAAGAGGGCCCATATAGGGCCCCCAGCATGCTCCCTTCTCACCCGTGGATGGTGTTGTAAGGTTGAGGTACTTATTGCTAGTACAGAGGCTGGAGCCCACATGCTGTTTTCCTTCCCCATCCCCATGAGGGGCTCTGGGTGAAGTGGGATCTTACCGGTCTCCAGGCACAGAGACCGAGCTCCATCCACAGACCCAAAAGAACCTGCTGGATATGGAGCTGAGTATCGTCAGGGACAGGGCCCTGCTACATCAAGGTACTCTGTGTCCCCGGGCAAGCGCGCACACACACACCAGCATTGCTGGGAGTGTTAGTGCGCCGGGGACAACAGCGCGGAGCGCTGGTGCTATTATTCACTGCAGCTTTGCAGCCGGCCGCTGCTGATTGTTTTTTACATTGTGGCGCGGCTGGGACTTGTGGTGCGCCGGGGGACTTCAGCGTCGGCCGTGCACATAGGACGGCCGCGCTTATTACTCGAGTCCCCGGCTTTGCGGCCTAGCTTTCGTTTCGTTCCCGCCCCAGCCCTGCCAGTCAGAGGAGGGGCGGGACGCTGTACAGAAGCTCAGCGCAGGGAGCTGGAGTCTGCTTTGCATTCTCCAGCCCCCTCTCACTGAACACAGTGAGACGCCGGGTTCCCGCTCTTGGCTGGGGCACGCCCACGGCCCGCCCCTCTGCACAGGACGGGGAAGAGAAGCCGGCAGCCATTATGGTTTCCACTCTGGGAGAACGGAACCAGTCACAGGTTTTTGAGCGACCTCACACCCGCTCTTGTGCGGGCGGTAAGCAGTACTGACACCACTAATGCTGAAGTGGGTTTTTGGACTGTGTGCTGATATGCTATGCACTGTACTGTCGCTATTCTGGGCAACAGCAGCAAATAAGCAATGCTGCTGAGGCACAAGCTTTCAATGCTTCGTCGTTTGCATGTGCTGCAGTGTTTACTGTCAGATTGGGCAACAGCAGCAGTAGAGCAATTTGTGCTAAGGCACAAGCTTTCAATGCTGCTTCGCTTGCATGTGCTGCACGGTTTATTGTTATGCTATACATTCACTGTATGTCGCTATTCTTGGCTAATGCGCCCAGATAAACAGACAAAAGCAGCAGTAGAGCAATGGTGCTACGGCACAAGTTTTCAATGCTGCTTGACTTGCATGGGCTGCAGTGTTTACTGTCATGCTTGTATGCTATACATTCACTGTATGTCGCTATCCTTGGCTAATGTTCCTGGATAAATAGACAACAGCAGCAGAAAGGCTAGGGTGCTAACGCGCAAGCTTTCAATGCTGCTTGGATTGCATGGGCTGCAGTGTTTACTGTCAGGCTTGTATGCTATACATTCACTGTATGTCGCTATCCTTGTCTCATGCTCCTAGATAAATAGACAACAGCAGCAGAAGAGCAAATGTGCCAAGCCACAAGTTTTCAATGCTGCGTGTACTACATGTACTGAAGTGTTTATTTGTACTTCATGCTTGTATGACTATTCACTGTACGGTCGCTATCCTCGGCTAGGCTCTTAGATAGCTAGACAACAACAGCAGAAAAAGACAAGTTGCCAATGCACGGGCTTTCTATGCTGCTTGTACTGCATGTCATACGGTTCCAGGACCCCCAGTGCGTGCAATTGCTCAACCGGGGTCTCTGCTATATGTGGCCAAAAGAACCACCTGTGATCTCTGTCCAGAGACAGGGACGAAGTTGCAGTTTTTCCGCTGATATATTGTCTGTGACTATGACTGACATCTTACAGACTTTGCACCCCAAGCAGACCGTGGGCAATATGGTTGCAATGACCCTGGCCGCCCTGATTTGGATCATCTCAAGGCGCCAGAGTGATTCCAGGCATCCCAGAGAGCAGGCATCCGACACGGTCGACAGTCCCAGATGGCCTAAGCGGGCTCGCTGGGATTAGCCCTCGACTCCATCACTGGTCAAGGTCCCAGCTGGAGTACTCTCTGTACGTTGAGGCAGACGTAGCTGTTCAGGACTCTGATCCTGAGACCGCTCTCAATCCGGATACACCGGATGGTGACGCTATAGTGAATAATCTTATTGCGTCCATCAACGAAAGGTTGGGTATTTCTCCCTCAACTCCTCCAGTGGAGGGGTCAGCTTCACAGCAAGAGAAATCTCTATTTCAGTATCTCAAGCGTATATTGAGTACTTGTTTAGCACTCTGACTCCAGAGAAGCAGTCCAGAAACGACACGCTTATCACGATAAGCGTTTCTCCGACCGTATTAATGAGACACGTGTCGCTCCCCCCTGACGTGGTCAAGCGCTAGACCCAGTATCCAAATGTGGATCCCCAATCTCCATGCTTGCAGCTAGATCTATAGTTGTAGTGGTGGATAGGACTTCACTTCAAAATGCCATTGACAGGCAGATTGGCCTCTGGTTGCAATCTGTCTATGAAGCTATCGGCAGGTCGGTTGCTCCGGCAGTCGCAGCCGTGAAGGCACTCCAAGCTATTTCAGCTAGTATTGCGCAGGGGGTCGCTGTCACAGGTACTCTCGGTCCCAGCAGCGTCTTTAACTCGCAATGTCGGCATGGCGAATCATGCTGTTACTGCTGTCCGAGACTCTACGAGCCGGACGTCAGTGGCATCCGCCAACTCCGTGTTTTTACGCAGAGGCTAGTAGTTGAGAGATTGGAACAGAGGCTGCTTCCAACGAAGTGCTTAACCAGGTTGCCTTTATCTAGTGATAGTCTGTTGGTAAGGGTTGAATGAAATCATTCAACTATCCAAGACGACTCAAAAAGCCCAGAAGGGCATAGATTCCTAGCGGGCTCAATCACGCCCGGGGAAGGCAGCCGGAGGACCCGCTACCAAAGTGTTTTTCCTCATAATTTTCAGCCCTCTCACTCCGCAACCGCGGGGGGGCAGACTCCCCCGCTTTAGCGGCATTTACCTACCGCAGGTCAAGGGCCTGTGAGTGAGAGTCAGTTTGTTTTCAAACTACCGCACCGACCGAGCCGAGGCTCTTCTGCAGGCGGAAAGAGCGGTAATCCCTGTTCCTCTTCAGGAATCAGATACGCATTTTGCTCCGACCTGGTCGTGGTGCCAAAATAGGACGGCTCCTTCCGTCCCGTTCTGGCATTTATACTGCTTAACAAGCACGTGAAAACCAGGCGGTTCCGGATGGCATCACTCCGCTCCGTCATTGCCTCTCTGTCTCAAGGAGTTTTCCTAACATCAATAGACATCAGGATGCTTATCTACACGTGCCGATTGCTCCGAGGCACCGGCGTTGGCTACGATTCGTTATTAAAGACGAGAATATTTCGTTTCGTAGCCATACCCTTTGGCTGGCGACAGCCCCACGGGTGTTCACCAAGTTCGTGGCAGCAGAGGGAGCAGTCCCGCGCTCTCACGGTCACTCTGTGATCCTTTACTTGGGCAATCTACTGGTCAAGGCACTCTCCTTTAGAAGCATGCCAACACAACCTGAACATGGCGCTGGACCCTTCCCAGAGTTTCGGGTGGGTCTTCAACTTTTCAAGGTTGAACCCAATCGCTGGCATCTCCTGGAGAGTTTTCACATTCTCTCAGCGATAGTGAAGCTTCCGCTGGACAAACAGCGTTCACTACAGACGAGGGGGCAGTCTCTCCTTCAAGGAGGCGCCTCATCCAGAGGCGAGCTTTTTTCACGCAGTTTCATCTGCGTCCGCCTCAATAGCACATTCTTCGCTTATGGGAGGGAAGTCGATGTCCCTACACAGGAACGTGTCACTTTTCCAGACGGTCAAAGACCGTCTTCAGAGGAGTCCACTCTTCAACTCAGTGGTCTGGAGCTCTGGGCAGTGTATCTTGCACTGCAAGCCTTCCTGCAGTGGCTGGAATGCAAATAGATCCGAATTCAGTCGGACTATCCACAGCGGTGGCATACACCAACCACCAAGGCGGACTACGCAGTCGACAAGCCTCCCAAGAGGTCCGGCGGATTCTGCTATGGGTAGAAGACAGAGCATACACCATATCAGCTGTTCATATCCCGGGCGTACAACACTAGGAAGCAGACTTCCTCAGTCGCCAGGGCGTGGACGCAGGGGAATGGGCTCTGCACCCGTTTGTTTTCAAGAAATCTGTAGCCGCAGGATGAAGACGGACGTCGACGTCATGGCTTCTCGGCAACAACAAGGTCCCGATTTTCATGACGCGGTCTTACGATCAAAGAGCTCTGGCGACAGGCGCCTTGGCTCAGGATTGGTCACAGTTCCAGCTACCGATTGCTGCCGCACCATCCTCGTCGCCCCAAACTGGCCGGGGAGGTCGTGGTACCGAGATCTGTGGCACCTCACCGTCGGTCGACCGTGAGCACGACGTCATTGCCACCATGAGACGGGCTAGCCAGCCGCGGTCTGCCAAGATCTACCACAACTCGTGGAAGATATTCTTATCTTAGTGTTCTGCTCAGGGAGTGTCTCCCTGGCCATCGGCATTGCCTACTTTGCCTTCCCTCCTGCAATCTGGTTGGGAAAGAGGTTGGTCGCTCGGCTCCCTTTAAGGGCAAGTCTCGGCACTATCCGTGTTCTTTTCAGAAGCGTCTAGCACGTCTTCCTAAGGTGCGCACGTTACTACAGGGGGTTTGTCATATTGTGCCCCCGTACAAGCGGCCGTTAGATCCATGGGATCTGAACAGGGTACTAGTTGCTCTCCAGAAGCCGCCTTTCGAGCCTCTGAGGGAAGTTTCCCTTTCGCGCCTGTCACAGAAAGTGGCCTTTCTGGTTGCGATCACGTCGCTTCGGCGAGTGTCTGAGCTGGCGGCTCTGTCATTCAAGGCTCCCTTCCTAGTATTCCACCAGGACAAGGTGGTGCTGCGCCCTATTCAGGAGTTTCTCCCTAAGGTTGTATCCGCGTTTCTTCTTAATCAGGATATATCCTTACCTTCCTTTTGTTCTCATCCGGTTCTCCGGTATGAAAAGGATTTACAGTTGTTAGTTCTGGGGAGAGCACTCAGAATCTACATTTCCCACACGGCGCCCATGCGCCGCTCTGATGCATTTTTTGTCCTTGTCGCTGGTACGCGCAAGGGGTTGCAGGTTTCTAAAGCCACCATGGCTCGATGGATCAAAGAACCAATTCTTGAAGACTACCGTTCTGCGGGGCTTCCGGTTCCTTCAGGGCTGAAGGCCCATTCTACCAGAGCCGTAGGTGCGTCCTGGGCATTACGACACCAGGCTACGGCTCAACAGGTGTGCCAGGCAGCTACCTGGTCGAGCCTGCACATTTTTTCACCAAACATTATCAGGTGCATACCTATGCTTCGGCGGACGCCAGCCTAGGTAGAAGAGCCCTGCAGGCGGCAGTGGCTTCCCCATAGGGGAGGGCTGTCTTGCAGCTCTAACATGAGGTATTTCTTTACCCACCCAGGGACAGCTTTTGGACGTCCCAATCGTCTGGGTCTCCCAATAGAGCGCTGAAGAAGAAGGGAATTTTGTTACTTACCGTAAATTCCTTTTCTTCTAGCTCTTATTGGGAGACCCAGCACCCGCCCTGTTGTCCTTCGGGATTTTTTTGTTGTTTGCGGGTACACATGTTGTTCATGTTGAACGGTTTTTCAGTTCTCCGATGTTACTCGGAGTTAATTTGTTTAAACCAGTTATTGGCTTTCCCCCTTCTTGCTTTGGCACTAAAACTGGAGAACCCGTGATGTCACGGGGGGGTATAGCCAGAAGGGGAGGGGCCTTGCACTTTTTAGTGTAGTGCTTTGTGTGGCCTCCGGAGGGCAGTAGCTATACCCCAATCGTCTGGGTCTCCCAATAAGAGCTAGAAGAAAAGGAATTTACGGTAAGTAACAAAATTCCCTTCTTTCTTTTCTGCATCAACCATGACTAAGCCCATAGGGCTAATTTTTGTAAACACTATGCACATTGAGCAGTGGCAGACAAACCAGGACAGGACAACTACTCCAACCTAACTACTATTTTTCATTGGCGGTTTGTTGACTTCCTGCGTCAACCATGACTCGGGCCACAGGGTTAATTTTTTTAAACAATGCACATCCATGTGACAACTGCATCCATTCCGTTCTGTATACGGTCTGTTTTACATCCGTGTGCCTTTCGGGGTTTTTTTGCGGACAGCAACAAAAACGGAAAGAGGCTTACATAAAGTCAAAAGCTGGAAAGATATATATCTGGATAGATAGATAGAAAGACATATATAATGTCCCACTCCCCTGCATTTTGTAATCTTGCACTCATTAGTGCCGTTAATGTGGCACTTAAGGGTGTTTAGTTTTGTTTTAAGCCACAAATTAATTATTTTCCTCAAAAAATGACGTGGGATCACCCTTATTTTTTGTACACAACTGAGCTGAAGCAGGCAGCTGCAGCCTGCAGACCACGGCTGGCAGCCTTATCTTGGCTGGTAATCCAAGACAGAGGACACCCCACACTGTTATTTTAAATTACATAAATCATTTAAAACAAAAAACGTGGGCTCCCCTTCCCAAATTAAATCAACAGCCAAGGTAAAGCAGACAGCTGTGGTCTGGTATTCTTAGACTAGGCAGGTCCACGGTTATTGGAAAATTCTCAGCCTAAAAATATCAGGCCGCAGCCGCCACAGAAGTGGCGCATCCGTTAGATGCGCCAATCCTGGCGCTTTGTTCAAGCTCATACCGTTTCCCTGGTGCGGTGGCAAACTGGATATTATATGGGGTTGATACCAGCTGAGTAATGTCACCTTGCATCAAGCCCTGGCATTAGTGATGTCACGGCATCTATCACATACCCGGCATTACTAACCCAGTCAGTACTAAAAAAAATAGACAAAAAATTTTATATTTGAAAATATACTCCCCAAAACATTCCCTCTTTCACCAATTTATTGAAAAGAAAAAACAAATTTGAGTCCGGCATAATCCAATAACGGGGTCCCGTGACAATCCATACCATACTCACTATTCCAGTCAATGAAGAATAGAATGTTCCCCATTGTCTGGGAGAGCACTGCAGTGACCTGAGTTAACATCATTAGGTCAGGCCAGGTCACTACAGGGCATAAGGAGCGCTGACGTCAGGAGTTTAGTTGAGTTCATTACCTGCAGGGATGAACTCGGCTAAACTTGTGACGTCAACACTCGTCACTGAGTTCCATGTCTGCCGTCACTGCCGAAACTGTCCCATGAGCCCGTGACGTCACCACTGGTCACCGTCTCGGGCAGTCCCCGAGTCTTGATGTGAGAAAGCGGTGTCATGGAAGTCAGTGACGAGCGCTGACGTCACGAATTCAGCGGAGATCATCACAGCAGGTAATGATCTGAGCTAGCTTCCCGATGTTGGCGCTCGTCATCCTGATGTTGGCGCTCGTCATCCCGCAGCTGCTCGCACATTGCTGTGTGAGTCACTGCGGTGCTGGCCAGGGCAGTGCGACATAGACTGCAAGGGCACCGATAGACTGAAGCCACGTGGATCCCGGAAACCATATGTGAGTCAGAAATGCATGCAGGCATATTCTCCAGGCTCTCCCCATTCAGTTTAATTAATTTCACATCCATTTCAGCCTTTTCCTCAGGCCCCCAGACATGTTTGTTGGGTTCAGCAGAAAATTACTCGCATTTTCCATTGACTTGCATTGTACTCGATATTCAGAACGAATATGTGAGTATTACAAAGTGCTCGTTACGAGTGTCGCGATTACGAATATTACGGTACTCGCTCATGTGTAGTCGCAGTGATCAGACATGGCCACACTGTGTGCTGTGGAGGCTCTGTCTTCTGGAGCTTGTGGATCTGAGACCAGTGGATAAGTATGAGGTGATCAATCACAGTATCACTGCCGGAGGTCTCAGTGAGGAGGACACTCAGTAGTGTAGCTGCCAGGGGACAGAGGGTGGGGTCGCACCAGTCCCCGTGCTTATCACGGGCTCAACCAAAGCTACTGTGAACTATATAAGGTATGCAGTGCGCCGATATAGTTCATTTGTGCGTCCGTGCCGGGAGACACAACCTTCCTGCACTGCTGCTGATGACAGCGTGGTGATGTCATTGCAAAGCGCCGGGACTCTGATGTCCTGCCCGTTCTGCACCCATCAAAACCTGCTGTATTAGGTGAGCCTATGATTTATATTAATGCAACACAGGGGACATATATACGAGGCTGGGTGTCTTTTCTTCCAGGATGGGGCGCAGGCTGGGGGTCTTATATACCAGCATGAGGCCCAGGCTGGGAGTCTTGTATACCAGGATGAGGCCCAGGCTGGGGGTCTTGTATACCAGGATGGGGCCCAGGCTCGGGGACATATATACCAGGATGGGGCCAATGCACAGGAACATATATACCAGGGTGGGGCCCAGGCTGGGGTCTTATATATCAAGATGAGGCTCAAGCTTGGGGACATACAGTATATACCTATATACCAGGATGGGGACTAGGCTGGGAGACATATATATCAGGATGGGACCCAGGCTGGGAAACATATGTACCAGGATGGGACCAAGGCTGGTTCTCTTATATACTACAGTCTGGGGGTCTTATATAATAATAATCTTTATTTCTATAGCGCCAACATATTCCGCAGCACTTTACAATTCAGGAGGATCATATACAAACAAGTAACACTTATAGAAAATACAATAATTAGAGGGAAAAAAAAGACAACCCTGCTCGTGAGAGCTTACAATCTACAATGAGATGGGGGGGGCAAGGTACAAGTGCTTATCCTTGAGATGCATTTGGGTGACTTGGAGATTGACGTGGGGTTATGTTCAGAGAAGGCGTGGAAGGACTATGTGAATTTAGTTTGGCTAAGGAGTGTGATAGGCCGCCCTAAAAAGATGCGCTTTTAGGGTGCATGTGAATGTGCTGAGTAAGTTGTGATTCGTCCTAGCTTCTTGGGGTAGAGCATTCCAGAGGATTGGTGCAGCTCGGAGGATGTTTTGGATCTGGGAGTGGGAGGTTCGAATTAGTGTGGATGTTAGTCGAAAGTCATTTGCAGAGCGTAGAGAGGTGGGGTGATAGACAGAGAGGAGGGCGGAGATGTAGGGGTGCTGCACTATTGGGAGCTTTGTAGGTGAGAACAAGCAGTTTGAATTGGATCCTGTGATATATGGGCAGCCAGTGCAATGACTGGCACAGAGCAGAGGCATCCGAGTAGCGGTTAGCCAGATAGGTGACCCTGGCTGCTGCATTAAGGATGGACTGTAGAGGAGAGAGTCTAGTTAGGGGGAGACCAATTAATAGAGAGTTACAGTAGTCAAGGCGGGAGTGGATCAGGGCCATGGTGAGTGTTTTGTCGTTTCCATTGTGAGAAAGGGGCGGATTCTAGAGATGTTCTTGAGGTGCAAGCAGCAGGAGCGGGCAAGAGATTGTATGTGGAAGGTGAAGGTGAGATCAGTGTCAAGTATAACACCCAGACAGCGGGCTTGCTGACTAGGACTTATCGTTGTGCCACACACAGAGAGGGAGATGTCGGGTTTAGGACGGTTGGAAGACAGAAGGAAAAAAATAAGTTCAGTCTTGGAAAGGTTAAGTTTCAGATAGAGAGCAGACATGATGTTGCAAACTGCAGTCAGGCAGTCACTTGTGTTCTGTAGTACAGCAGGGGTGAACTTAGGGGATGAGGTGTATAATTGTGTGTATACTTGTGTGTCATCAGCATAAAGATGGTACTGAAAGCCAAATCTGATGATGGTCATTCCAATTGGGGCAGTGTAGAGGGAGAAAAGAGGGCCAAGGACTGAACCTTGAGGGACCCCAACAGTGAGAGGAAGAGGAGAAGATGTGGAGCCAGCAAATGATACACTGAATGAGCGGCCAGAAAGATAGGAAGAGAACCAGGAAAGCACAGTGTCCTTTAGGCCGATAAAATGGAGCATGGAGCGAAGGAGATGGTGGTCAACAGTGTCGAAGGCGGCAGAGAGGTCAAGAAGAATAAGCAGAGAGTGGTCACCATTACATTTTGCTGTCAATAGGTTATTGGTCTCTTTGACAAGGGCAGTTTCTGTTGATTGTAAAAGGCGGAAGCCAGACTGTAAAGGATCTAGAAGAGAGTGAGTGGAGAGGTAGCGGCTGAGGCGAGAATAGACCAGGTGCTCCAGGAGTTTGGAGATGAAGCGGAGATTGGAGACTGGTCTGTAGTTGCTTGGGCAGGATAGATCAAGAGAAGGGTTTTTTTTAGTAATGGAGTAATGATAGAGTGTTTGAGGGAGGAGGGGAAGGTACCAGAAGAGAGACAGAAATTGCGATTTTAGTTAGGTGAGTAGTGACAACCGGAGATAGGGACTGGAGTAGGTGTCAGGGGAAGGGATCAGTTATGCAAGTGGTAGCACGAGAAGAAGAGAGGAGCCTGAAGACTTCCTCCTTCTGTGACTGGGTCAAATGTGGAAAGTGAGCTGGATGGGATGTTGGGATGGATGGGATTCATGACGCTTGGTGGCTGGGAGCTGATCTCTCAGCAGATGTTTTCTATTTTCTCTGTGAAATACAAGGCCAGGTCATCAGCATATAGGTCTCTGATAGGGGTCTGTATTTTGGGACTGAGGAGGGAGTGAAAGGTGTCAGAGCTTTTTTGGATTGTTGGATAGTGAGGAGATCAGAATGGTGAAGTAGGTCTGTTTGGCGAGGTGAAGGGCAGCGTTGTAGGTCCTTAACATGAACTTGTAGTGGATGAAGTTTTCTGGTGTGCGGGTTTTCCTCCATAGGCGTTCGGCATTCCTAGAGCATCGCTGGAGAAATCGAGTTTGCGATGTGAGCCAAGGCTGTTTTACTCTGTGTTTGGAGGTTCTGAGGGTGAGGGGTGCTACTTGGTCTAGGATTCTTCTGAGTGTGTCATTGTAGTGATTTACAGCCAGATCAGGACAGGAATGGGAGGAGATGGGGGAGAGTGATGAGTGTAGAGCCTGTAAGTGTCTGAGAGTCAATGGCCTGTAGGTTTATGAATGTGTGATAGGTGGGAATGTGCTGGGGGGGGATGAGTGTTTGTGAGCTTGAGAGAGAGGATGTTGTGGTCAGAGGGGAAGAGGTGAGTTGTCAAAGTGAGAGATTGAGTAGAGGCGGATAAAGACCAGGTCAAGGGTGTTACCATTTTCATGTGTCTCAGAGGATGAGAGCTGCGAGAGGCCAAGGAGGTGGCTAGACATAGAAGCTAGGATGCAGATGGGGAGGAGGGGCTGTTCATGGGGATGTTGAAGTCTCCTAGGATGAGGGTTGGTAATTCTGAGGACATGAAGTGCGCCAGCCAGGCTGAAAAGTGGTCAAGGAACTGGGTGGGGGAGCCAGCTGGACGCTATATGACCGCTACTCTGAGGGAGATCGGATGGAAGAGTCTGATGGTGTGAACCTTGAAAGATGGGAATGAGAGTGATGGAGCTGGGGGGATGAACTGGAAAGTGCATTGTGGGGACAGGAGTAAGCCGACTCCACCACCATGTCTGTTTTCAGGTCTTGGTGAATAGGAAAATTGTAAACCACCATGAGAAATGGCAGCAGGGGAAGTCGTGTCAGAATCCTGAATCCAGGTTTCAGTGAGGTCTAGCAGATTAAGAGAGTTCTTGTGAAAGAGGTTGTGGATGTAGGGAAGCTTGTTACACACAGACCGTGGATTCCAGAGAGCACAATTAAAAGAGGGAAATGAGGGTGTACAACTAATGAGGGAGTAGGTAAAGTTGGCATGGGGTGGATCGGGATTAGGAGCGATATCACCTGAGAGAAGTAGCAGTAAATGGAGAAAGAGCAGATGGTTTTTGGAATTGTGGCATGGCTTTTTCTGCAAGACCCTGGAGCATGTTAAACTGAGATTATTCAGATAGGTGAAAAGAGCCTGGGAGCTATAGATAGGAGAGGGGAGGAGAGAGGGACTGATGTGGATGAGTGGTGATGGAGGGGGGGGGGGGGCAGGGCGGTGAAAGTGGACAGTAAAAGCACATAGGATGATAGAGAGAGAAATAATGGTCATGGTTGAAACAGAAGGTGTCAAAGGTTAGTTTACCTGTCTCCTGCCCTGACTAACTGCCATTGAAATAACTGCCCACACTTAGCAACAATGCCACTTTGCATAAGATGGCACGCATGCAGGCACCCAACACGCGTGCACCCCTTAAGGAGCACACAAATATATAGGGCAGATTAGAGGATTAGCAGGATGGAACCCAGGCTCGTTCTCTTATATACCACAATGGGGCCCAGGCTGGGGGTCTTATATACCAGGATGGAGCCTAGGCTGGGGGACATATATACCAGGATGGGTCCCAGGCGGCTGGGAGACATATATACCAGGATGGGGCCCAGGCTGAGAGACATATATACCAGGATGGGGCCCAGGCTGAGAGACATACACTATATACCAGGATCGGGCCCATGCTGGGGGACATACACACGTGCTCAAAATTGTTGGCACCCCTCGTTTAATGAAAGAAAAACCCACAGTGGTCACAGAAATAACTTGAATCTGACAAAAGTAATAATAAATAAAAAAAATCTATAAAAATGAACAAGTGACAGTCAGACATTGCTGCTTTTCTGCTTCCACAGAATTTAAAAAAAATAAAACTCATGAAACAGGCATGGACATAAATGATGGTACCCCTGAAAATGTGACAAAAGGGATATGTAAAATCAAGGTGTGTCCACTAATTAGCATAACCGGTGTCTACAATCTTGTAATCCGACAGTGGGCCTGTATATACGGCTACAGATACTCACTGTGCTGTTTGGTGACATGGTGTGTACCCCATTCAACATGGACCAGAGGAAGCGAAGGGAAGATTTGTCTCAGGAGATTAGAAATAAAATTATAGACAAGCATGTTAAAGGTAAAGCTTATAAGAGCATCTCCAAGCAGCTTGATATTCCTGTGACTACAGTTGCACATATTATTCAGAAATTTAATATCCATGGGACTGTAGCCAACCTCCTTTTACGTGGCCGCAGGAGGAAAATTGATGACAAATCAAAGAGACGGATAATACGAATGGCAACAAAAGAGCCCAGAAAAACTGCTAAAGAGATTAATGGTGAACTTCGAGCTCAAGGAACATCAGTTTCAGATCTCACCATCCGTCGTTGATTAGCCAAAGTGGACAGCATGGGAGATGACCAAGGAGGACACCATTGTTGAAAAAAAAAAATCATAAAAAAGCCAGACTGGAATTTGCCAAACTACATGTTGACAAGCCACAAAGCTTCTGGGACAATGTCCTATGGACAGATGAGACAAAACTGGAACTTTTTGGCAAGGCACATCAGCTCTATGTTCACAGACGAAAAAATTAAGCATATCAAGAAAAAACACTGTCCCTACTGTGAAACATGGAGGAGGCTCTGTTAAGTTCTGGGGCTGCTTTGCTGCATCTGGCACAGGGTGTCTTGAATCTGTGCAGGGTACAATGAAATCTTAAGACTATCAAAGGATTCTAGAGACAAATGTGCTCCGCAGTGTCAGAAAGCTTGATCTCAGTCACAGGTCATGGGTCTTGCAACATGATAATGACCCAAAACATACAGGTAAAAACACCCAAGAATGGGTAAGAGGAAAACATTGGACTATTCTGAAGTGGCCTTCTATGAGCCCTGACCTAAATCCAATTGAGCATCTTTGGAAAGAGCTGAAACACTGCGTCTGGAAAAGGCAACCATCAAACACAAGACAACTGGAGCAGTTTGCTCTTGAGGAGTGGCCAAAATACCTGTCGAGAGGTGCAGAAGTCTCATTGACAGTTACAAGAATTGTTTGATTGTAGTGATTGCTTTAAAAGGTTGTGCCATAAAATATTAAGTTAAGGGTGCCATCATTTCTGTCCAAGCCTATTTCATGAGTTTAATTTTTTTAAAAATTCTGTGGAAGCAGAAAAGCAATGTCTGACTTTCATTTCTTCATTTTCATAGATTTTTTTATTTATTATTTTTATCACATTCAAGTTATTTCTGTGACCATTGTGGTTTTTTATTTCATTAAACGAGGTGTACCAACAATTTTGACCATGTGTGTAGATACCAGGATGGGGCCCAGGCTGGGAGACATATACACCAGGATGGGTCCCAGGCTGGGAGACATATATATACAAGGATGGGGCCCAGGCTGGAAGATATAAATACCAGGATGGGGCGCAGGCTGGAAGATATAAATACCAATATGGGGCCCAGGCAGGAGGACATATATACCAGGATGGGTCAAAATCACCAGGCTTAACATCTATAAACTACGGTGTATACAACATACAGAGGACTATTATATCTTTGCCAACAGCATTCTTCATATGTCCACTGAAGTGGAATATGCGTCTATGAAGGACTATCGTTCCTTAGTTAATCACTACTGAGCATTGGCTATATTGTTGTTCTGTGTATATATTTGTTTGTATCAAACCGTAACCTGTGTGATATATGATCATATAGATCTAATTTTGCGCTTTCCATTCTGCCTCTGGTATCCAGGAGCATATGGGGATGTATGTTATTTGTATAAGGTCTATTGAGATCACCTCTATGAATGAAATTTATTGGGATTAGCACCTCTTTGCTATTTATTAATAAAATTTTGCACTTTGGGAATATTTTTATGAATTATTTGCGAGACATACATACCAGAATAGGAGACACATATAACAGGCTGGTGTCTATATATACTATGCTGGGATACATATCTGGGTATCACAGACTTGGTGCTATCTTGGATCTCCTCATACCTAACCGACCAAACTTTCAGCATCTCCCTCTCTAACACCACTTCCTCATCTCGCCCCCTATCTGTCTGTGTCCCCCAAAGTTTAGTTCTTGGACCACTGCTGCTCTTTGTACACCTTTGGCCTGGGAGAGCTCATAGAGTCCCATGGCCTCCCTTCTAAGGGGGGCTTTACACGTTGCGACATCGCTACTGATATATCGTCGGGGGTCACGTCGTTAGTGACGCACATCCGGCGCCGGTAGCGACATCGCAATGTGTAAAGCCTAGGTGCGACGATGAATGAGCGCAAAAGTGACAAAAATCGCTGATTTGTGTCACTTCGTTCATTTTCATAATGTCGCTCCTGCTGCAGGTACGATGATGTTTGTCGTTCTTGCGGCAACACACATCGCTGTGTGTGAAGCCGCAGGAACGACAAATATCTCCTTACCTGCGTCCACCAGCTATGTGGAAGGAACGAGGTGGGCGGGATGTTATGTCCCGATCATCTCCGCCCCTCCGCTGCTATTGGCCGGCCGTTTGGTGACTTTGCGGTGACGCTGAAAACGCCTTCCCCTTGAAGGAGGGATTGTTCGGCAGTCACAGCGACATCGCCGACCAGGTATGTGCATGTGACGCTGCCGTAGCGATAATGTTCGCTATGGCAGCAATCACTAGATATTGCATGTGCGACGGGGGCGTGTGCTATCGCGCTGGACATCGCTAGCCGATGCTAGCGATGTTGAAGCGTGTAAAGCTCGCCTAACAGTGTTGCACCCCTACAATCTATTCTATCCTATGCTGCCTGACTAATCCACCTGTCCCACCGCTCCTCTCTGCCAATCCCTTCACTGGCTTCCCATTGCCCAGGGACTCCAGTTCAAAACCCTAACCATGACCTACAGAGCCATCCACAACCTGTCTCCTCCTTACATCTGTGACCTAGTCTCCCGGTACTTACCCGTACATAACCTCCGATCTTCACAAGATCTCCTTCTCTACTCCTCTCTCATCTCCTCTTCCAACCACCTTATCCAAGATTTCACCCGTGCATCCCCATACTCTGGACCTCTCTGCCACAACAGATCAAACTCGCGCCTACCTTGACAAGTTTGAAAAGGAGTACCGATTCATAGAAAAATAGCCAACAACAAATATAATAAGATAAACATCTCTTTATTAATGACATATTTAAAAACAAACATATTAATAAATCAGCAAGGAAATGGTGACAAGAGAAAGCCTCTAGGCTAGAACACAGTAATAATTTCCAAAAATATTAAAGTATAATTTAAATAGAAATTTTAGTAAGGTGTAATTGCATATATGAGGCCAACAGATGACAGGATGGAGTCAAACACAGATGGGCACAGACCAAAATACCAATCGTCATGAGTATCTGTGCAAAATTGCAATATAAAGTGCATATAATAGACCAGAATAATATACATATAAGAGATGTGCACAAATAGTGCTATAGAAATGGTCAGTAGTAAAGTGCACTAGAAACAGAAATAATAAATCATGACAATGAATGTCAGCAAGTGCCCACCCGCAAAAACACCACAGCAGCCACTGGGGGTAACATCCATCAATAGTGCATTAAATAAGGGGCAAAGTATTGCTATTATAAATCACCAGAGGTAACAACAAAGATCAAATGCAGATGGATATACCTGAGGCCATCAGGACCGTGTGTAGGCGACCTCCAACCCAAACTTGCTTGAAAAGGAACCTGAATACCCAACTCAGCCTACAACCTGCCGTAACCCTCATCCGCTACGGCACCGCACGACCCCATCTCTTCCCTCACCTACTGTATCCTCACCCATCCCTTGTCGACTGTGAGCCCTCGCGGGCAGGGTCCTCTCTCCTCCTGTACCTGTCTGTGCCTTGTTTTGTTTATGATTATTGTACATGTCCCTACTATGTATACCCCTTTTCACAAATAAAGCGCCATGGAATAAATGGCGCCATAATAATAATAATAATAAAACTATGTACCAGGAAGGGCCCAGGATGGGGACATACTATATTTACTAGGATGGGGGACATTACAACGTAATGAAGGGTGAGGAGTAGCAACACATATGTTTTCATAGGATATAAAAAGCTAAAAGGGCCCATACACCTGACATCAACAAAAAGGGGGGAGCCAGACCCAAATCTTGCATCGTGGTCCATCCATCTCTTGTTATGCCACTGATATGAGGGGCACTTATATAGTGTGGGGGACTTTATACAGTGTGGGAGCTAATGGGGGGGTGGGTTATATACTGTGGGGATTACTTTGGGGGCCCTTATACAGTGTGGGGGGGCTACTATTGAAGCCATTATATAATGTGCAGGCTGCTGTGGAGACACTTAATCAGTGTGTTAGCTACTCTGTGTGGACCATTATTTTGGGGGAGCTGAGGTCCCATAATACTGTGTATAGGGGAGGTGTAGAGGTTAGAACCAAGCGAACCTCTCAAGTTTTGGTTCGCCGAACCCACCCGAATAAACACTATGTTCATCAAACCATTATCGAACCTTAGGCTAATAAAGACTTTGGGGGATCAAAAATAGCAAAAATACGTTTTACAGTGCAGTACCACTGTTTTGCATAATCATTAACTTCCTAGACTATTGTCATAAGAAGGAGATGGATGAGAGACAGGTGTAGGGCTGGTGCTCCCATACCCCTGCCAGTACAGACAAGACACAACTTTGAGATCCATCTTGGAGTCTCGACATTTACAAACCTTTCAAGCAGACAGCAGTACAGTAGAATCAATTGCCCCCCTCCCCATCGTGTCTTTGCACAAAAAGGAGGTACGGTCCTTGCAACACACAGGGTGTGGCCCAGCATTTCAATTTTAATAAATGAACACACAGGGACTGTGCCTTCTGCCTAGAAATTTCTGTACAACCTGGTTGATCCATGCATTGCATATATGATGTCACCCAGGCATAGTGACATGACTAGGTTTGCACTGTTCTCGCACATGTCCTTCCCTGGCTCCAGGTTCAGTGGAGACCATCATTTATCAAACTCGGCCTGGATTGTGTTCCACAACTCTGCAGCTGTGTCTCTGCATTCTCCGACGCATATTAATTTAACCACTGCCTTATTGCGTTGACTTAACCCCTTCAGCCCCAAGCCTATTTTGACCCTAAAGACCAGGCCATTTTTTGCAATTCTGACCAGTGTCACTTTATGAGGTTATAACTCTGGAACGCTTCAGCGGATCCCGGTGATTCTGAGATTGTTTTCTCGTGACATATTGGGCTTCATGTTAGTGGTAAATTTAGGCCGATATTTTTTGCATTTCTTTGTGAAAAAAACGGAAATTTCGCGAACATTTTGAAAATTTTGTAATTTTCAAACTTTGAATTTTTATGCTCTAAAACCAACGAGACATATGACACAAAATAATTAATAAATAACATTTCCCACATGTCTATTTTACATCAGAACAATTTTGGGAAAAAAAAAAAAAAAAATTTAAGGAAGTTATAGGGGTTCAAAGTTTATGAGCAATTTCTCATTTTTACAACAAAATTTACAAAGCCACTTTTTTTAGGGACCACATCACATTTGAAGCAATTTTGAAAGGTCTACATGACACAGAACACCCAAAAGTGACACCATTCCAAAAACGGCACCCCTCAGGCTACTCAAAACCACATTCAAGAAGGTTATTAACCCTTCAGGTGCTTCACAGTAACTAAAGCAATGTGGAAGGAAAAAATGAACATTTCTTCAGCGCTCTATTGGGAGACCCAGACGATTGGGTATAGCTACTGCCCTCTGGAGGCCACACAAAGCACTACATTAAAAGTGCAAGGCCCCTCCCCCTCTGGCTATACCCCCCCGTGGTATCACGGGTTCTCCAGTTTTAGCTTTGTGTGCGAAGGAGGTCAGACATTCCATGCATAGCTCCACAGATTTTAGTCAGCAGTAGCTGCTGACTATGTCGGATGGAAGAAAAGAGGACACATATAGTGTTCCCAGCATGCTCCCTTCTCACCCCTGGATGGTGTTGTAAGGTTGAGGTACCTATTGCTGGTACAGGGCTGGAGCCTGACATGCTGTTTTTCCTTCCACATCCCCTTGTAGGGCTCTGTGGAAGTGGGATCCTGCCGGCCTCTCAGCTCTGATGCCGGGCTCCATCCACAGACCCATTAGAACCTGATGGATTCGGAGCAGGAGTACGATCAGGGACAGGGCCCTGCATCTTACAGGTACTCTGTGTCCCCGGCAGGCACAGACACACCCGGGCTGGCTGGGTGTTATAGTGCGCCGGGGACCGCAACGTGGAGTTGGTGTCCCTACAGATTACTGGGGGATTGTTTGTGTTTGGGAACGCAGCGCCGACCCCCTCTGGACCGGGCGGCGCTGCTGTGACTTGTGGTGCGCCGGGGATCCGCCGCCCGCGCTTTTACGGCGGCGGCGGTTATAACTTTAGTCCCCGGCTTTTTGGGCCTAGGACGCCGGCAGCTCCGTTTCGTTCCCGCCCCCACCCTGTCATTCAGGGTAGGGGAGAGACGCTGTTCGCAAGCAGCGACGAGGGCTGGAGCCTGATTTACATGCTCCAGCCCTCTCACTTGGCACAGAGGGAAGCAGGCTTCCCGCTCTTGGCCAGGAACGCCCAGGGCCCGCCCCCCTTCCTCTCTCGAGACGCCGGCAGCCATTACATGCATGCCTGGCTGGAGGAAGGACGCAAGGCTCTGGGAGACCTGGACTAGGGGCTATCTGGCGACCACACACCCGCTTTTTAAGCGGGCGGTAAGCGATTTTTCTGTGCTGGTCCCTCTAGTGCCTCACTGTGTATCAGTGTACTGGATACAGTTATATAGATATTGTATTTCTTGCACTGTGAGGTGCGCTTCTGGCTGCATATCCCAGATCGCTCTGTGGAAGCAGCAACATGTCATCCTCAAAACGCAAGGCGGCCAAGGCAAAAAGGGCTGTGTATACTGCGTGTGCTGCATGTGGGGCTAATCTACCAGCAGGCTCTGATGACCCCCATTGTGTGCAATGCTCCGACCCGGTGCTGCTTCGCCAGCCGGAGTCAGGAGAGGTAGCGACCCAGGCTGAGACGCTTGTAAGTTCTGCCCCGGTGACAGGGACGGACTTTGCAGTTTTTGCAGATAATATGTCTGTATCTATGGCAAAAATCCTTGAGACCTTGCAATCTATGCATGGGGCTCAGTCTCTGGGCACGGCGAGGCCTCTGTCCTCAGGTCCCCCTTACTTGGAATGTATCCAGCCCACAGGGGGGTCCCCGGCTTCACAGGCCGAGGATTATGACTCAGATGATGGCCCCAGCCACCCTAAGCGAGCTCGCTGGGAAAGACCCTCGACGTCTTCACACTGCTCAGGGTCTCAGCGCAATCAGTCTCCCTGTGATGTGTCTGATGAGAGTGATCAGGAATCCACTCCTGGAACCCCTCTCAACCTGGATACCCCGGATGGGGATGCCATGGTAGACGACCTTATCTCAGCCATCAATAGGCTGTTGGATATTTCTCCCCCAGCCCCTTCAGCAGAAGAGGCGGCTGCGGAGCAGGAAAAGTTTCGTTTCCTTTATCCCAAGCGTAAATTGAGTGCTTTGTTAGATCACTCTGACTTCAGAGAATCAATCCAGAAGCACGACGCTCACCCAGAAAGGCGTTTCTCTAAACGATCTAAAGATACGCGTTTCCCTTTCCCCCCTGAGGTGGTCAAGCGCTGGACACAGTGTCCAAAGGTAGACCCCCCGATTTCCAAACTTGCAGCTAGATCCATAGTTGCAGTGGAGGATGGCGCTTCACTTAAAGATGCCAATGACAGACAGATGGACCTTTGGTTAAAATCTGTCTATGAAGCTATAGGCGCGTCGTTTGCTCCGGCATTCGCAGCCGTATGGGCACTCCAGGCTATTTCAGCTGGCTTAGCAAAAGTGGATGCTATCATGCATCCAGCAGTGCCGCAAGTGGCGCACCTTACCACGCAGATGTCGGCGTTTGCGTCTTACGCTATCAATGCGGTCCTAGAATCTACCAGTCGCACCTCAATGGCGTCCGCCAATTCGGTAGTTTTGCGCAGAGCCTTGTGGTTAAAGGACTGGAAAGCAGATGCTGGTTCCAAAAAATGTTTAACCAGTTTGCCTTTGTCTAGAGAGAGACTGTTTGGCGAGCCATTGGCTGACATCATTAAGCAGTCCAAGGGTAAAGACTCCTCTTTACCACAACCCAGAACACCCAAACCTCAGCAGAAAAAGTGGCAGCAGAGGTTTCAGTCCTTTCGAGGTTCGGGCAAGACACCATTTACCTCGTCCAAAGGGACTCAGAGGACGCAAAGAAACTCAGATTCGTGGCGGACTCACACACGCCCCAAGAAAGCAAATGGAGGTACCGCTTCCAAAGCGGCTACCTCATGACTTCCAGCCCCCCCCCTCCGCATCGCCGGTCGGGGGCAGGCTCTCCCGCTTTTCCGGCATTTGGATGTCACAGGTCAAAGACCGGTGGGTGACGGACATTTTGTCTCGCGGGTACAGAATCGAGTTCAATTCTCGTCCTCCAGCTCGGTTCTTCAGAACCTCCCCACGTCCAGACCGAGCAGATGCTCTGCTGCAGGCGGTGGATTCCCTAAAAGCGGAAGGAGTGGTTATCCCAGTCCCTCCTCAGGAACAAGGGCAAGGGTTTTACTCCAATCTCTTTGTGGTTCCAAAAAAGGACGGCTCGTTCCGTCCTGTTCTGGACCTAAAACGGCTCAACAAACATGTGCACGCCAGGAGGTTCCGGATGGAAACCCTCCGCTCTGTCATTGCCTCAATGTCCAGAGGAGACTTCCTTGCCTCAATAGACATCAAGGATGCTTATCTCCACGTGCCAATTGCTACAGAACATCAACGTTTTCTACGTTTTGTGATAGGAGACGACCATTTTCAGTTCGTAGCTCTTCCATTTGGTCTGGCGACAGCCCCACGGGTCTTCACCAAGGTCATGGCGGCGGTGGTAGCAGTCTTGCACTCTCAGGGACACTCGGTGATTCCTTACCTAGACGACTTATTGGTCAAAGCTCCCTCTCGGGAGGCATGCCAACTCAGCCTGAATGCTACGCTGGAGACTCTACAGTCTTTCGGATGGATCATCAACTTTCCAAAGTCGATCCTATCACCGACTCAGTCACTAACGTATCTTGGCATGGAGTTTCATACTCTAGCAGCGATAGTGAAGCTTCCGCTGGACAAGCAGCGGTCACTACAGACAGGGGTGCAATCTCTCCTGCAGGGCCAGTTGCATCCCTTGCGGCGCCTCATGCATTTCCTAGGGAAGATGGTGGCAGCCATGGAAGCAGTTCCCTTTGCGCAGTTTCATCTGCGCCCACTTCAATGGGACATTCTCCGCCAATGGGACGGGAAGTCAACGTCCCTGGACAGGAAAGTCTCGCTTTCCCAGACGGCCAAAGACTCTCTACAATGGTGGCTCCTTCCCACATCATTGTCTCAGGGAAGATCCTTCCTGCCCCCATCCTGGGCAGTAGTCACGACAGATGCGAGTCTGTCAGGGTGGGGAGCAGTATTTCTCCACCACAGGGCTCAGGGGACGTGGACTCCGCAGGAGTCCACCCTTCAGATCAATGTTCTGGAGATCAGAGCAGTGTATCTTGCTCTACTGGCCTTCCAACAGTGGCTGGAAGGAAAGCAGATCCGAATCCAATCGGACAACTCCACAGCGGTGGCATACATCAACCACCAAGGAGGGACGCGCAGTCGGCAAGCCTTCCAAGAAGTCCGGCGCATTCTAATGTGGGTGGAGGACAGAGCATCCACCATATCCGCGGTTCACATCCCAGGCGTAGAAAACTGGGAAGCAGACTTCCTCAGTCGCCAGGGCATGGACGCAGGGGAATGGTCCCTTCACCCGGACGTGTTTCAGGAAATCTGTCGCCGCTGGGGAGTGCCGGACGTCGACCTAATGGCATCCCGGCACAACAACAAGGTCCCGGCATTCATGGCGAGGTCGCGCGATCAAAGAGCTCTGGCGGCAGACGCCTTGGTTCAAGATTGGTCGCAGTTTCAGCTCCCATACGTGTTTCCGCCTCTGGCGCTCTTGCCCAGAGTGCTACGCAAGATCAGATCCGAGTGCAGCCGCGTCATACTCGTCGCTCCAGACTGGCCGAGGAGGTCGTGGTATCCGGATCTGTGGCATCTCACGATCGGTCGACCGTGGTCACTGCCAGACCGACCAGACTTACTGTCCCAAGGGCCGTTTTTCCATCAGAATTCTGCGGCCCTGAACCTGACTGTGTGGCCATTGAGTCCTGGATCCTAGCATCTGCTGGATTATCTCAGGGAGTCATTGCCACAATGAGACAAGCTAGAAAGTCGAATTCGGCTAAGATCTACCACAGAACGTGGAAGATTTTCTTGTCCTGGTGCTCTGCTCAGGGAGTGTCTCCCTGGCCATTTGCATTGCCCAAGTTTCTTTCCTTCCTGCAATCGGGGTTAGAAAAGGGCTTGTCGCTCAGCTCCCTTAAAGGGCAAGTTTCGGCACTATCCGTGTTTTTTCAGAAGCGTCTAGCACGTCTTCCTAAGGTGCGCACGTTCCTGCAGGGGGTCTGTCATATTGTGCCCCCGTACAAGCGACCGTTAGATCCATGGGATCTGAACAGGGTACTAGTTGCTCTCCAGAAGCCGCCCTTCGAGCCTCTGAAGGAAGTTTCCTTTTCTCGGCTGTCGCAGAAAGTGGCGTTTCTTGTTGCAATCACATCGCTTCGGCGAGTGTCTGAGCTGGCAGCTCTGTCATCTAAGGCTCCCTTCCTGGTGTTCCACCAGGACAAGGTTGTGCTGCGCCCCATTCCGGAGTTTCTCCCTAAGGTCGTATCCTCTTTTCATCTTAATCAGGATATTTCCTTGCCTTCTTTTTGCCCTCATCCGGTTCACCGGTATGAAAAGGCCTTACGTTTGCTAGATCTGGTGAGAGCACTCAGAATCTACATTTCCCGCACGGCGCCCATACGCCGTGCTGATGCACTTTTCGTCCTTGTCGCTGGTCCGCGCAAGGGGTTGCAGGCTTCTAAAGCCACCCTGGCTCGATGGATCAAAGAACCAATTCTAGAGGCCTACCGTTCTGCGGGGCTTCCGGTTCCTTCAGGGCTAAAAGCCCACTCCACCAGAGCCGTGGGTGCGTCCTGGGCATTACGTCACCAGGCTTCGGCTCAACAGGTGTGCCAGGCAGCTACCTGGTCCAGTCTGCACACTTTCACCAAGCATTATCAGGTGCATACCTATGCTTCGGCGGATGCCAGCTTAGGTAGAAGAGTCCTGCAGGCGGCAGTGACACCCCCGTAGGGGAGGGCTGTTTTGCAGCTCTAACATGAGGTATTTCTTTACCCACCCAGGGACAGCTTTTGGACGTCCCAATCGTCTGGGTCTCCCAATAGAGCGCTGAAGAAGAAGGGAATTTTGTTACTTACCGTAAATTCCTTTTCTTCTAGCTCTTATTGGGAGACCCAGCACCCGCCCTGTTGTCCTTCGGGATGTTTTGTTGTTGTTTGCGGGTACACATGTTGTTCATGTTGAACGGTTTTTCAGTTCTCCGATGTTATTCGGAGTTAATTTGTTTAAACCAGTTATTGGCTTCCTCCTTCTTGCTTTGGCACTAAAACTGGAGAACCCGTGATACCACGGGGGGGTATAGCCAGAGGGGGAGGGGCCTTGCACTTTTAATGTAGTGCTTTGTGTGGCCTCCAGAGGGCAGTAGCTATACCCAATCGTCTGGGTCTCCCAATAAGAGCTAGAAGAAAAGGAATTTACGGTAAGTAACAAAATTCCCTTCTTTACTTTTTGCAACAAAAATGTTAATTTAGCCTCAAATATTGCATATTCACAAGGGTAGCAGGATTAAATGAACCCCCAAAATTTGTTGGGCAATTTCTACTGAACACGCAGATACCTCATATGTGGCGAAAAACCACTGTTTGGGCGCACGGCAGGACTCGGAAGGGAAGGAGCGCCATTTGACTTTTTTGAATAGAAAATTAGCTGGAATCGTTAGCCGCACCATGTTGCGTTTGGAGAGCCCCTGAGGTGCCGAAACAGTGGAGCTCCCCCACATGTGACCCCATTTTGGAAACTAGACCCCTCATGGAATTTATCTAGATGTTTATTGAGCACTTTGAGCCTCTGGGGGCTTCACAAAAGTTAATAGAGTTGAGCCGTGAAAATAAAAAAAAACTTTTTTACCACAAAATTGTTACTTCAACCAGGTAGCTTTTTTTTTCACAAGGGTATCAGGAAAAATTGCACCATAAAATGTATTGTGCAATTTCTCCTGAGTACACAGACCCCTCATATGTGGTGGAACTCAAATGTTTGGGCGCACAGCAGGGCTCGGAAGGCAAGGAGCGTCATTTGACGTTTCAAACGCAAAATTGTCTGGGATAATTAGCGTATTCCATGCTGTTTGGAGACCCCCTGAGGTGCCGAAACAGTGGCGCTCCCCCACATGTGACCCCATTTTGGAAACTAGACCCCATGGCATAGAAAAAAAAAAAACAGCGGAAGATGGGGGGGGGGCGGCAGATGGGGCAGCAGCAGATGGGGTGGCAGCGGCATATAAAGGGAGCATCTGTTATTGTGAGACGGCGGCTGGGATAGGGTGGGGGCGGATGGGAGAGGGCGCAGTGGATGCAGGAGCGGCAGAGGATGGGGGAGGGGGCGGGTGGGGGGGATGGGTGGGAAGGGGAGTGGGAGGTGAGATTGGGGATAGTTACCCTACAGGATGGATCTAGGCAGCTGGATCACAGGAGATGAAGGAGGCAGCAGATTGGGGAGGGTGAGAGGTGGGGGAGGGAGCGCAGCGCAGATCACGGAGGAGACAGGTGAGCAGAGCACAGATCACGGAGGAGACAGGTGAGCAGAGCACAGATCACGGAGGAGACAGGTGAGCAGAGCACAGATCACGGGGGTGAGAGGTGAGGGAGAGCGGACAGCAGATCACGGGGGTGACAGGTGAGGGAGCACAGATCACGGGGGTGAGAGGTGAGAGAGCGCAGATCACGGGGGAGACAGGTGAGCAGAGCACAGATCACGGGGGTGAGAGGTGAGGGAGAGCGGACAGCAGATCACGGGGGTGACAGGTGAGGGAGCACAGATCACGGCGGTGAGAGGTGAGAGAGCGCAGATCACGGGGGAGACAGGTGAGCAGAGCACAGATCACGGGGGTGAGAGGTGAGGGAGAGCGGACAGCAGATCACGGGGGTGACAGGTGAGGGAGCACAGATCACTGGGTGACAGGTGAGGGAGCACAGATCACTGGGTGACAGGTGAGGGAGCACAGATCACGGCGGTGAGAGGTGAGAGAGCGCAGATCACGGGGGAGACAGGTGAGCAGAGCGCAGATCACGGGGGAGACAGGTGGAGGGAGAGTGGACAGCAGATCACGGGGGTGACAGGGGAGGGAGCACAGATCACAGGGGTGACAGGGGAGGGAGCACAGATCACGGCGGTGACAGGGGAGGGAGCGCACATCACGGGGTGACAGGTGAGGGAGCGCACATCACGGGGTGACAGGTGAGGGAGCGCACATCACGGCGGTGACAGGGGAGGGAGCACAGATCACGGCGGTGACAGGGGAGGGAGCGCACATCACGGCGGTGACAGGGGAGGGAGCGCACATCACGGCGGTGACAGGGGAGGGAGCGCACATCACGGCGGTGACAGGAGAGGGAGCGCACATCACGGCGGTGACAGGGGAGGGGGCGGGTAGCTGACCACGGGGGTGAGAGGTGGGGGGAGCGTGCAGCACATCACGTAGGGGAGGGGGCGAGCAGCACATCACGGAGGGGAGCGGGCGAGCAGCACATCACGGAGGGGAGGGGGCGAGCAGCACATCACGGAGGGGAGGGGGCGAGCAGCACATCACGGAGGGGAGGGGGCGAGCAGCACATCACGGAGGGGAGGGGAGGGGGCGAGCAGCACATCACGGAGGGGAGCTGGCGAGCAGCACAGCACATCACGGAGGGGAGGGGAGGGGAGGGGGCGAGCAGCACATCACGGAGGGGAGCTGGCGAGCAGCACATCACGGAGGGGAGGGGAGGGGGCGAGCAGCACATCACGGAGGGGAGAGGGCAGGCACCGATCACGAGGGGGAGGGGCCGGGCAGCAGATCGGAGGGAGCGGTGGCACTATGACAGATGGAGGAGGACAGGGAGGACAGGGTGCACGATCCCTGTCCTCCTCCATCTGTCAGTGCCACCGCTCCCTCCGATCTGCTGCACGGAGGTGAGGGGCCGGGCAGCAGATTGGGGGGAGCGGTGGCACTGTGGCAGATGGAGGGCGGCAGCGGATCGGGAGGTGTGGGGGTGAGGGTACGGGCAGGAGATCGGGGAGACAGGTGGCAGATCGCGGAGGGCGGCGGCGGCGGCGGTTCGGGACGCTTATCGTACAGTGCAATGGCAGCGCGGCAACTTCCGGGTCTCATAACAGCATGGGACCGGAGCTTGTCGCCCTGCCATTGCACTGTGTACACTCACTGTGTTCAGTGCTGGCGTGCTGCAGGGACACGTGAAGCTGATGGGGGCGGTCACCGGCAACAATCCACTGTGATTGGAGAAATCGGTCACAAGGCCGATCTCTCCAATCAGAGCATTGGAGCTGGGGGAGGGTGATCCAGTGAGGTCACCCAGCTCCAGCCAATGGCCAGTGCTACAGCTGCACTGGCCAGGGCTGGATTTCAATGTTTCAGTCATTTTAAATGGCTGGAACATTACAGTGGCTGTGATTGGTTGAGCGGCGTTCGTCAGCCAATCACAGCCTCCGTAGGTCCGGGGAGGAGGCACCACCCCTCCTAAGGTCAGGAACAGGTCCCCTCCTCCCCGAATCTGCGGTTTATGTTAACCGATCGCAGTCACCGGAGGCTCCGGTGCCGCGATTACGCCATGACGGAAAGATCCGTCCTTGGTCGTTAAGGCCCAGGGCACAAGGACGGATCTTTCCGTCCATGGTCGTGAAGGGGTTAAGGGGGCTTTACACGCTACGATATCGTTAATGTTTCTTTGTCGCTCCATTGGGAGACCCAGACAATTGGGTGTATAGGCTATGCCTCCGGAGGCCACACAAAGTATTACACTAAAAGTGTAAAGCCCCTCCCCTTCTGCCTATACACCCCCCGTGCTCCCACGGGCTCCTCAGTTTTTATGCTTTGTGCGAAGGAGGCAGACATGCACGCATAGCTCCACAGCTTAGTCAGCAGCAGCTGCTGACTATGTCGGATGGAAGAAAAGAGGGCCCATAACAGGGCCCCCAGCATGCTCCCTTCTCACCCCACTTTTGTCGGCGGTGTTGTTAAGGTTGAGGTATCCATTGCGGGTACGGAGGCTGGAGCCCACATGCTGTTTTTCCTTCCCCATCCCCTTTAGGGCTCTGGGTGAAGTGGGATCCTATCGGTCTCCAGGCACTGAGGCCGTGCTCCATCCACAGCTCCCAGGGACTCTGCTGGATAAGGAGCCGGGTATCGTCAGGGACAAGGCCCTGCTACTTTGAGGTACTCTGTGTCCCCGTGGGGACCGCGCACAGTAACACTCCAGCATTGCTGGGTGTGTTAGTGCGCCGGGGACCGCAGCGCTGACTGCGTTTGTGCCATCACACACTGCAGCGTGGCTGAGTGTGTTTGTTTATTAGGGACTACCGCGCTGACCGCCGCTGCCATTTTTACACTGCGGCGCGGCTGGGACTGTTAGTACGCCGGGGACTACCGCGCCGACCGAGCTTATACGTCGGCCGCGCTTATCACTTTAGTCCCCGGCTTTTGCGGCCTAGTCTCATTCTTTCCCGCCCCCAGGCCTGCCAGTCAGGGGAAGGGCGGGACGCTGTACAGGAGTCAGCACTGAGGGCTGGAACATGCTTTGCATACTCCACCCCCCTCACTGTGCACAGTGGGGCACCAGATTCCCGCACTTTCTAGGGCACGCCCACGGCCCCCTCCTCTCCTCAGGACGCCGGCAGCCATTCCTGTCAGCTTTTCGGAGGCTGGAGAGGGGAGACAGGCTCAGGGAGACCCAGGCAGGGCTTCTGGTGACCACACAACCGCTTTGAGCGGGCGGTAAGCAGCACCTCAGGTGCTGGCCCCACTTGTGCAGAGGTGTATTTATAGATTATATGATTATAGGCTATACTTTACACTGTATGGTGCACGGTTGATTTTTGGCTATATACCCTCCTGGATTGCTCAGGGACAACAGCATGGCGTCCACAAGAAGCAAGGGTGCCAAAACACAGGATTACTATGCGGCCTGCGCCGCATGTACGGCGATACTACCGGCAGGTTCCACTGACCCTCATTGTGTGCAATGCTCGGCCCCTGTGGCACTTGCTCAGCCGGAGCCTCTGCTACGGGTGGCCCAGGGGGAACCACCTGCTAACACTGTCCAGGTGACAGGGACTGAGTTTGCAGTTTTTACTGAAAGACTTTCTGAGACTATGGTTAAAATACTAGAAGCCTTGCAGTCCAGACCGGTATCTCAGACCATGGGCACTGTGGAATCATTGCCCCCTGGTCCCACTCAGTTGGAACAACAATGTCCTCCCGGGGTGTCTCATAGCTCCCAGGGTGAGGTCTCTGACACGGACCGCAGCCCCAGACCACCTAAGCGGGGTCGCTGGGAAAGGCCCTCGACATCATCACATTGTTCAGGGTCTCAGAGGGAGGACTCTCTGTATGATGAAGCGGAGGTAGCTGATCAGGATTATGATCCTGAGGCCGCTCTCAATCTTGATACTCCTGATGGGGACGCCATAGTGAATGATCTTATCGCGTCCATAAATCAAATGTTGGATATTTCCCCCTCAGCTCCTCCTGTAGAGGAGTCAGCTTCTCAGCAGGAGAAATTCCGTTTCAGGTTCCCCAAGCGTACAACGAGTATGTTTCTGGACCACTCTGACTTCAGAGAGGCAGTCCAGAAACACCGAGTTTGTCCAGATAAGCGTTTTTCCAAGCGCCTTAAGGATACACGTTATCCCTTCCCCCCTGACGTGGTCAAGGGCTGGACTCAGTGTCCCAAGGTGGATCCTCCAATCTCCAGACTGGCAGCTAGATCCATAGTTGCAGTTGAAGATGGGGCTTCACTCAAGGATGCCACTGACAGACAGATGGAGCTCTGGTTGAAATCCATCTATGAAGCTATCGGCGCGTCTTTTGCTCCAGCATTCGCAGCCGTATGGGCACTCCAAGCTATCTCAGCGGGTCAAGCGCAAATTGACGCACTCACACGTACGTCTGCGCCGCAAGTGGCGTCCATAACCTCTCAAACGTCGGCATTTGCGTCCTACGCTATTAATGCTATCCTGGACTCTGCGAGCCGTACGGCGGTTGCAGCCGACAATTCGGTGGCAATACGCAGGGCCTTGTGGCTACGGGAATGGAAGGCAGATTCGGCTTCCAAAAAGTGCTTAACCGGTTTGCCATTTTCTGGCGACCGTTTGTTTGGTGAGAGATTGGATGAAATCATCAAACAATCCAAGGGAAAGGAAACATCCTTACCCCAGGCCAAACCAAACATACCCCAACAGAGGAGGGGACAGTCGAGGTTTCGGTCCTTTCGGGGTGCGGGCAGGTCCCAATTCTCCTCGTCCAAAAGGCCTCAGAAGGATCAGAGGAACTCCGATTCATGGCGGTCTAAGGCACGCCCAAAAAAGACCGCCGGAGGTGCCGCTACCAAGGCGGCTTCCTCATGACTTACGGTCTCCTCACCCCGCATCCTCGGTCGGTGGCAGGCTCTCCCGCTTTTCCGACACCTGGCTGCCACAGGTAAAAGACCGTTGGGTGAGAGACATTCTGTCTCACGGTTACAGGATAGAGTTCAGCTCTCGTCCTCCGACTCGATTCTTCAGAACATCTCCGCCTCCCGAGCGAGCCGATGCTCTTCTGCAGGCGGTGGGCACTCTGAAGGCGGAAGGAGTGGTGGTCCCTGTTCCTCTTCAGCAACAGGGTCACAGTTTTTACTCCAACCTGTTTGTGGTTCCAAAGAAGGACGGGTCTTTCCGTCCTGTCCTGGACCTAAAACTGCTCAACAAACACGTAAAGACCAGGCGGTTCCGGATGGAATCCCTCCGCTCCGTCATCGCCTCAATGTCCCAAGGAGATTTCCTTGCATCGATCGATATCAAAGATGCTTATCTCCACGTACCGATTGCTCCAGAGCATCAGCGCTTCCTGCGCTTCGCCATAGGACACGAACACCTTCAGTTCGTGGCACTGCCGTTCGGCCTGGCGACAGCCCCACGGGTTTTCACCAAGGTCATGGCTACAGTAGTTGCGGTCCTCCACTCTCAGGGTCACTCGGTGATCCCTTACTTAGACGATCTGCTGGTCAAGGCACCCTCTCAAGAGGCATGCCAACACAGCCTCAACGCTACTCTGGAGACTCTCCAGAGTTTCGGGTGGATCATCAATTTCCCAAAGTCAAATCTGACGCCGGCCCAATCACTAACATATCTTGGCATGGAGTTTCATACTCTAGCAGCTATAGTGAAGCTTCCGCTGAACAAACAGCGTTCACTACAGACAGGGGTGCAATCTCTCCTGCAAGGCCAGTCGCACCCCCTGAGGTGCCTCATGCACTTCCTAGGGAAGATGGTAGCAGCAATGGAGGCAGTTCCTTTTGCGCAGTTTCACCTGCGTCCTCTTCAATGGGACATCCTACGCAAATGGGACAGGAAGCCGACGTCCCTCGACAGGAACGTCTCTCTCTCTCAGGCAACCAAAGCTTCCCTTCGGTGGTGGCTTCTTCCCACTTCACTATCGAAGGGGAAATCCTTCCTACCCCCGTCCTGGGCGGTGGTCACGACGGACGCGAGTCTGTCAGGGTGGGGAGCAGTTTTTCTCCACCACAGGGCCCAGGGTACGTGGACTCAGCAAGAGTCCTCACTCCAGATCAATGTTCTGGAGATCAGGGCAGTGTATCTTGCCCTAAAAGCGTTCCAGTAGTGGCTGGAAGGCAAGCAGATCCGAATTCAGTCGGACAACTCCACAGCGGTGGCTTACATCAACCACCAAGGGGGAACACGCAGTCGGCAAGCCTTCCAAGAAGTCCGGCGGATTTTGATGTGGGTGGAAGCCACGGCCTCCACCATCTCCGCAGTTCACATCCCGGGCGTGGAAAACTGGGAAGCAGACTTTCTCAGTCGCCAGGGCATGGACGCAGGGGAATGGTCCCTTCACCCGGACGTGTTTCAGGAGATCTGTTGCCGCTGGGGGATGCCGGACGTCGACCTAATGGCGTCCCGGCACAACAACAAGGTCACGGCATTCATGGCACGATCTCACGATCACAGAGCTCTGGCGGCAGACGCCTTAGTTCAGGATTGGTCGCAGTTTCAACTCCCTTATGTGTTTCCTCCGTTGGCACTGTTGCCCAGAGTGTTACGCAAGATCAGGGCCGACTGCCGCCGCGCCATCCTCGTCGCTCCAGACTGGCCGAGGAGGTTGTGGTACCCGGATCTGTGGCATCTCACGGTCGGCCAACCGTGGGCACTACCAGACCGACCAGACTTGGGCGGGCTTTGCACACTACGACATCGCAGGTGCGATGTCGGTGGGGTCAAATCGAAAGTGACGCACATCCGGCGTCACTTGCGATGTCGTAGTGTGTAAATCCTAGATGATACGATGAACGAGCGCAAAATCGTCGTCATCGTATCATCGCTGCAGCCTCCGACATTTCCATAATGCCGGGGGAGCGACAGGTACGATGTAGTTCCTCGTTCCTGCGGCCGCACACATCGCTGTGTATGAAGCCGCAGGAGCGAGGAACTTCACCTTACCTGCCTCCCGGCTGCAATGAGAAGGACGGAGGTGGGCGGGATGTTTACATCCTGCTCATCTCCGCCCCTCCACTTCAATTGGCCGCCTGCCGTGTGACGTCACTGTGACGCCGCAGGGCCCGCCCCCTAAGGAACGAGGCGGGTCGCCGGCCAGAGGGACGTCGCACGGCAGGTATGTGCGTGTAAAGCTGCCGTAGCGATAATAATCGCTACGGCAGCTTTCACTAGATATTGCACGTGCGACGGGGGCGGGACTATCGCTGCAGCATCGGTAACACATTGTTACCGATGTTGCAACGTGCAAAGCCCGCCTTGCTGTCTCAAGGGCCGTTTTTCCATCTGAATTCTGCGGCCCTCAACCTGACTGTGTGGCCATTGAGTCCTGGATCTTAGCGTCTTCTGGATTATCTCAAGAGGTCATTGCCACTATGAGACAGGCTAGGAAACCAACGTCCGCCAAGATCTACCACAGGACGTGGAAAATATTCCTGTCGTGGTGCTCTGCTCAGGGTTTTTCTCCCTGGCCATTTGCCTTGCCCACCTTTCTGTCCTTTCTTCAATCCGGATTGGAAAAGGGATTGTCACTCGGCTCCCTTAAGGGACAAGTCTCGGCGCTCTCTGTGTTTTTTCAGAAGCGCCTGGCCAGACTTCCACAGGTACGCACGTTCCTGCAGGGGGTTTGTCACATCGTCCCTCCTTACAAGCGTCCGTTAGAACCCTGGGATCTGAACAGGGTGCTGATGGTTCTTCAGAAACCACCGTTCGAGCCAATGAGGGATATTTCTCTCGCACGCCTTTCACAGAAAGTGGTTTTCCTGGTAGCAGTCACTTCACTTCGGAGAGTGTCTGAGCTAGCAGCGTTGTCATGCAAAGCCCCTTTCCTGGTTTTTCACCAGGACAAGGTGGTTCTGCGTCCGGTTCCGGAATTTCTCCCGAAGGTGGTATCCCCCTTTCATCTCAATCAGGATATCTCCTTACCCTCTTTTTGTCCTCATCCAGTTCACCAATGTGAAAAGGATTTGCACTTGTTAGATCTGGTGAGAGCACTCAGATTCTACATTTCTCGTACGGCGCCTCTGCGCCGCTCGGATGCACTCTTTGTCCTTGTCGCTGGCCAGCGTAAAGGGACACAAGCTTCCAAATCAACCCTGGCTAGGTGGATCAAGGAACCAATTCTCGAAGCTTATCGTTCCTCGGGGCTTCCGGTTCCCTCAGGGCTGAAGGCCCATTCTACCAGGGCTGTGGGAGCGTCCTGGGCCTTGCGGCACCAGGCTACGGTTCAGCAGGTGTGTCAGGCAGCTACCTGGTCGAGCCTGCACACTTTCACGAAACACTATCAGGTCCATACCTATGCTTCGGCAGATGCCAGCCTAGGTAGGCGAGTCCTTCAGGCGGCGGTTGCACACCTGTAGGACGGAGCCGTTACGGCTCTATTATGAGGTATTATTTACCCACCCAGGGACTGCTTTTGGACGTCCCAATTGTCTGGGTCTCCCAATGGAGCGACAAAGAAGAAGGGAATTTTGTTTACTTACCGTAAATTCCTTTTCTTCTAGCTCCAATTGGGAGACCCAGCACCCGCCCCTGTTTTTTTTGTGTACACATGTTGTTCATGTTGAATGGTTTCAGTTCTCCGATATTCCTTCGGATTGAATTTACTTTAAACCTGTTTATAATTTTTTCCTCCTTCTTGCTTTTGCACCAAAACTGAGGAGCCCGTGGGAGCACGGGGGGTGTATAGGCAGAAGGGGAGGGGCTTTACACTTTTAGTGTAATACTTTGTGTGGCCTCCGGAGGCATAGCCTATACACCCAATTGTCTGGGTCTACCAATTGGAGCTAGAAGAAAAGGAATTTACGGTAAGTAAACAAAATTCCCTTCTTTATCGTCGGGTTAGTGACGCACATCTGCCGTCATTAACGTTATCGCAGTGTGTGACACTTATGTGCGATCTAAAACGATCGCAAAAGTGTTAAAAATCGTTTGCCGTAGAGAGGTCATCCTAAAACCAAAAATTGTTCACCTCTCCTTAGCGATGTTGTTCCTCGTTCCTACGGCAGCACACATCGCTGTGTGTGACACCACAGGAGCGAAGAACATCTCCTTACCTGTCTCCACCGGCTATGCGGAAGGAAGGAGGTGGGCGGGATGTTTACGTCCCGCTCATCTCCGCCCCTCCGCTTCTATTGGACGGCTGCCGTGTGACGTTGCTGTGACGCCGCACGACCCGCCCCCTTAGAAAAGAGGCGGATCGCCGGCCATAGCGACGTCGCAGGGCAGGTAAGCCGTGTGACGGGGGAGCGCGATTTTGTGCACGACGGGCAGCGATATGCCTGTGTCGCACAAAAGATGGGGGCGCGTACGCACGATAGCGATATCGTTACCGATATCGCTCACATGTAAAGCCCCCTTTACACACAGGATGTGGCCTGGCATTTAAATTTTAAAGTTCAACAGATGCATAAGTTGCAGTCGTAGACCTCTTGCTCCCGGAAGACTGGCACTACAGATAAAAGCAAACTTGGAGACCCTACTTGGAGTCTCCATATTTCCAAAAATTAAGGTAAGACAACAGGAAAAGTGACAACAGTTGGCACACACTACTAATAGGCCAACTAAGCGACCACTGCTGGCCAGAGCCAGAGTTGTGGAACACCATTCTAAGTCTGAACTGGGTGCAAAAAACCTAAAAAATCTACACTATATGGAGAGAAGGTATGCACACCAATGACTAAGGGGAATATATGAAAAGCAGAAACTGCTGTGTGAATACTGACATGAAAAATCCAATAGCTATATGTAAGAATGAAATGTGAAAAATGGAACCTGCATTACTGCCATGAATATATGAATAAAGAGAAATTTAGCTATTGAATTGATCAATGCAACAGAGCCCCAACACTACGCCAAAGTATTTCTCTACGTTGGGGTCCCTAGCTTGTGTGTGTCCTGTCATGCAGTTAAAAAACTTACCGTGTATGGGAAGCTGAGACCCAGACTATATATGTGTATAATGTGGACTGGCAATAGGTGTGGCTGGGGCCGGGTTCACAAATGAAAAACTACAAATCAATCAAGAAATAACGTCTGGAACACCATTCTAAGTCTGAACTGGGTGCAAAAAAACTAAAAAATCTACACTATATGGAGAGAAGGTATGCACACCAGTGACTATGTAAGGACCCCAACGGGCTAGGGACCCCAACGTAGAGAAATACTTTGGCGTAGTGTTGGGGCTCTGTTGCATTGATCAATTCAATAGCTAAATTTCTCTTTATTCATATGTTCATGGCAGTAATGCAGATTCCATTTTTCATACTTTCACTCTTACATATAGCTATTGGATTTTTCATGTCAGTATTCACACAGCAGTTTCTGCTTTTCATATATTCACCTTACATAGTCACTGGTGTGCATACCTTCTCTCCATATAGAGCCAGAGTTGTGGCTGAGGATGTAGTGCTTCTCATAGTTGCATCACAACATTTTTGTATGGGGGGCACTTGCAGGAAAGACCTCCGTGAAGAGAACCTGCCCTTTGGCGGCACTTCGCGGTTAAAAATCTCTTTGCGCATGTAATTTGGAAAGAAAGGGTATCTTTTTCATGTAGACTGTATCGACATCATCAGACTTGGAGTGACTCATTTTCACCCTAGTTTGGCAACATTGCTGCCCTTGCATACACAGATGATGAAGACTCCATTTGGGAATTGCCAATGTAACCTACTAGGCTTCCTCCTCCTCCTTACCTGCTGAACTACGCTGCTGAGTGCCTCTGGGTTCACACCAAGTGGGATCCACAACTTCATCGTCAGGCTGTATGTTGTCCCACTCCTCTTCCTGACATCACATCACATTACAGTACGTGTGCCCCTCAGGTATTTGAGTCTCATCATCATCACCTCCACCCCTGGATGTTAACATCAGTTGACGAGGGTGGGGATCCTCAACTGACAAAGATTTTAAGCGTTGGTGCAGATGCTTTCCTCCTCTTGAGTCTGGGAATCTTTGGAGCAGTACTTTAAAGGGAACCTGTCATCAGAAATTGAGCTTTAAACCTAAAAGATTCCCCTTCTGCAGCTCGTGGGCTGCATTCTAGCAAACTTCCTATACTTTTTGTGCCCCCTTTTAAACCAAATTAAAAACTTTATAAAGTTGTACCTTTTTGTCTGCAATTTTTGTAAATTCTCCATGGGGGCGGGCCGTCTGGTGTCCGTTACTGTCCCTCCTTCTGGTTTACGCTGTCCCCCAACACTTCATTTAATAGATCAGGACGCTGCCCACTGTGCCCGAGGTCCCGTGCACGCGAGGACTGCTGGTGATGTGGTCGCAGGCACGAGATTATAGGCGGCGCTGTGATTGCATCGCAAGTGCCCGCCCATAATATCGTGGCCGCGCTATCCCCTTTGCCTCCTGCGTTCTGCGCAAGCGTCTCCTCGTAACCTGTGGTGGCCTGATCTGCTCCTCCCATCTATTTCCTGCTGCAGGGCAAGATGGGAAAGGTGGTGTCGGGTCATTTGGCCAGCGCTTGCGCAGAACGCAGGAGGCAAAGGGGAGAGCGCGGCCACAATATTATGGGCGGGCACTTGCGATGCAATCACAGCGCCGCCCATAATCTTGTGCCTGCGACCACGTCACCAGCGGTCCTCGCGTGCACGGGACTTCGGGCGCAGTGGGCGGCGTCCTGATCTATGAAATGAAGCGTTTGGGGATGGCGTAAACCAGAAGGAGGGACAGTAACGGACACCAGAGAGCCCGCCCCCATGGAGAATTTACAAGAATTGCAGACAAAAAGGTACAACTTTATAAAGTTTTTAATTTGGTTTAAAAGAGGGCACAAAAAGTATAGGAAGCTTGCTAGAATGCAGCCCAGGAGCTGCAGAAGGGGAATCTTTTAGGTTTAAAGTTCAATTTCTGATGACAGGTTCCCTTTAATGTCCATAATAAGCAATGAGTGAACAGATCTGCAGACTATGTGTGCTTCACCACAGTCAGTTTGCCGGTTGGTAATTTGTGACGGAGAGGGAAACAAGTGTAAATATGATGGCAACTCTGAGGAATGAACTGTTTGTGAAGTGCAGGAAGAGGAGGAGAGGCCACTTGATGCAGCACTTGGCATCCACTCTAGCACGTTTATCAGCCTCATTTTGACGTTGAAACGATGTGTGGCTGTCAAAGAAAGAAAGAGTAGGCTGTATGGTAACGGAAGTTGTTCTCATTTCTCTTGAGATAAGATGAGCCAGTGTGTTATGGTTCGGAATTCCCCTGAGCCCTGAACCGCTCCTGTCCCTTCTCTATCCCCTGCATTGGGATCAGCCGACTCCACAGCACCACCCGTGCGTCGCTCCAGGCAGCTAGCTGAGAGGCATTAGGTGTCTCGGGTCGTGGTTCATCCTGAGCCTAAGTTCCAATTCCGCCCTACCGTGAATGCGTGGGTTCCTGCTGCCTTCTTAGGTTCTAAGTTCTAAGTGCGGGATTCCCACTATCATGCTTGCGCGTGACATCACTAATGACGCGGCAGCCGCTGATTGGCAGTGGCGGCTGATTGGTCGTCATGACGTCAGCGGTGACATGGCGGCCGTTATATGGCCACAATCAGCACCATGCCACATAGCATTTGGCTTGGGGCAGGGCTCAGGTCATAGAAACTCTGTGGCCATGCTCATCGGCGCGCGAGCGTTATTCTACGTGACGGCAGCTCAGTCAGCAGGCTGTGCTGTATGTATGTTTGGGTTCAAGCGCCATTTCATCCTACAGTGTCCGTGGCAGGAGTGTGTGTGGTTCTATGTGTGTAGGAACGTTAGGCAGGGCTAGGCGAACAGTGCCTGTTGCGCCAAGACCCCCGCGGTCAGCACACCTAGGGTCAGTAGTGTCAGCTCCTGTTCTAACGTCTTCCTACACTGGCAGTCCAGTGACAGTTACTGGGTGCATACCTGGTCATACCTGGTCAGGTCACGTGACCTTACCCTGTGGCGTCCGTGCCCTGTACGCATGTGACCTTACCCTGTGGCGTCCGTGCCCTGTACGCATGTGACCTTACCCTGTGGCGTCCGTGTCACGGTACGCACGTGATTAAACAATTTGTCCCTGTGCTGTAACAGGGCACAACTCATATATGGTGGTATGAAGCGAATATCACCGACTCCTTATTTATTTATCTCTCTTAGTTGCTGTGACAATCCACCTGTCCCCTTGTGGCTTTGTCATCTGCGCGGAGGACCTTGGACAGTGATTGGACTGTTAGGCTATGTGCCCACGGGACTATGTACCCTCGGATTTTGCCGCGGAAATCTGTGGATTTATCTGGATTTTTTAGATAAATCCGCAGGGTTTAGCATGTACAGACACTCCCCATGTTATCCTATGGGACATGGGGAGTGCTGTTTCCATGCTGCAGTATGTGCGGCTGCGGAACATGCTGCGGATGTCCCGCAGCCGCACGTAACTGCATGTCAATTATTCCTGCGGCAATAGCTGCGGAATTACCGCCTCTCCACTATGGAGATACAGGGCAGGACTTCCGCAGGTAACTCGCACGAATGTCCGCAGGTTTACTGCAGATATTACGCTGCAATCCCGCAGCAATGGATAGCTGCAGATTCTGGGGAGCTGCTGCGGGAACCTGCGGAAATACCTGCAGATATATCCGCAGGTACATAGTTCCGTGGGCACATAACCTTATTATTTTCATTCCAATCGTCCCCTCCGTAACATTACGCTCGCACCATAGGTCCTCCGGACATGGCGGACAATCAGCAACTACAGAGATACATCCAACAATGGAGGCATGCCTTTCGGCTGTCAAGCAGTCTGCTCCAGTTGTGGATGTAGCAGCTCTGATCAAACAAACTGCAGCCCAGGCCGTTGGCCATGCCACCTCACTGGTCTCCTCTGCGGTCAAGGCCAAGCCACGCCTGTCCCTTCCTAATAAGTTTACTGGGGACAGTAAGGCGTGTCGGGGTTTCATAAACCAGTGCTCGATACACCTGGAGCTCTTGGCTTCTAAGTATCCCTCACAGAGAGCCAAGGTGGGGTTTGTGATATCGCTCCTTGCTGATCGAGCACTGGCATGGCTACTTCACTCTGGGAGCAAGGAGATCTCCTGACCAACCGAGCCACTGATTTCTTGGAGGCGTTAAGGGCTTCATTTCTTCATCGTTCCTTATGGGAGACCCAAACCATGGGTGTATAGCTTCTGCCTCCGGAGGACACACAAAGTACTACACTAAAAGTGTAGCTCCTCCCTCCGAGCATATACACTCCCCGGATGACAAATCCAACCAGTTCAATGCTTTGTGTTCAGGAGGTCACACACACACATGCATCCTCTGATTTTTGATTTTTGATTTCAAAGATTTGGAAGAAAAGCGGGTCCAATCTGGACTCCCGGCATGTCCCTTCTCACCCCACTGTGTCGGCGGTGCTGTTAAGGTTGATGTTACAAGGCTGGAGCCTTCACATGCCGCGCTCCTTCACCATCCCCTGAGGCTCTGGCTTGAAGTGGGAGCCATCACGGTTCTCTCTGCTTTGCAGGAGACCGGTCTCCATCCGCAGCCCTTTTCAGGACCCTGACGGACGGAGCGATCACCCCCCAGGGACCTGGCACCTGCGTCTCACAAGCTAAGTACTGAGACGTTATTACCACAGACGGTGGTCTTTCCAGGGGTCCCTTGTACTTTATATATTGGGGAGAGTGTGTTTTATAACTGTGTTCACATTTCCGGCCGGTTCTCCAGTTTTCACTGGAGAACCGCGCCGAGGGTGCCTGCACGCTGGCCGCATGTTTAAATCTAGGCCCCGGCTTCGCCTGAGGCCTAGTTTCGATTCTCTACCCCAGCATGTCAGTCAGTGCAGTGAGACAGGGTGGCTCCGCCCACCGGCTGCTCAGCACAGGGAAGGGACACTCCTCACTGAGGAAAGATTCCTTCCCCTGTATGCCTCATTTGCCCTCCGTCCTGCTCTCAGAGTAGGCCCCGCCCCCTCTCCTCGCTGCGGACGCCATTTTCTCAGCGTTCTAGGGCACAGAGATCAATGTCTGCAAACACATTGTGACAAATGGGGGCCTGGGACAGAGTCCCCACTTCTGGGGGATCTGGAGGGCACAGAGATGCCCCTATGTTAAACAGTCTGGCAAGCCACAACCTACGGTTGTGCAGCTGCTTATATACTCTGTTTCTATACTCTGCTGGGGGTTTTTTTCCGAAGAGCCCCCACTTCTGGGGAATCTGGAGGGCACAGAGATGTTATGTCAAACGGTCTAGCAAGCCACAACCTCTGGTTGTGCTGCTGCTTATATACTCTGTTTATATACTCTGCTGGGGGTCTTTCTGGACAGAGCCCCCACTTCTGCAGCATGTCTCATATCAGAGCAGGGCTGCAAGGCTGTTTTTTTATTATGCACCGCATGTAGACTCGTACTGTCTGTACCGAGCACATAACCACATTGTGATGTCTGCTCTAACATAGTGGTGCCTCAGCCTGGAGGCTTATTCCCAGTGGTCCCTCCGGCAGCTCCGGCTCCGGTGGCTGAACCCCCGGCTTGGGTAGAATCCCTCTCTCCAGGGGACAGCTGTCCCGGACACTGCTGAGCATGCATCAGCCCCCTTCTCAGGGCGCTTCTGCTGCTACGGCTCGCTCAGCAAAGCTCACAGAGGATTCTTCATCTGGTCTCAGACCCCGTCCTCCTAAAATGGAGACGCAGGGTCCCCTTTCCCTCCTCGCCCCACGGCTCTGGTGCACGAGCTGACTCGCAGGACAAGGAGGATGCCTTACTGGGGGCTCGGACGCTTCTCCATGTACCCCATTGATCTGTCCGAAAGTGACGCAGATGCTAATGATTTGATTGCGTCCATTATATTTGTACTGGACCTCAATCCGCCTGTATCAGGGGAGCTCCCCTCTCTGGCAGGAAAGCATCAGTATACCTTGCCTAAGAAAACAAGGAGTGTGTTCCTTATCCACTCCAGCTTTCAGGTCACTGTGACCAAGCCCAGAGCCTGTCCTGACAGACGCTTCCCAGAGCGTGGTTCTGATGACTGTTTCCCCCTTCCACCAGTGGTGGTCAAGGAGTGGGCTCATTCACCAAGGGTGGACCCTCCGGTGTCTAGACTTTCAGCCCGGACAGTTGTATCAGTGGCTGACGGCACCTCTCTAAGGATCCCACTGTCCGCCAGGTTGTCCTTCTGGCCAAATCTATGTATGAGGCGGCAGGGGCCTCGTTCTCCCCATCTTTTGCAGCAGTGCGGGCTCTCAACGCCATCTCTGCTTCTCGGGAGGAGATGCATTCCCTCACCAGGGTCTTTATGCCCGAATTGGTTGCCTTAACTTCCAGGCTTCAGTCTTTTCATCCTATAGCTGGAGACTGTCACCGCACTGCGGTGGCCTCGGCTACTTCCCTCGCTATCCGCAGGTTCCTGTGGCTTCGAGAGTGGAAGGCAGATGCTTCTTAAGAAGTTCCTTGCTGGACTCCCTTTTGCTGGGACCAGTCTATTCGGTGAACAACTGGATGAAATTATTAAGGAAGCTTTTGGCAGGAAGAGTACTTCCATGCCACAACCCAGGAAACCTTCCAGGGCAGGAACCAGTCGAGGTTTCGTTCCTTTCGTTTCCTCTAACTGGTCGCCCTCTAAGCCCTCGGCCTCGTCCACTAACTCAGCCAAGGTCCGTAAACCAACTGGCGCATGAAGCCGCGTCCTAAGTCGACAGCAGCTGCTGCCACCAAGGCAGCCTACTCTTGATTATCTGGCCGCGCCAGTAACGTCCTTGGTCGGTGGCAGGCTCTCCCTCTTGGGCGACGTGTGGTTTCAACATGTCTTCGATCAGTGGGTGTGGGTTACCATCTCCCACGGCTACAGAATGGAATTCTATCCAGCCGCCAAACAGATTTTTTCTGACAACTCCCCCCTGCTCCAAGGCCGCCGCCTTCTCACAGGCCGTGGCATTCTTGCAGGCCAATGGAGTAATTGTACCAGTTCCCGACTGGGAACGGTTCTGAGATTTCTACTCAAATCTCTTCCTAGTCTCCGAAAAGGACGGTGCTTTCCGACCTGGATCTCAAGCTTCTCAACAAGCATGTTCAGGTGCGGCAATTTTGCATGGAATCTCTGCGATCAGTCAATGACCCAAGGAGATTTCTTAGCATCCATCGACATCAGAGATGTCTCTCTGCATGTGCCATTCGCAGTTTCACACCAGCGTTGGCTACATTTTGTAATCGGAGAGGAACATTTCCAATTCGTGGCTCTCCCCTTTGGATTAGCCACGGCCCCTCGTGTACTCACCAGTTGCGGTTCTGCTCCTCCAGGGGTTGGTAGTGATTCCTTACCTGGACGACCTTCTAGTCAGGGCTTCATCCAGTGCAGACTCTCAGCGGAGTGTCTCGCTCACTCTCAGCGGAGTGTCTCGCTCACTCTCGCCACGCTTGCAAGTCCACTCTGACCCCGACCCAGGAACTTTCGTACCTAGGGATGAAATTCGAGACTCTGCTGGCACTTGTGAAGCTGCCCTTAGTCAAACAGCAGTCCCTTCATCTGGCGGTTCGCTCTCTGCTGAGGCTCCGCCGTCATTCCATCAGGCACCTCATGCAGGTGCTGGGTCAGATGGTGGCGTCAATGGAAGCGGTTCCCCTTGCCAGTTCCATCTGCGTCCCCTGCAGCTGGACATTTTCCGCTGTTGGGACAAGGGACTTCTTCCTTGCACAGGCTGGTGGCTCTGTCGCCACAGACCAGGAGCTCTCTTTAAGTGGTGGCTTCGGCCCCTCTCTCTGTCCCAGGGACGCTCCTTTCTGGCCCCGTCATAGGTGATTCTCACCACGGATGCCAGTCTATCCGGCTGGGGAGCAGTGTTTCTCCACCACCGAGCACAGGGCACTTGGACTCCGTCCGAATCAGCCCTCTCGATCAATGTGCTGGAAATCAGGGCTGTACTCCTAGGACTCGCAGCCGCCTAGCAATGTTGGAAGTTCAACGTATCCTTCAGTGGACGGAGGACTCCAAGTCCACCATATCCGCAGTCCACATCCCAGGTGTAGAAAACTGGGAGACAGATTATCTCAGCCGTCAAACCGTGGACAGCGGCGAGTGAGCCCTGCATCCGGCAGTGTTCCGGTCAATTTAGCAGGCGGGGCACTCCGGAAGTGGATCTAATGGCATCCCGGCACAACAACAAGGTCCCGGTTTACGTGGCTCGCTCCCACGATCCTCAGGCCTTGGCAGCGGACGCGCTGGTTCCAGATTGGTCCCAGTTCCGTCTGGCCTACGTGTTTCCCCCTCTAGCTCTCTTGCCCAGAGTCCTGCGCAAGATCAAAATGGAGGGCCGTCGGGTCGTACTCATCGCCCCAGACTGGCCCAGGCGAGCTTGGTTCCCAGACCTGCTCCGTCTGTTCGTAGAGGTGCTGTGGCATCTCCCGGACCAGCCAGACGTTCTCTCAGAGGGTCCGTTTTCCACAACAATTCTGCGGCTCTCAGATTGACGGCGTGGCTCTTGAGCCCTGAATCCTTACGGCTTCAGGCATTCCTTCCGAGGTCATCTTCACTATGACTCATGCTCGGAAGTCTTCCTCGGCCAAGATTTACAGGACTTGGAGAATTTTCCTGTCCTGGTGTCGTTCTTCCGGCCATGCTCCTTGGCCGTTCTTTCCTTGCCGACCATCCTGTCCTTTCTACAGTCCGGCCTGCAGCTAGGACTGTCCCTCATTCCCTCAAGGGACAGGTCTCGGCTCTGTCAGCGTTGTTCCAGCGGCGTATCGCCCGACTGGCCCAGGTGCGCACCTTCATGCAGGGCGCATCTCACATCATTCCGCCTTACCGGCGGTCTCTGGATCCCTGAGACCTTAATCTGGTCCTCATGGCCTTACAGAAACCCCCCTTTTGAGCCTCTTAGGGAGGTTTTGTTGTTTAGTCTTTCACAGAAAGTGGTCTTTCTGGTGGCCATAATTTCTCTCAGGAGAGTCTCTGATTTGACTGTGCTCTCTTCGGAGTCACCCTTTTTGGTTTTTTTCACCAAGACAAGGTGGTTCTCCGTCCGACTCCGGGCCTTCTCCCTAAGGTGGTGTCTCCTTTCCACCTTAACCAGGACATTTCATTGTCTTCCCTTGGTTCGGCCCCTGTGCATCGCTTTGAGAAAGCGTTGCATGCTTTAGATTTGGTGCGGACGCTCCGGATCTATGTGTCACGCACCGCTGTTTTTTAGGCGGTGCACCTCTCTTTTTGTGCTGACCATAGGTCAGCGCAAGGGTTTCTCGGCTTCTAAACCGACCCTAGCTCGTTGGATTAGGTCGGCCATATCCGATGCCTACCAATGTTCTCAGGTGCCTCCCCCGCCGGGGATTAAGGCGCACTCGACCAGAGCTGTCGGTGCCTCTTGCGCTACGGCTCAGCAGGTCTGTCAGGCTGCCACTTGGTCTAGTCTGCACACCCTTTCGAAGCACTACCAAGTGCATGCTCATGCTTCGGCAGATGCGAGCTTGGGCAGACGCATCCTTCGGACGGCTGTCGCCCATTTGTGAAGTTAGGTTTGCCTACTTCTCAGTTTCTGTTATTTCCCACCCATGGACTGCTTTGAGACGTCCCATGGTTTGGGTCTCCCATAAGGAACGATGAAGAAAAAGAGAATTTTGTTTACTTACCGTAAATTCTTTTTCTTATAGTTCCGACATGGGAGACCCAGCACCCTCCCTGTTGCCTGTTGGCAGCTTTCTTGTTCCGTGTGTTTTCACCGGCTGTTGTTGTAGGCAGAGGTTCCGGTTATTCCGGGTTTTACTCTATCTCTACTTATGGGTGGATGTCCTCCTTCAGCTTTGGCACTAAACTGGTTGGATTTGTCATCCGGGGAGTGTATATGCTCGGAGGGAGGAGCTACACTTTTAGTGTAGTACTTTGTGTGTCCTCCGGAGGCAGAAGCTATACACCCATGGTTTGGGTCTCCCATGTCGGAACTATAAGAGAAAGAATTTACGGTAAGTAAACAAAATTCTCTTTTTTTTGGTCCTCAAGTGATCCATGACTGCCTTACGTCTCCTGGACCTGGTCCAGGGTACATCACCGGTAACGGCTTACGCCATCGAGTTCCGGACACTCGCTGTTGAACTCGAGTGGCCGGACAAGGTTCTGTTACCGGTGTTCTGGAAAGGTTTGTCAGGGCATGTGCAGACTGCCTTGGCCACCAGTGAGATACCATCTACCCTGGAGGCCTTGATATCTCTCGCCACGATGATTGACATGCACCTCTCTGAGCACAAGTTAGAGCGTGCGCAGATTTGTCCTCGTGTGCAGTCAGCCCCCTCCTTTTCCAGCCCATTGGATTTGGCCACGCATTCTGAATCCCGACCTGTTACCATGGAGATCGGGCAGACAGGTGCCAGGTCCAAAACGTCTGTGGCAAACCCAATTTGCTTTGCCTACAAACAGATAGGTAACTATGCCAACCAGTGCCCTAAGAGGTCGGGTAACGGCCGTGTCTAGTGTCCGTTAGAGAGGGGGCACTGAACACGCCTGCTTCGCCCTCTAAATTAACATATAATGGCACCTTGGCATATAATGACACCTCAGTACCTGTTAAGGCATGCGTAGACTCCGGTGCAGATGGGAATTTCATCTCCACCTTCGCATGTCTGCACGAGGTGCCCCTGGTTGTGTTGCCAAAGCCCATTCCCATTAGGATCGTTAATGGTTCCATCCTTCCTGAGGTGATCTCTCACCGGACCGTCCCGGTGACCTTCAACATGCCTTCGGGTCACCGGGAGATCATCTCATTTCTGGTGATGGGTTTAATGAGATCTTGTTGGGACTCCTGTGGCAGAGACAGCACTCCCCACAGTTTGACTGCTTCACAGGGAAGATCCTTAGCTGGGGTACCACATGCCTGGGAACCTATCTGTCTAAAACCATAGGGGGGGGTGTTTTCTGCTGAACCCTTGGCTTTGGCCAAGCTTCCGCGGCACTATCACCCATTCGCGGTTGTATTCTCCAAGAAGTCAGCAGAGACACTATCCCCACATCGCCCCTACGACTGCCCGATAGATCTAATCCTTCTCTGGGTAGGGTCTATCCCCTGTCGGTACTTGAGACTAAAGCCATGTCTGAGTATATCAGGGATAACCTGCAGGGGGGTTTATACGAAAGTCCACATCTCCTGCCAGAGCAGGCTTCTTCTTCGTCCAGAAGAAGGAAGGCGATCTCCAGCCATGTATAGATTACAGGGGATTGAATGCTATTACCATCAAGAATAAGTATCCTCTCCCCTTAATCTCTGAGCTATTCAAAGCATTGCGGGGGGCAAAGGTGTTCACGAAGTTGGATCTACGAGGGGCTTACAACCTCATCAGGATCCAAAGGGGTGACGAGTGGAAGACCGCCTTTAACACCAGGGACGGTCATTATGAATACCTTATCATGCCCTTCGGATTGTGTAACGCCCCTGCAGTATTTCAGGACTTCGTGAACGATATCTTCCGCAACCTGCTCCAGTACTTGGTAGTGGTTTATCTGGATGATATCCTTATTTTCTCTCCAGATAAAGCTACTTACCGGGAGGACGTGGCACAAGTACTAGGTCGACTGCGCAAGAATGCACTTTATGCCAAGTTGAAAGAGTGCATTTTCGAGCAGGGCGTCCATGCCTTTCCTGGGGTATATCATCTCCATCTCCGTATTGGCTATGGATCCTGCGAAGGTGGAGGCTGTTATGAACTAGCCCGAGCCCCGGTCGCTGGAAGCTGTACAGCGTTTCCTGAGGTTCGTGAACTATTACCGCCAGATCATCCCTCACTTCTCCACCTTATTCGTGCTCCTAGAAGCCCTAACCAAGAAGGCTGCAAATACAAAGGCCTGGACGAAGGAGTCCTCTCAATCCTTCACCTCCCTCAAGGCCCATTTCTCCGTGGCTCCCATCCTTCATCATCCGGATGTGGAGAAGCCCTTCATCCTAGAAGTGGATACCTCTAAAGTAGGTGTGGGGGCCGTCCTTTGTCAAAAGGATCCCCAGGAGCGAAAACGTCCCTGTTTCCTCTTCTCGAAGATGTTTTCCCCTGCCGAGAAGAATTACTCCATCACAGTACGGGAGCTGCTGGCTATGAAGCTGGCATTCTCCGAATGGAGGCACCTGTCAGGGTTAAAATGACGATGATGATGATGAGACTCAAAAAATCTCTCGGGATCTGACTGCTGTTTCTAATCATAATGTCATGTGTGCACACGAGAATGAAGAATAACTGGACAGCAAGTCAGTTACATCTATCTCCATGACTGGCACTCCATCTTCAAGTTATATATATATATTAGTATATACTGTGTCTAAGGAAAATACACTGAATATGTAATATACATATACACATGTTAGTAAGAAACAAAAGCATTCACAAATATGTGTGTTAGTTCACATCTGCTAAACTATATACCTGAGTCTATGAAATGGCTGAATTAAGTATTTTTGGATACTCAATTCTTGTCCTCAACAGTCCCCCCTAAAGACTTACTTCTGCCATTTCTGAATTATAAGGGTACTGTGTTCCCTTAGGAAGAGAGGCAGAAAGATCTGTTGAATAACCTGCCTAACTGAACGTTGAGGCATGGGCGGAAAGGGGAAAGGGGTTTTCTTCACCGGTTTGAGACCAAGGACTCCTAGTCGAGTCCTCACCCTTTGTAGTTGGACTTTCCCATGTCTCAAGGTTCTCTAAGTCCTCTCTTCTAACTGTTCTGGCAATAATAGTCTGAAACTGTACAGGGTTTTCTAAAAAGGATAAGTATGAGCAGAACGCTCAGTGCAGCTCTGGTTGATCAACCCCTCTGCAATGTGAGGTGTGGATTCATAGATTTTTCTGCGGTTGGATCGGCTTCTCTAGTGTTGACTCATGGCTCTTTCTCGCTTGTCCTTTAGGATCAATCAGTCTCCTGACTGGAGACCATATGCTAATAGCTCAGATTTAAGATCTGGAATTGGAAAATACACCTGATTATCACACTATTCAGTCAATTATATAAAAATTGTACATGCCTGTGTTAAACCAAAAAACATCTTACATAAAGACCTGTTTATTACGAAAACAAAATATACACTTTTTGTAAACACATTTTTTTTGTTTTTTTGTTACATACCACCTTCATGTGCTTCTCAACAATAATGTCGTTTTCTGCACTGGAATGCCTCTGACCAAACCTGGAGAGAAATCTACACAACACGCACAGACTTGCATACAATGTGCTCATGATATATATCTATAATCAGTCTGCAGTCTCTAAAAAATGGGTAGAGTAGGTGCAGGGTGTTTCTACGGACTCTTTACAATTCTCCTCCTCACTTCGTTTTAGGCACATGTCTTACAAGACTGGGTGAATCTGCCCACCTGGGTACTGAACCCTGGCGTCACCAAAGCACACACTGACAATTGTCTTTCACAGATGTTACCTGGGCCATCATTAAGAAGAGCTCTCATGGCAGAGAAAGCTTACCACCCTTTGTCCACAGACCTTCCTCAGTCAGCTGGCTCCCTGCATGTCACACTCCATTCCTTGTTGATTTGCTTGTTCCTGTAGGGATTTAAGAACACAAGGAGTGACAGAAGTCACTAACGATGTGACAGGTGTCACCGAGGCATGATTGGTATTGGTGAAAGACTCTCAACTCTAGGCCCGTTCACTGCTTCTTGGTCAGCTGCACCTGTGCGGAGATCTCCATCCAATTCCATCAGCTCAGATCTAGACTTTCTCTTCAGCATACCTAATTCATTTGACAACAGGAAAAAATCTACAACCTACATACACCTCTAAAGACTCTTACCCACTCCTGTTCTACCCATCTAGAGAGGCATTTAATGCGGCACTGCCTCCTGTACCCATAGGATTGGAGGGAGTGGTCGAATTTAGACTACCTCATGTTGTGCAAACCGCAGCTTATCCAGTGTAGAATCGACCAACATCTTGTTCCATCTATAAAAACAAAAACTGAAAAAATATACATTAGATCATTCTTATAACTTTAACTTGCCATAATACAGTTAGTGGTCATCTATTCTTAACATGACTGAAAATACTAAACAAATAAACATATAGGACAAGATTTTTCCCATTTCAGTTAACAGATATACCTCATAGTAATCTAATAAACATAGCCTGTGGGGGGAAGGGTCAGCTTCAAAACCTATCTAATATGCCTGCTGCGCCCTCAAAGAAACTGGAGAATATAATTAATACCTTATTCCCCTCTTGTTTAATTGTTTATTTACCAATGTGGCAAAATTCAGAGTTTTTTATACTGGTATTCCCTAAAAGAAAAATAAAACAGCAGGTAATAAATTAGCTACTTACTAAAACTAAAAATGAACAAACACTGAAAATAACCTATATCTTACAACAATATACATTGCTGGGGAATTTTAAAACCTTACGATAAACACTGTATCCATAAAGAAAATCTTTCATAATAGAAATAACTGAGACGTGATTAAATGACAGCTGTGACTGGGCAACTAACCTGCAAAAATATATAAATTGTTTAGAAATAATCGTAAAAACAGAAAAGATAATGGAGTCACAAAATAAAAATATATTGTTCGAATAAATCGCCATTAAAAAACAAAACAACACAGAAATTAAATCGCACATCCCATGAAATCTAATATTCCCTATTCAGGTATAAGCAGTAAACAAAAAATGTGAAATCCTGAACTCTAAGGGTTAAACCAAACTTACGTCACTATTGGGGAAAGACACATTCCATCCTTATCTCTTAAAAGCGAGAGAGGAAGAAGAAAAAAAACTCATCCTTTGTTATAACTAAGACGTAGCAGTGAACACATCCATTCCCCACATCTCCATTGGATGCATTAAACATTTTTCCTTATTTCTTTTTACAAATGGATTTGATACATTTGACATCAGTGGGGGTAAGTCGTTTACAATTTTTGTTTTAAATTAACTAACACAGTACAAAGATATATATTTACCTTCCTCTATTTTATTTTATGATATAATGCTGCAGGACTTCTAAAATACCAATTGATTTTATGTGAACAGATATCTTTCTATTCATCAATTCTGTAAAAGTTTCACTTACTTATCTTTGACTTGCATTTATGGGATAGCTGAGTAAACAAATATACTGTTTTATACTTATTCAAATGTGTTAGTCATATATACCAGAGAACACCTCCCACCGGGGATGGGTGGAGAGCTTTGAACAAAGAGCCATTGCGAGGGGCGTGGCTTATGAGGTGTACTGCCATCAGAGGTGCAGCAAGATGGCTGCCACAGGAAGTTCCAGGCACCTGACTTCCGGGTGTAGCATCCATGTTGTGACTCCCTGGGTGTACTGGGAGTGGCTGGAACTAGGTAGTAAACCAGGGGTGTTACTTTTAGTGCCTGTAAACCAATTTGCATTCCAGCATACAAAGTGAGATTTGATTAGTACCAGATCTGAATGACTTCTAAAGGAGAACAATGAGGCACAGCTAGAGAAAAACATTTAGTGATTCTACAAACAGCAACACTCAGTGAATAGGGTCTTTGTCCTCCAGTATACCCTCACTGGAGATTAATCTGAACTTCAGTACATGGGTTGCAGCCTGCCATCTAGTGGTAGTCCAACGATTTTACACAACTTTTTACAATCTCCTCTATATTTTTCTGCTCTTTTTTTTTTTTTGTAACTAGGGCGACAGCGTTCTCAGCTCCTACTAAAAGCAATCTCTTCTTGAACAGCGTATACAGTGCTCTAATTGGACCGGCCGGTTCCAACTGAACCCTTTTTCCCTCCTCCCTGTTATGCAATAAGGACACACTTAGACGTCCAACGTACAAATACAAAACCGTTCCTCGTACGTTCCTATTTTTTCCGGCTTCTTACATAACAGTGCATGAGTTAATACTCAGGGAAATACGCTGATTCAAAACACTTTTCTCCACCACCTGAATCTCTCCCCCTCTTTCCCGTGTAAGAGGACGCACTTTTTCAGCGTCCAACACTTGGATACTAATACCGTTCTCCACGTGTTCCTATTCGGCTATAAAACACAGAAATCGATGTGTTAAAAAAAACACTGGGGGAAATGCCGATTCCCTTATCTCTCTGTTACAAAAACAAACCAACAATTACAAAATACTGAAAAACGCATAAACCAGTTAATTTCTCTCTAATCCAAACAAAATAGCTCTTGTCTTCCTTTCAAATCACTACAACTCCTTCTTTGCTTTACTACACAAAGGCTGCAGCTACGTCATGTATGTTAGCCCACTGACCCCTCCTTTCTCCTCACTCCAAAGAACTGCTATGGGTATATGACCCCTCCTTTCTCCCTTTCAATGCAAAGACCACGGCAGTGGGGGATTGCTAACACACACTGACCCCCCTTAATGCTGCTTCCTTTGCTCTCAGTGAAAAAAACTACAGGGACGTAGGCTGCGTAATTCGATCTCCGCTCTGTCTCTGTCTCAAGCAGCCAGTGGGGGACTGACCCCCCCTTCTCGCATTCTTTGTTCTCAATAGAAAGACTGTCAGGGATGTCCCTGGGCTCTACCAGACCACCGCTGTCTGCCTCTTCGCTCTAAACAGCGATGGGTAATTTACTAACACCCCTTGCTTCCTTTTGTGTAAGAGACTGCAGGCACAGCTGCGTAATGCGACTCCCGCTCTGTGTCCAGCAGCAATTAACTTTTTGAGAACTAAGTCAGAGGAATTTACAAGCTTCTACCCCGTTTACAACTCAGAAATACAGACAGTCAGATCCTTTAAAACCTACGCCTAGCACCTATGGGGGCTGGGTCCTTCTCTAGGTCACCGGCGAGTGACAGTCACACAGTTAAGTCTCCGGTGCACTACCATTCTCCGGACTAGTGACCACCCCCTTTCGCCAGGTGTCTCTCGAACCACAGGTAAAACAGCACACACAATGTATATGATGCTTACCGCGAATCGGAGGGTGATCAATCCTATCGAGCGACACCTGGATACTTGTGGAGTAGCCCCCAGACGTCCGGAAAGTGGAAGATCTGACTCACTCTTTTCGGTGGCTACACGTTTGGCGCGCCAACTATCAGGGTTAAAATGACGATGATGATGATGAGACACAAAAAATCTCTCGGGATCTGACTGCTGTTTCTAATCATAATGTCATGTGTGCACACGAGAATGAAGAATAACTGGACAGCAAGTCAGTTACATCTATCTCCATGACTGTCACTGACCAAGTGATCTTTATTATTTGAAACTTTCCACAACTCTTGAGAAGTGAAGGGTGCGGACAAAATACAGTCCAATCAAATATCGTGGGTCGGAGCTTCATGACATATAGATCTGCATAGTCTCTTCCTGATTGGTCAGTCCAGGCTCCAGGAATTTCTTTGTCCATCGTCCCATGTGCAAAACAGGAAGCTGCAACCATTTTCAAGTTATATATATATATATTAGTATGTACTGTGTCTAAGGAAAATACACTGAATATGTAATATACATATATACATGTTAGTAAGAAACAAAAGCATTCACAAATATGTGTTAGTTCACATCTGCTAAACTATATACCTGAGTCTATGAAATTGCTGAATTAAGTATTTTTGGATACTCAATTCTTGTCCTCAACACACCTACTTGAGGAAGCAAAGCATCCGTTCTTGGTATACAAGGACCATAAGAACCTGCTATACCTGCAGTCCGCCCAACACCTGAACCCCAGGCAAGCCAGGTGGTCCATCTTCTTCTCCTGATTTGACTTTGTCCTCCATTTCTTATTGGGAGAGAAGAATGTGCGGGCGGATGCGCTGTCTAGGTCCGTCTATGTAGAGGAGGAGGAGCCTCGCCTGATTTTCCCCCCTGAAAGCCTGAGGGCGGTCACTCCTGTGTCTCTGGAACAGATACCCCCGGATGGACTTATGTGCCTCCTGACCAGCAACTGGATGTGCTGTCTTGGGCTCACACGTCCAAGTTAGGAGGTCACTTCGGGGTAAAGAGAACACAGGAGCTCCTAGAGAGATCATTTTGGTGGCTACGACTGGCGCAGGATGTGTGCGAATAAGTCCAGGAGTGCTTGTCATGTGCCACAAACTGCCCTTCCAGGCAGAGACCCACTGGCCTATTGGATCCTCACCCGGTGCCCGACCGCCCTTGGGAGATGGTGGGGATTGACTTTGTTGGGGATCTTCCCCAGTCCAAGGTCAATAAGATTATCTGGGTGGTGACTGACCAATTTCTCCAGGATGGTTCACCTTATCCCTCTGCCACATATACCATCCTCCAGGGTACTGGCATCCCTCTTCATCAAGTATGTCTTCCGCTTGCATGGGATGCCAGACAAGATCGTTAGCGACCGGGACCCCCAATTCGCCTCTCGGTCCTGGGGAGAGCTCTGCTCCTTGCTGGAGATAGAGCTGAATCTCTCCACCATCTACCATCCAGAGACTATCGTCGGGGTCACGGTGTTTGTGACGCACATCCGGCGTCATTAACGATATCGCAGTGTGTGACACTTATGAGCGACCTTAAACGATCGCAAAGGCGGTCAAAATCGTTTGCCGCGGAGAGGTCGTCCTGAAACAAAAAATCATTCTCTGTTTATTAGCGATGTTGTTCCTCGTTCCTGCGGTAGCACACATCACTTTGTGTCACACCGCAGGAGCGACGAACATCTCCTTACCTGCCTCCACCAGCAATGCGGAAGGAAGTAGGTGGGCGGGATGTTACATCCCGCTCATCTCCGCCCCTCCGCTTTTATTGTACGACTTCTGTGTGACGTCGCTGTTACGCCGCACGGACCGCCCCCTTAGAAAGGAGGCGGTTCTCCGGCCAGAGCGATGTCGCAGGGCAGGTAAGTGCGTGTGATGGGGTTAGGCAAGGTTGTGCGGCAGGGGCAGCGATTTGCCCGTGTCGCACAACTGACGAGGGCGAGTACGATCTAGTGGGGGGCCCTAGACAGGGGTTATGTTACGGTTCGAGGTTCCCCTGAGCCCCAAACCGCTCCTGTCCCGTCTCAATCCCCTGCATTGGGATTGGTCGACTCCACAGCGCTACTTGTGCGTCGCTCCAGGCGGCTGGCTGAGAGGCATCAGGTATCCTGGGTTTTGGTTCATCCTGAGCCTAAGGTCCAATTCCGTAGTGTCAGCTCCTGTTCTATCGTCTTCCTACACTGGCAGTCCAGTGACAGTAGCTGGGCTGCATACCTGGTCAGCCATGCCCCTTGCACACGTGACCATAACCTGTAGCGTCCGTGCCTTGTACGCACGTGACTAAACCCTGTGCCCCTGTGTTGTAACGGGGCACAACGTATATACGGTGGTGTGAAGCGAACACCACGACTCTTATTTATTTATCTCTCTTAGTTGCGGTGTCCATCCACCTGTCCCCTTGTAGCTTTGTCATCTGCCCGGCGGACCTCGAGCGACGATTGGACTCTTATTATTTTCATTCCAATCGTCCCCTCTGTAACAGTGTTTGCACACTAGACCTTTAACTAACAGAACTTCCTACACATATACCTCCCAACAGCCAACCTATTGCCCCTTCGACGACAACCTCGTCGTGATTTACCACTCATGGTTGATGTACCCTTCTCCTTTAAAACTGATTTTTCGCAAACCTACGCCCACTCTTGTCAGACACTTGACACAAAAGATAATTTATTTCCTGCCTGAGTTGGCAATATTGTGAAGGTACTAAAAAGTACCACTTACAAATGTAGTTCACTGCATAATTTGGAGTAGACATGGAAAAGTGCCAAGAAGACATTTTTAGCTTGTTCACTAGCAAATTTTCAGCAGGCATTGCTAAGAATACCTATAAATATGCTTCACTTCAGAATTTTGAGCAGGTAATTTAAATTTGGCAAGAACTTTTTTTTTTTAACAAGTTGTCTAGAAAATTTACAGCAGGCCAGGCAGTGTTAACTAGCAACAGTTATAAATGTGTTTGCATACTTTCGAGCAGGCACTAATACGTAGCAGTACCTATTTACATGCTTCACTGGCATCTCCTTTGCAGGCACTGCAAGTACCAATCCCTATTTCTATCATGAAATGTGCAGATTCGGGACACACACACACACACACACACACACACACACACACACACACACACACACACACACACACACACCCCTTTCCCTACACTGCATGTCCCTATACTGAACTATCACTCTCCTTTCTATCGCAACTACCTAGCATTAAACCCCTAGCTAAGCAGTTTAGCAGTACTGGAGGTGGCACCTTCCCTAACATTTCACATTCACAAAATGGCGCCGATGCAACATGTCCGCAATTTATATGGACATGTGACTTAGGCAGCCAATCACAGAAGCCTTTCCGTTTCAACCTTGTGGATGTTTGCTGCGCTGTGATTGACTGCAGGAAGATCTGGAAATAAAGTTAAGGAAAAAGAAAATTGTCTCGTGCTCTGGCTTCTCCCGAGTCCCCAACCCCTTCACTGAATTTACACATCCCCCATTCATCGGACAGCACCACAATCCTATATAAAAGCAGAAATGTTATTACAAAAGCATTTTTGGAAACGCAGTGATCGGGGGAAAAAATAGAACAAAACCGAAGATCAATGATTTTTGGAAAAAGGGCTCGGAGTTATCAAACAAACAAGCCAAGACTCGAATCGAATTTGAAATTGGAGAACCTTTATCAAACAGGTTCACTCATCTCTAGTAGAGGTATCATGTGGTGTATAGAGGAGCTATAGGAACATCATTCTGTATATAGGGAAGGTGTAGGGGCTTCATACTTTGTACAGACGAGCTATACTTGGGGTGACATTATTAAATATTAAGTGGACACTTAAGAACCATAATTGTTATAGGGGCACTCAGGGTATTGTGACCCTCACAGGCACACTGGGGACATTATTACTTTCTAGGAGCAAAATGTGGACACTTTTCTAGGGCACTTGCACAAGACATTAATATTTTCTAATCGGCAATTTTGCCATCTAGAGGGCACAAAGGAGGCATTATTACCATGTAATGGGCACAGTGGGTACATTACTATGTGGGGCAGTTTTTGTGCCACACAGTAGGTGTAGGAATAGGGACACATATGGCAGCAGTGGCTCAGTATTAGGGTATCAGCAGTAGGAGAAGTTTGTGCAGATTGGGAATAGATGAGGACGGTGCTGGAAATATGAGAAACCAGATATGTCTTTGTTGTAATCTCTGTAGACGAGTTGTGACTGAGGACAGGGCCAGCGTCAGCACCCAGCTCACCGGGGCAAGTGCCGGGGCCATGGACAGCCGGGGTGCCCACTCCCCGTCATCAGTTCTGTGGCCCCCGAGCCGAGTTCCGGGGACCGCAGTGCTCAAGCTGGTACCTGCACTCTCCTGGCTGCCAGCCCTTTAATCCATACTGGCACGTAGGTAACAGCATTCACTGCTGAATGCTCTGTGCACCTGCCCGTGCACCTGCATACAGCTCTTCCCCCCCCCGAGCTGTATGTGCCCCCCAGAGGTGTAGGTTGCCCCCTTTGAGCTGTATCTATTTTCTCCAGATCTGTATGTGCCCCCTCCAGATTTGTATGTGTTGGCCCTCCAGAGCTTTATGTGCGGACCCCCAGAGCCATTTGTGCAGCCCCCTAAAACAGTTTGGGTCTTCCTGAGCTATATGGGCCCCCTTCCTGAGTGATATGTGCCACCCTGTGCTGTATTTGCTCCCAAGGGCTGTATGGAACCCCCATTAATGTCTATGCCCCCAGCCCCTCCTGTGATTTATATACTGTAGCCAACTGCCCCTCCTGTGATATATATACTGTAGCCCCAGCCTCTCCTGTGATATATTTACAGCATTGTCAGTGTGCAATGTGTGCGGCCATGTCTGTTAAACTGACAGCAATCACGCAGAGGCCTCTGCAACCACATACCCAGGAGGTATTAGACAGAGACAAGTAGGGGAGGTGATTGAGGCTGCTGCCGGCTTCCCCATATTAACAATATGTCTAATGTGTCTGTGTGTGCATTTATGATGTGTATATCTATGCATGTCAGTGTATATAACTGTATGTATAATGTGTTTTTGTGAATTTGCCTTTAAATATGTATGTATGCCTGTATGTGTACGTATGTGTACGTGTCTGCGTGTGCATGGGGCCCACGAAAACCTGGAAGAAGTTGTCCTGTTGTTCAGGACCAGATGGAAAAGCTGGTAAAAGTGTACAATTCCGAAGGAACGTCAGCTGGAAGTCACCATCTGTAACTGTCCTGTAATTGCTTGTATATTCTCCAGGACTGATCTCTACCACTATATAGTCACCATATATCAGTGTCATCTGCTGAGGTTCCCTTATACCCACGAGTAGTCTGCTCCACTGTCGTTATCATGGTTACCTGGTTAGGACACACTCAGATGTATTGTCCCTCCCCCTTCCACCCCTGAGTTGAACCCCTAGCTACACCTCTGAGGACGCTGCATGCTGCTCACTACCTGGTTAGGTCACCCAGGGCTGGTTGCAGTGGCGGCCGCTGTGCTGGGGTCTGTGTGAGTTATTGCAGGGTCTGAGCTTTGATCTCAGTGTCATCAGCTCCAGGGTCTCCTCACCACCAGGGACATTCAGTCTCCTGCAATAAATCACATTAAGCCCCAGCAGAGCAGCCACAGACATCAGTCTCCACTGACTGATCAACCTTGAACCTGCGGGACATTAGATTATACTGTATGGCTCCATATCTGTGGGTCCAGGCGTGATTAGTACAGAGCTTATAACACTATATAACTGTGTAAATAATATATATCACATGCAGTGTACAGATAGTACTTATAGGCGAGGTGCCAGATGGACTCATGACCAGAATGCCCTCACTGTAATGTTGCGCCACCAACAGCAGTGCAGATCTTTGGGCAGGTGGCTTTCCTGGAGCGCCGCTGCCAGCAATACAGAATGGCAGCTCTGTTCAACTGGAGCTCCCGTGGCCTGTTGTGTGATGTGGGGGTGCAATTACATCATCAGCCGGTGCCAGAATGTAGGCACCGGCCTAACGAAGAAGTGGAGCCTTGGGGACCGGAGCAGAGCGCTGGAGGAACGTGAGAGAGGTATGTGTTGTGTGTGAGTGCATTTTTTTTTTAATATGTGTATGGAATGTGTGCTTGTATAGAGCGGACTATGTAGAGGTTCATACTGTATATAGGGGGCTGTATGAAGCTCATACTGTATATAGGGGGCTATGTGAGGCTATATACTGTATATAGGGGCTATATGAGGCTCATACTGTAAATAAAGAAACAACAAAGAGCCAGCACCAATGTGCACTAAGGCATCAAATATTCCAAACTGCATTATAAAAATTTTTTTGAGATTTTTGGCAAAAAATTGCAATTTCTTGAGCTGCTTCGCCACGTCACGGCAAATCTCATTTGAAGCAGTCCTACACTAAAATATTTTTATAAAATGTGCCATGCGGCCTCACATATAAATAGCAGAACTGCTCTCAGCAGCACTCACCTGGTCTATTGCAGTCCCGTACCCATGACTGAGTCATGGCTGTGGGCGGGACAGGTCCAAGCAAATGCTGCATGAAGTATATATATAGCCTGTGGACAAAGCCTGATGACCCAATGTGAACAGTCACCAAACGCCAAAATCTATACAGATGGAATACATCCCAAATTGGGGTGCATAGCAAGGTGGAGGTCAACCACCGACCAATTCAACAAAGAAACAACAAAGAGCCAGCACCAATGTGCACTAAGGCATCAAATATTCCAAACTGCATTATAAACATTTTTTTTTTTTTTTTGAGATTTTTGCCAAAAAATTGCAATTTCTTGAGCTGCTTCGCCACGTCACGGCAAATCTCATTTGAAGCAGTCCTACACTAAAATATTTTTATAAAATGTGCCATGCGGCCTCACATATAAATAGCAGAACTGCTCTCAGCAGCACTCACCTGGTCTATTGCAGTCCCGTACCCATGACTGAGTCATGGCTGTGGGCGGGACAGGTCCAAGCAAATGCTGCATGAAGTATATATATAGCCTGTGGACAAAGCCTGATGACCCAATGTGAACAGTCACCAAACGCCAAAATCTATACAGATGGAATACATCCCAAATTGGGGTGCATAGCAAGGTGGAGGTCAACCACCGACCAATTCAACAAAGAAACAACAAAGAGCCAGCACCAATGTGCACTAAGGCATCAAATATTCCAAACTGCATTATAAACATTTTTTTTTTTTTTTTTTGAGATTTTTGGCAAAAAATTGCAATTTCTTGAGCTGCTTCGCCACGTCACGGCAAATCTCATTTGAAGCAGTCCTACACTAAAATATTTTTATAAAATGTGCCATGCGGCCTCACATATAAATAGCAGAACTGCTCTCAGCAGCACTCACCTGGTCTATTGCAGTCCCGTACCCATGACTGAGTCATGGCTGTGGGCGGGACAGGTCCAAGCAAATGCTGCATGAAGTATATATATAGCCTGTGGACAAAGCCTGATGACCCAATGTGAACAGTCACCAAACGCCAAAATCTATACAGATGGAATACATCCCAAATTGGGGTGCATAGCAAGGTGGAGGTCAACCACCGACCAATTCAACAAAGAAACAACAAAGAGCCAGCACCAATGTGCACTAAGGCATCAAATATTCCAAACTGCATTATAAAAATTTTTTATTTTTTTTTTTTTTTTTTTTTTTTGAGATTTTTGGCAAAAAATTGCAATTTCTTGAGCTGCTTCGCCACGTCACGGCAAATCTCATTTGAAGCAGTCCTACACTAAAATATTTTTATAAAATGTGCCATGCGGCCTCACATATAAATAGCAGAACTGCTCTCAGCAGCACTCACCTGGTCTATTGCAGTCCCGTACCCATGACTGAGTCATGGCTGTGGGCGGGACAGGTCCAAGCAAATGCTGCATGAAGTATATATATAGCCTGTGGACAAAGCCTGATGACCCAATGTGAACAGTCACCAAACGCCAAAATCTATACAGATGGAATACATCCCAAATTGGGGTGCATAGCAAGGTGGAGGTCAACCACCGACCAATTCAACAAAGAAACAACAAAGAGCCAGCACCAATGTGCACTAAGGCATCAAATATTCCAAACTGCATTATAAAACTGCTATTTATATGTGAGGCCGCATGGCACATTTTATAAAAATATTTTAGTGTAGGACTGCTTCAAATGAGATTTGCCGTGACGTGGCGAAGCAGCTCAAGAAATTGCAATTTTTTGCCAAAAATCTCAAAAAAATTTTTATAATGCAGTTTGGAATATTTGATGCCTTAGTGCACATTGGTGCTGGCTCTTTGTTGTTTCTTTGTTGAATTGGTCGGTGGTTGACCTCCACCTTGCTATGCACCCCAATTTGGGATGTATTCCATCTGTATAGATTTTGGCGTTTGGTGACTGTTCACATTGGGTCATCAGGCTTTGTCCACAGGCTATATATACTTCATGCAGCATTTGCTTGGACCTGTCCCGCCCACAGCCATGACTCAGTCATGGGTACGGGACTGCAATAGACCAGGTGAGTGCTGCTGAGAGCAGTTCTGCTATTTATATGTGAGGCCGCATGGCACATTTTATAAAAATATTTTAGTGTAGGACTGCTTCAAATGAGATTTGCCGTGACGTGGCGAAGCAGCTCAAGAAATTGCAATTTTTTGCCAAAAATCTCAAAAAAATTTTTATAATGCAGTTTGGAATATTTGATGCCTTAGTGCACATTGGTGCTGGCTCTTTGTTGTTTCTTTGTTGAATTGGTCGGTGGTTGACCTCCACCTTGCTATGCACCCCAATTTGGGATGTATTCCATCTGTATAGATTTTGGCGTTTGGTGACTGTTCACATTGGGTCATCAGGCTTTGTCCACAGGCTATATATACTTCATGCAGCATTTGCTTGGACCTGTCCCGCCCACAGCCATGACTCAGTCATGGGTACGGGACTGCAATAGACCAGGTGAGTGCTGCTGAGAGCAGTTCTGCTATTTATATGTGAGGCCGCATGGCACATTTTATAAAAATATTTTAGTGTAGGACTGCTTCAAATGAGATTTGTCGTGACGTGGCGAAGCAGCTCAAGAAATTGCAATTTTTTGCCAAAAATCTCAAAAAAATTTTTATAATGCAGTTTGGAATATTTGATGCCTTAGTGCACATTGGTGCTGGCTCTTTGTTGTTTCTTTGTTGAATTGGTCGGTGGTTGACCTCCACCTTGCTATGCACCCCAATTTGGGATGTATTCCATCTGTATAGATTTTGGCGTTTGGTGACTGTTCACATTGGGTCATCAGGCTTTGTCCACAGGCTATATATACTTCATGCAGCATTTGCTTGGACCTGTCCCGCCCACAGCCATGACTCAGTCATGGGTACGGGACTGCAATAGACCAGGTGAGTGCTGCTGAGAGCAGTTCTGCTATTTATATGTGAGGCCGCATGGCACATTTTATAAAAATATTTTAGTGTAGGACTGCTTCAAATGAGATTTGCCGTGACGTGGCGAAGCAGCTCAAGAAATTGCAATTTTTTGCCAAAAATCTCAAAAAAATTTTTATAATGCAGTTTGGAATATTTGATACCTTAGTGCACATTGGTGCTGGCTCTTTGTTGTTTCTTTGTTGAATTGGTCGGTGGTTGACCTCCACCTTGCTATGCACCCCAATTTGGGATGTATTCCATCTGTATAGATTTTGGCGTTTGGTGATTGTCACAAACCACCGGGGGGTCACTCAGAAATCCCCCGCGCTGGCTACCAGTACGTCACAATCGGGGGGTAACAAGTGGGGGGTCACCCCTCCTTTATACCTCCCGACCGACAGACAGAGCACGTGACGCGCTCTCTAGCGCCCCTCTTATAGTCAGGCCAATTATGGAATTGCCCGACCATAAGCAAGGAGGCCGCTATACTACTTATGCCGATTATTGAAGGGTCCCCGGTGAGAGTAAGGTATATATTCCCCCGACCTCCGCGGGCGGAATATATAAAATCTCCCCGAATCTCACTGGCCTCCCCACAATAATCCTTGGCACAATTCGCTGCCACCAACCGATTTACGGTAACTATTAGCCGAACACACAGACGTGGGATTCAAGATCGAGATAACAGAACAGCCCAAGATTAATTATATAATTTAATCAGCCTAAAGCACACTAGAAACTACAATATATACAATAGGGAATCTACAGAATATACATATGTCAGAGTACAGTTACAATCAAAGCATGGGTTACAAACAGGCATACACAGTTCCAGCAGTTACCTTGTTGCGTCTGGCCACAGGGGGGCGCTGTACCCAGGTTTCTAGGATCCTTCCCACAGATGTTTCCTACACGTGCCCCCAGCGAAAAGAACCCTGGAAAATGGCCGAAGTAGGGTTATCAACCTGGGCAAATCCAGGTCCCCTCCTACCTTAGTGACCTCAGAGGGAGCACTGCTCCACCCCTGGCTTGAGTTATGGACAATCCACAACATGGAATATGGGCCATAACTTTGCCTGGGAGCGTCGTAGGCGGACGCCAATGCTCTCATTGTGACAGTTATGAATTTAGCTACAGAACGAGGGGATTCATGACCTGTCTGCCAGTTCCCCATTGGCTGATATCACGCCTGGGGCATTTCCCAATGTCCTGCTCCCATAAAAAGGGTGTGCCGGCATCGTCCGCATGCGGAGACACCATTTTTATGGTTGCCATATTTATCGGAAATATGGCTTGCGAGATATGAACCATTTTTTACTGGAGTCGTTCTGTCTAGCTAGTTCCATAGCCTTGCTAATGAGATACAACTCTTGTTACAGGGTGACGGCAGGGAGTCATCCTGTGTCCATTGTTCCCACACCACCTCATCTCCATATCACAGGAGATGGCCATGGGATTTGTTGCTAAACCAGTTGTGTGAAGGAAAGGGGGGGTGACACCAGGAGAGGGCTTCCTGACATACTTGAATATCATGATTTATCGTCATATCTCCGGATTTACCTCACACCTCCCCCCTTTTGAGGGCGCTAGGGGGCAGCACACTCCGGTGTTCCCCCGTGCGCCCGTCCGCGACCTCTCCTTGTCGGGACAGCCCGTCTGCGTTACCGTGGTCACGGCCCCTTTTGTGGCGAATGGTGAAGTTGTATTGCTGGAGCGCAAGGCTCCATCGCAACAATCGCCCATTCGTCCCAGAGACGGTGTGCAACCAGCTGAGGGGATTGTGGTCCGTCTCCACGATGAAGTGGCGCCCGTATAGATAGGGTTGCAGACGCTGCAGGGCCCACACTATGGCCAGGCACTCCTTCTCCATCGTGGAATAGGCAACTTCCCTTGGTAACAGCTTCCTGCTCAGGTACAAGACTGGGTGCTCTTGGCTCGCAGAGTCCACCTGGCTGAGCACCGCACCGAGGCCGAAGTCACTGGCGTCGGTCTGTACTACAAACGGCCGCGTGAAGTCGGCTGCCTGTAGCACGGGCGGGCTGGACAGGGCGTCCTTTAGGGCCCGGAAGGCTGTCTCGCAGTCCATTGTCCAATCGACTGCAGAGGGCAGCTTCTTCTTGGTGAGGTCCGTCAAGGGCTTTGCCAGGCTACTATAGCATGGAACAAACCTCCTATAGTACCCAGCGGTCCCCAAGAAGGACATCACCTGCTTCTTGGTCCTGGGGGTGGGCCAGGATGCGATGGCTTCCACTTTCTCAGGCTCGGGCTTCAGTGTTCTCCCACCTACCCGGTGACCGAGGTACTGGACCTCGCTCATGGCCAGCTGACACTTTCCCGGCTTGATGGTCAAACCTGCCCGGTGGATCCGCCTGAGCACCTGTGCTAGATGCTCTAGGTGGTCCTCCCAGGTGGGACTGAAGACGGCAATGTCATCCAGGTACGCGGCCGCGTACCCTTCAAGTCCCTTGAGCAGGGTGTTGACCATCCGCTGGAAAGTGGCAGGGGCATTCCTCATCCCGAATGGCATCACCGTGGACTCGTACAGTCCAAATGGGGTAATAAAGGCAGAGCGTTCCCTGGCCTTGCGAGTCAGGGGGATCTGCCAATATCCCCGGCTCAGATCCATGATGGTCAGGTACTGAGCCCCGGCCAACTGATCGAGCAGGTCATCGATGCGTGGCATTGGGTACGCATCGGCGACCGTGACCGCATTGAGCCCCCTGTAGTCCACGCAGAACCGAGTGGTTCGGTCCTTCTTAGGGACGAGGACTACAGGCGAGGCCCAAGCGCTGTTGGATGCCTGGATCACCCCCAGCTTCAGCATCTCGTCAATCTCCTGGCGCATGTGTTGCTGCACCTCCAGGGAGACCCGATATGCTGAACGCCGGATCGGGGGATGATCCCCAGTGTCCACGTGATGGACAGCCAAGTCAGTCCTTCCGGGCTGGTTGGTAAACAACCCCCGGAAGGGGTGTAGGGTGGCCCACAGCTGGGACCGTTGGTCCTCCAAGAGCTGGTGGCCAACCTCCACATCCTCAATGGATCCGCCTGCCCTAACCTGGGCTAGCATATCCAAGAGGGTTTCCGCTTCTCCCTCCTCGGGCAGGTTGCACACGGGGAGCGCACATGCCTCCCGCTCATGATGTGCCTTCATCATGTTCACATGGAAGGGCTTCCGCCTTCCACGGGCAGGGTCCAGGGTGACCAGGTACGTTACAGGGTTGAGCTGCTGGTACACGAGGTATGGGCCTTCCCAGGCTGCCTGAAGCTTGTCCTGTGGTACGGGGACCAGTACCCACACCTTTTGACCCACTTGGTAGGTCCTCTCACAAGCGTTCTGGTCGTACCAACGCTTCTGATCGGCCTGGGCTTGAGCCATATTGTCGTGTACCAGTTGCGTCAAGGCCTGCATTTTGTCCCGGAAGCGCATGACATACTCGATAACCGACACTCCAGGGGTGGCCAAATACCCTTCCCAAGCCTCTTTCACCAGAGCCAGGGGGCCCCGCACACGTCGCCCGTACAGGAGCTCAAACGGTGAGAATCCTGTTGAGGCCTGTGGAACCTCCCGGTAAGCAAATAACAGGTGTGGGAGATACCGCTCCCAGTCACGCCCATGGGAGTCGACCAACATCTTAAGCATCTGCTTTAAGGTGCCATTAAACCGCTCGCACAGGCCATTAGTCTGTGGATGGTACGGGCTGGCCACCAGATGTCGCACCTGGACTTGCTTACAGAGGGCCTCCATCAGCTGGGACATGAATTGGGTCCCCCGGTCAGTGAGCATTTCCTGGGGAAAACCCACTCGGGAGAAAATCTCCAGCAATGCGGTGGCCACCTTGTCAGCCCGAATGGACGACAAGGCCACTGCTTCTGGGTACCGGGTGGCATAGTCCACTACCGTCAGTAGGAAGCGTTTCCCGGAGCTGCTGGGGATGGCCAGCGGGCCGACCAGATCCACAGCCACCCTCCTGAAAGGCTCATCGATGATTGGCAGAGATACTAGTGGGGCTTTGGGGCGTGGCCCCGCCTTCCCCACTCTCTGACAGGTTTCACACGAACGGCAGTAGGCAGCCACATCGGCCCCCATTTTTGGCCAGTAGAAATGCTGGTTTAACCTGGCCTTGGTCTTAGCGATCCCTAGGTGTCCGGCCATCGGAATCTCATGTGCGATCCGCAACAACTCCGTCCGGAACGGATAGGGTACCACCAACTGTCGGTCCCTGGGCCACGCCTCCGGTGAACCCTGCTGGACCGTGGCCCGGTACAGCCGTCCTTGGTCCCAGACCACTCGCTCCGGGTCCGAGTCCGAGGGAGGCTGTGCCGCCTGCTCCTTAAGAGCTTTCAGGCTGTCGTCAGCTTCTAACGCTGCCTGAAACCCCTGACTAGATGTGGCCAGAATCGACGAGACTGTCACATCTTCAGTCAGTACCCCGGGACCTGTGTCCTGGCCTCCACCTGACTCGGCTGCCACTTGGTCAGAAGGGGAAGAGCTATCGGACCTCCGGGAGGCCCCTTGGCTTCCAGCACTCCCACTGCGGGTGACAGCGGCCACAGCCGCTGCGACCGTGGGTCGTGCCTGCTCCTCCTCCGTTCCTGACCAAGTCGCCGGTTCAGGCAGACCTACCTGGCTTCCTGACACCCCGGTTGTGGGGGAACCATGCACCGAGATCTTACCTGGGAGCACTTCCGCTCCTGGACCGGCCCCAATCTCACCTGCCTGTTCCCCTCCTGCAGCAACAGAACCCCGCTGTGAAATCTCTGGGGACCCCACATTTGCTGTGGTAGCCCCCACCCCACACACTGGTCCTCCCCCTGCAGCACCCTGCTCTCTGCTTATCCCTGCAGAGGGCAACAGATCCCAGCTCACAGGCTGGTTACTTGTAGAGGCATTGTCACACCTTTCTCTGACCCCCTCCCCTGTCACAGCTGCAGCTGAGTGTGTGTCTATGGTGTCTATGCAAGCAGAAATATCAGAGTTCACTCCCTCCTCCCTTACATCATTCATAGATAACACATTAACATTGTCCGGAGGCATGTCAGTACTGGCTGAAGGTTCAGCCCTTGGTTGGGGCCCAAACTGGGAGGTTATCTGCCCCAAATCTGTCCCAAGTAGCACGTTTGCAGGGATCCGATCAGTTACCCCCACCTCCCTCACCCCTCGCCCTGCGCCCCAGTCCACATAAATGTCAGCAACAGGCAGCGCCGGGTCAGTGCCTCCAATCCCGGAGACAGCGAGGGTTTTTCCAGGGATCAAGTCTTGGGGGGACACCATCTCAGGCCGCACCAGAGTCACCTCCGAGGCGCTGTCTCGCAGTCCTATGGTCACAGACCGGCCGACGGTGACAGGTTGGAAGCTGTCCAGGGACCTACCACCACCCCCACCCACACAATACACCTTGGGCGGCCCTTGGGACGGGGACGGAGCCGGGGCCTTGGGACGCTGAGGGCACATGGCCTTGAAGTGTCCAGGTAGGTTGCACTGGTGGCACCGTCTTGGTTCCGCCACGGGCCTGGAGAGGGGAGTTGAGGGGGACACCCCCTGCAGTCTAGGGGCAGGTGGGGCAGTCGCAGAATTCATCTTACCCCCTCTCCAGGTGCTGCTGGTGGCCGCTCTCCTGGCCTCAGGGGCCCGGTTGTTGGTGTAGTCATCGGCAAGGGCAGCTGTAGCCGTGGACCCCTTTGGCTTCTGGTCTCGGATGAACTGGCGGAGATCCTCAGGGCAGTTCCACAAGAGTTGCTCCGTGATGAACAAGTCCAGGATCTCCGGTCCGGTGGAAAGCTGCAGGCCTCGGGTCCAGTGGTCGGCAGCTCGGGCAAGTGCCCGCCGGTGGTCAGCCCAGGAGTCCTTTGGTCCCTTCTGTAGGCTCCGGAACTTCTTGCGGTAGGACTCTGGAGTGAGGTTGTACTGTTGGATCAGGGCCCGCTTGATGGTGTCGTAGCCCTGATCTGCCTCAGCAGGCAAGTCCCCAAGGATATCCAGGGCCTTACCCCTTAAACGGGGGGTCAGGTATTTGGCCCACTGGTCCTTGTCCAGATGGTGCTGCAAGCAAGTCCGTTCAAAAGCAGTCAAGAAAGAGTCCAAGTCTCCATCCTTCTCCAGCACTGGGAAGTCCTCAACACGGACCTTTGGAAGTTTGGTGTCTCGAAGGTCACATGTGGCTGATGAGGGCCGGAGCTGAGCTAGCTGCAGCTGGTAGTCACGGTCTGCCTGTCGCTCTCGCTCTTCACGCGCTGCCTGCCGCTCTCGCTCCGCAGCCTCACGCTCTGCGTGCCGCTCTGCCCTGCGCTCTGCCAGGAGTTCCTTGTAGCCCTTCTGGTCTCCAGCCTGGAGAAGGGCCATAGCCATTTGAAGAAGGCTATCCGAGCCTCCCAGGCTCGGTGGAATGGCACGTGGTGATCTGCGGCACGCTGCAGAGCTAGGCGATTCACTGTCCCTTTCAGAGCGGAGGGCTGGCATCTGGCTCGTTGAGGAACCTTGGGTGAGCTCCTCCTCATCTTGTCCAGCAGTGCCAGGTTGCGCAATGTCCTCGGCAGAACGGTTTTCTGGCGTCGAGCTCCTGGAGGACTCGTGGGCAACCTCCTCATTGCTGTCCACAGCACCGTCCTCCCTCTCTTCGGCTCCTGCCTTAGCATTGGCCAGTTGCATAGCTCTGCTCCTGGTGCCATCAGCCATTCTTGCAGACTTTTGGTCACTGACACAGAACTGACACCTGATGCCTCCACACACCTTACAGTATCTGCACTCTGACACTCTAGTGTTGAGCTAGTCTGAAGACCCCAGCAGCCACAGCTGCTGCAGGCAGTCTTTAGTGTCTGGGAGTATGGGTCTCACACTCACACACACTATTATCTCGATCCCACCGCTATGCCACCAATATGTCACAAACCACCGGGGGGGTCACTCAGAAATCCCCCGCGCTGGCTACCAGTACGTCACAATCGGGGGGTAACAAGTGGGGGGTCACCCCTCCTTTATACCTCCCGACCGACAGACAGAGCACGTGACGCGCTCTCTAGCGCCCCTCTTATAGTCAGGCCAATTATGGAATTGCCCGACCATAAGCAAGGAGGCCGCTATACTACTTATGCCGATTATTGAAGGGTCCCCGGTGAGAGTAAGGTATATATTCCCCCGACCTCCGCGGGCGGAATATATAAAATCTCCCCGAATCTCACTGGCCTCCCCACAATAATCCTTGGCACAATTCGCTGCCACCAACCGATTTACGGTAACTATTAGCCGAACACACAGACGTGGGATTCAAGATCGAGATAACAGAACAGCCCAAGATTAATTATATAATTTAATCAGCCTAAAGCACACTAGAAACTACAATATATACAATAGGGAATCTACAGAATATACATATGTCAGAGTACAGTTACAATCAAAGCATGGGTTACAAACAGGCATACACAGTTCCAGCAGTTACCTTGTTGCGTCTGGCCACAGGGGGGCGCTGTACCCAGGTTTCTAGGATCCTTCCCACAGATGTTTCCTACACGTGCCCCCAGCGAAAAGAACCCTGGAAAATGGCCGAAGTAGGGTTATCAACCTGGGCAAATCCAGGTCCCCTCCTACCTTAGTGACCTCAGAGGGAGCACTGCTCCACCCCTGGCTTGAGTTATGGACAATCCACAACATGGAATATGGGCCATAACTTTGCCTGGGAGCGTCGTAGGCGGACGCCAATGCTCTCATTGTGACAGTTATGAATTTAGCTACAGAACGAGGGGACTCATGACCTGTCTGCCAGTTCCCCATTGGCTGATATCACGCCTGGGGCATTTCCCAATGTCCTGCTCCCATAAAAAGGGTGTGCCGGCATCGTCCGCATGCGGAGACACCATTTTTATGGTTGCCATATTTATCGGAAATATGGCTTGCGAGATATGAACCATTTTTTACTGGAGTCGTTCTGTCTAGCTAGTTCCATAGCCTTGCTAATGAGATACAACTCTTGTTACAGGGTGACGGCAGGGAGTCATCCTGTGTCCATTGTTCCCACACCACCTCATCTCCATATCACAGGAGATGGCCATGGGATTTGTTGCTAAACCAGTTGTGTGAAGGAAAGGGGGGGTGACACCAGGAGAGGGCTTCCTGACATACTTGAATATCATGATTTATCGTCATATCTCCGGATTTACCTCACAGTGACTGTTCACATTGGGTCATCAGGCTTTGTCCACAGGCTATATATACTTCATGCAGCATTTGCTTGGACCTGTCCCGCCCACAGCCATGACTCAGTCATGGGTACGGGACTGCAATAGACCAGGTGAGTGCTGCTGAGAGCAGTTCTGCTATTTATATGTGAGGCCGCATGGCACATTTTATAAAAATATTTTAGTGTAGGACTGCTTCAAATGAGATTTGCCGTGACGTGGCGAAGCAGCTCAAGAAATTGCAATTTTTTGCCAAAAATCTCAAAAAAATTTTTATAATGCAGTTTGGAATATTTGATGCCTTAGTGCACATTGGTGCTGGCTCTTTGTTGTTTCTTTGTTGAATTGGTCGGTGGTTGACCTCCACCTTGCTATGCACCCCAATTTGGGATGTATTCCATCTGTATAGATTTTGGCGTTTGGTGACTGTTCACATTGGGTCATCAGGCTTTGTCCACAGGCTATATATACTTCATGCAGCATTTGCTTGGACCTGTCCCGCCCACAGCCATGACTCAGTCATGGGTACGGGACTGCAATAGACCAGGTGAGTGCTGCTGAGAGCAGTTCTGCTATTTATATGTGAGGCCGCATGGCACATTTTATAAAAATATTTTAGTGTAGGACTGCTTCAAATGAGATTTGCCGTGACGTGGCGAAGCAGCTCAAGAAATTGCAATTTTTTGCCAAAAATCTCAAAAAATTTTTTATAATGCAGTTTGGAATATTTGATGCCTTAGTGCACATTGGTGCTGGCTCTTTGTTGTTTCTTTGTTGAATTGGTCGGTGGTTGACCTCCACCTTGCTATGCACCCCAATTTGGGATGTATTCCATCTGTATAGATTTTGGCGTTTGGTGACTGTTCACATTGGGTCATCAGGCTTTGTCCACAGGCTATATATACTTCATGCAGCATTTGCTTGGACCTGTCCCGCCCATAGCCATGACTCAGTCATGGGTACGGGACTGCAATAGACCAGGTGAGTGCTGCTGAGAGCAGTTCTGCTATTTATATGTGAGGCCGCATGGCACATTTTATAAAAATATTTTAGTGTAGGACTGCTTCAAATGAGATTTGCCGTGACGTGGCGAAGCAGCTCAAGAAATTGCAATTTTTTGCCAAAAATCTCAAAAAAAATTTTATAATGCAGTTTGGAATATTTGATGCCTTAGTGCACATTGGTGCTGGCTCTTTGTTGTTTCTTTGTTGAATTGGTCGGTGGTTGACCTCCACCTTGCTATGCACCCCAATTTGGGATGTATTCCATCTGTATAGATTTTGGCGTTTGGTGACTGTTCACATTGGGTCATCAGGCTTTGTCCACAGGCTATATATACTTCATGCAGCATTTGCTTGGACCTGTCCCGCCCACAGCCATGACTCAGTCATGGGTACGGGACTGCAATAGACCAGGTGAGTGCTGCTGAGAGCAGTTCTGCTATTTATATGTGAGGCCGCATGGCACATTTTATAAAAATATTTTAGTATAGGACTGCTTCAAATGAGATTTGCCGTGACGTGGCGAAGCAGCTCAAGAAATTGCAAATTTTTTGCCAAAAATCTCAAAAAAATTTTTATAATGCAGTTTGGAATATTTGATGCCTTAGTGCACATTGGTGCTGGCTCTTTGTTGTTTCATACTGTAAATAGCAGATTATGTAGAGGCTCCTACTGTGTATGGGGGCTATGTGAGGGTTCATACTGTAAATAAGGGGCTATGTAAGGGCTCATACTGATTTTGGGGGCTATGTGAAGGCTTATACTATATATAGGGGCTATGCGAGGACTCCTGCTGTTATAGCAGATTATGTAGATGTTCATCCTATATATAGGGAGCTATGTGAGAGCTCATATTGTATATAGGGAGCTACGTGGAGGCTCATATGGTATATAAGGAGCTGTGAGGGCTTATGCTGTATATAAGGAGCTGTGGGGGCTCATGCTGTATATAGGGGCTGTGTGTGGGTACATGCTGTATATAGGGAGCTATGTGGGGGCTCATGGTATATAAGGAGCTGTGTGGGCTCATGCTGTATATAGGGGGCTGTGTGTGGGCTCATGCTGTGTATAGGGGCTGTGTGTGGGCTCATATTGTGTATAGGGAGCTATGTGGGGGCTTATGGTATATAAAGAGCTGTGAGGGATCATGCTGTATATAGGGGGCTGTGTGTGTTGTGTTCATACTGTATATAGAGGGATGTCAGCATACTTAGTTCCAGGGTCGGTCTGGCCCACCGGGGTAGCGAGGAATACCCCGGTAGGCGTGGACCCTCAGTGGGCCCCCTGTGCCTTATACAGTGCGGGGCAGTGTATAGCGCCGTGGGGCTGACGGTTTCTCGGGGCCGTGGTTATGTGCGGCAGACTGGGCAGGGTCTCCACGCTCTGAGGGCCCCATAGCCTTTCAATCACAAACTGCAGCTTTAGCACAAGTTCCGTACTATCGCTGCAGTTTCCACGGCTGCAGAAGGACCTGTGGTGACATCACAGACAGTCATGTGATATCACCGTAGGTCCTGCACTGCGGATGTCCCAGACCTCTCCTGGAGAAAGCGCCGCTATTCAAATGTACACGCATCTTTCAGACGCGCGTAAATTTGAACCGTGCGGCCGGTGTCAGGACTGAGGCGGAGGAATTGCTCAGCCCCGCACCGACACAGCGGCCGTCATCACACTGCCGCCGGCGCAGCAGAGAATAGGACGCGTAGGGCTGCAGGTAAGTGCTCAGGAGGAGCTGAAGAAAAAAAATAAAAAATCATTCTCACCTCTCCTCCTCGTTCCCGCAGGGTCTCCAGCTGTTTCTTCCAGCTGGCAGGACACAGACCCCTCGATGATTCTGTCCTCTGCACAGAGCCGTCGCTGCAGGTGACTTCATGGCTTTGCTGCAGTTAAATGCTTTACGGAGCCGCAAAGCATTTACCTGCAGTAAAGCTATGATGGCATCCTGCGGCGGCGGCTCCGTGCACTGGATGAGATCATGGAGTGGTCTATGAGCCTGCGGACTGATAAGGTAAGGACAGCGCAGGAACGGAGGACGGGTGAGAATAACGCGCGTGTGTGTGTGTGTGTGTGTGTGTGTGTGTGTGTGTGTGTGTGTGTGTGTGTGTGTGTGGGCAACGGCATAATAGGGGACAGGAAGGGGACTGGAATGAGGACATTTCTAAAGGATGGGGGGCCCATTCATATACTGCACAAGGATGGGGGGGGCCCATTCACACACTGCACAAGGATGGGGGGGCCCATTCATACACTGCAGAAGGATGGAGGGGGGCATTCATACACTGCACAAGGATGGAGGGGCATTCATACACTGCACAATGATGGGGGGACCCAGTCATACACGGCACAAGGATGGGGAAGCCCATTCACTCACTGCACAAGGATGGAGGGGGCCCATTCACACACTGCACAAGGATGGGGGACTATTGCTACACTGCGCAAGGATGGGGGGACCATTCATACACTACACAAGGATGGGGAGACCATTGCTACACTGCACAAGGATGGGGGGACCGTTGGTACACGGCACAAGGAAGGGGGGGCCCATTTCCACATGGCACAGGGATGGGGGGCCCGTTGGTACACGGCAAAGGATGGGGGGGCCCGTTGGTACACTGCACAAGGATGGGGTGGACCGTTGCTACACTGCACAAGGATGAAGGGGACTATTGCTACACTGCACTAGGATGCGGGGACTGTTGGTACACTGCACAAGGATGGGGGGGCCCATTGCTACATGGCACAAGGATGGGGGGGCTCGTTGCTACAAGGCACAGGGATGGGGGACCCGTTACCTATATACAGATCTCCTGTCTATAAAGTCATCTGTGATCACTGTATTACCTGTACACTGACACTATATACAGAGCCCCTGTGTATAATGGCACTGATGGTAATATTAATGTTATTAGTATTGAGGTTTTTATTCTTGATCATTTATTGTAGTATTCGTCATTGTGTAGTAGTAATATGTGGTCTTGTCATGGTTTGGTGGTATTTGTCTCTTGTATGTAGTATTATTTGGTAGTCTGGTCATAGTGTCGGGGTATTTCTTCCTTGTATGTGGTAATATTTGGTTACTGTGTGGTCTAATTATGGTGTGGCGGTATTACTCTCTTGTATGTGGTTGTGTTTGATCACTATGTATTGGTAATATGTTATCTGGTCATGGTGTGGTGGTATGTGATTGTATTCAGTCACTATGTGGTGGTGATATGTTGTCTGGTCATGGTGTGGTGGTATTTCTCTCTTGTATGTGATTGTATTCGGTCACTACAGTATGTGGTGGTAATATGTTGTCTGGTCATGGTGTGGCGGTATTTCCCCCTTGTATGTGATATTATTGGTCATGGTATAGTGGATTGTGTTATGTATGGAGGTCACTTTTTCTCTCTTTCAATATGGGGAAGATTCTTTATTTCCAATAGTTTTGAATGTTTAACCCCTCGCTGTCCTGTGACTATTGCACTGCAGCAAATATGCACTTACAGAGGTTCTCCAGTGAAAACAAGTAATCTCCTTTACTAAGGCCATGTGCACACAGTTTTTGGTGCGTTTTTTACCTCAGTATTTGAAGCCAAAACCAGGAATTGTAAAATCAGTAAAATGAGAGGAAAAGTTTAATAGAAAGACGGGCACCGCTTCTGTATTTTTCTCCCACACCTGGTTGTGGCTACAAATACTGATGTAAGATACTGAAAGTGTGAACATGGCTAGGATAAGTGATAACTTATTCATCAGTGGGGTCTGATTGCTGGGACCCGAACTGATAGGCAAAATGTGCAACCTTTATCCCCCATTACACTGGAGCTCATGTCCGACTCGACCATGAACCATTTATTTCCTCAGTGGCTGCGAGCGCTGCGCTTGTGTTTATCTCACTGCTCCACAGAGGATGAATGGAGCTGCGGTCACACATCCCACTGCACAGAGGATGAATGGAGCTGCGGTCACACATCCCACCGCACAGAGGATGAATGGAGCTGCGGTCACACATCCCACCGCACAGAGGATGAATGGAGCTGCGGTCACACATCCCACCGCACAGAGGATGAATGGAGCTGCGGTCACACATCCCACCCGCCGCTGTATTGTATAAACGGCTTATAAGTGCCCTGTCAGGGATAAAAGTTCCTCGTTCTCCCGATCGGTGCGGTTTCCACTGGTCTGGTTCCACCGATCAATAAGTTATCACCTACCGAACCTGTGGATCGGTGATAACTTGTCACCAAAGATCCCCCTTACTGCAAACTACTGTAATTGTAGAGTTATTGTGTGTGCACAGGAGATGTGCAGGAGCCGCCTGTGCTTAACAGTCAGCGCTAAACTGTAACGGGCATAGCAGCTAATAGATATTTGCATGTAGCTGTAGGGTGGGCCTCAGACACCCCAGTCCGACCCTGCTTAGTTCTGCTCATTATTAAAGGGAACCTGTCACCAGTTTTGGACCCTATGAACAAATGCCACTATCTTTAACGGTTTCTTTACTGCATTTTACAAATGTGTCTATCAGATCCTGACTCCTCATGTGCACCCCCAAAATACCATTTCATATGCTCCCGTGCTGAATGTCAATTAAGGTGGTTGAGTCCGATAGGCATCCTCACTGCGGCGTCTGTCCGTCCTCTCTGCTCCGATCACGTCCTCTTGCTCTGATTGATGTGGATGACACATCCTGCGCCATTCATGTAGTGAGCAGAGATCTCGAGTCTGCGCAGTAGCCCCTACTGCAGGCCGAGCATAGAGCATCACTACGCAAGTGCCGAGCAACATCACTGCAATGTCATTCTGATTTTGGCGCTGTTTCACTGTGTCATTTATCAGTATCTAGCAGACCTGTAACCACCTTTACTTCAGGGATATGTTTGCTTTATAGGAGTGCAGAAAAGCCCAGTGTACCTTGCTTATCTACATATCCGGCTGAAAGATTGTGATACGTAAACACAATATGTACTACACCTGACCAGTACAAATGCTCATACAAACTGGTCTGAGTGATGACCGTTTTTCCACAGGCAGACAATAGTAGAGCCGTCACCAGGTTTTCCTAATAAAAAGTATTTCCACCACCTTTAACACAGCTTTAACAGCATTAGAGTAAGCTGTATGTATGTCCCCGGGGCCTCTTCTCTTTCTACAATAACCATTGTCTTTCCCTACTTTATGTGGATGATGTGTCTTACGTCATCCATACGGTGTTTCCCAAACGTACTTTTGCACAGGCGCACTTGTCTCTGCTCTGCCGAGGGCTAGGTAAGGCCAAAGAGCGCTGATTACCCGAATGTAAAGCCGACACATGCGCACTACAAATCTATGCTCTGCCCAATAGCGATTGTACAAAGAGAAGAGGCGCCGGATCAAGCCCAGAGACGCCAATAGGACCGGACCAGGCATAATAAAATCTTTTTTTGTACTATGCAGAAAGGCTTGGTAAATTCATACAGTTTACTAGAAAACTGGAAAAGAAGCCTTAAATGTGGCGGCCGTACTTTATATTGGTAAAATCTGATGACAGGATCACTTTAAGGATGGGCCGCCAGTCCTGGACCGCACTTGTGTGCTCGTCTCCAGGCCAAAATTTGCCAGTCAGCCCCTGCCTATGAGGTGTAGACGGCTGTGACCTCCTTGTGTTCAGTCTTGTTTTCTCCTCCAGTATTAGATGTTTTATACTTGTGTAATGAGAGCGGTGGAGACGGCAGGATCACAGCTGACCACAGACCTCACTTGTTTGGATCTTATCTCCATTATTCCCCGGGACTTTTACAATATTTTGTTTTGCAGCTTTTGGATCCGGATAAAGATCTGAACAATATTAATTCTCCAGAGAGAAATGTGAGGGGTGATCAACGGTGTAAAGAGGAGATTCCTACAGATCGCCCCGGTGAGTACAGACCACCCAAGAACGCACACAAGTCACACATTCCTATATTTCCGCTCTTTGCTGTGTCATTTTCTCCAGCGGTATATTAACCTTTCATGTAAAATACACATGAAATGTGAATGAATCTGTGATCCCGGTGCAGGCGATAACATGGGATGTGCAGTTATGTTATAGAGGAGAAATACAGCTGGATATTAATTCTGCCGATGTGAGCGAGGACGAGCTCCAGCTCTTTCCTATTATCCGCTGTCAGGGCTTGTCACGAAATGGGGGGTAGGAAGTGGAGGTTACAGCCGCCTTTCCACCACCTGACAGACCGAGCACATGACGTGCTCTCTAGCGCCCCTCTTATAGTCAGGCCAATTATGGAATTGCCCGACAATAAGCAAGGAGGCCGCTATTCTACTATGCCGATGATTGAAGGGCTCTCTGTGAGAGTAAGGTATATATTCCCCCGACCTCTGCGGACGGAATATATCTAATCCTCCCTCAGATCTCACTGGTTGCCCCACAATGATCCTTGGCATAAACTCGCTGCCACCAATCGATTACAATAACTATTACGCCGAGTCACGCTGCAGAGCCCACACTATGGCTAGGCATTCCTTTTCCATCGTGGAGTAGGCCACTTCCCTCGGCAACAGCTTCCTGCTCAGATACAAGACGGGGTGCTCTTGGCTTGCAGAGTCCACCTGGCTGAGCACCGCACCGAGGCCGAAGTCACTGGCGTCTGTTTGTACTACAAACGGCCGTGTGAAGTCGGCTGCCTGTAGTACTGGTGAGCTGGACAGGGCAGTCTTGAGGGCCCGGAAGGCTGTCTCGCAGTCCACTGTCCAATTGAGTGCGGAGGGCAGCTTCTTCTTGGTGAGGTCCTGTCAGGGGCTTCGCCAGGCTACTATAGTGTGGAACAAACCTCTTATAGTACCTGGCGGTCCCCAAGAAGGACATCACCTGCTTCTTGGTTCTGGGGGTGGGCCAGGACGTGATGGCCTCCACTTTCCCAGGCTCTGGCTTCAGAGCTCCCCCGCCCACCTGGTAACCCTGGTAGAGGACCTCACTCATGGCCAGCTGACACTTCCCCGGCTTGATGGTCAAACCTGCCTGGTGGATCCTCCTGAGCACCTGTGCTAGATGCTTTAGGTGATCCTCCCAGGTGGGACTGAAGATGGCGATGTCATCCAGGTACGCAACCTTACGCAAGGTGCGTACCCTTCAAGTCCCTTGAGCAGGGTGTTGACCATCCGCTGGAAAGTGGCAGGGGCATTCTTCATTCCGAATGGCCTCACCGTGGACTCGTACAATCCAAACGGGGTAATAAAGGCAGAGCCTTCCCTGGCCTCGTGAGTCAGGTGGATCTGCCAATTTCCCCGGCTCAGATCCATGATGGTCAGATACTGAGCCCCGGCCAACTGATCGAGCAGGTCATCGATGCGTGGCATTGGGTACGAATTGGCGACCGTGACAGCATTGAGCCCCCTGTAGTCCACGCAGAACCGAGTGGTTCGGTCCTTCTTAGGGACGAGGACTACAGGAGAGGCCCAAGCGCTGTTGGATGCCTGGATCACCCCCAGCTTCAGCATCTCGTCAATCTCCTGGCGCATGTGTTGCTGCACATCCAGGGAGACCCGATATGCTGAATGCCGGATCGGGGGATGATCCCCAGTGTCCACGTGATGGACGGCCAACTCAGTCCTTCCGGGCTGGTTGGTACACAACTCCCGGAAGGGGTGTAGGGTGGCCCACAACTGGGACCGTTGGTCCTCCAAAAGCTGGTGGCCAACCTCCACATCCTCGAGGGATCCACCCGCCCTGACCTGGGCAAGCATATCCAAGAGGGTTTCCGCCTCTTCGGGCAGGTTGCACACGGGGAGTGCAGATGCCTCCCGCTCATGATGTGCCTTCATCATGTTCACATAGAAGGCCTTCTGCCTTCCACGGGCAGGGTCCAGGGTGACCCGGTACGTTACAGGGTTGAGCTGCTGGTACACGAGGTATGGGCCTTCCCAGGCTGCCTGAAGCTTATCCTGTGGTACAGGGACCAGTACCCACACCTTTTGACCCACCTGGTAGGTCCTCTCACAAGCATTCTGGTCGTGCCAACGTGTAACGCCTGCCTGGATCCACAGACTCAGATGGGCTGAAAAGGGGAGGCTAGAGGGAAGCCACTCACCAAGCAGGACCCCCAGAACCCTGAAACCCTTTAACCCCTTATACAGGGATTTGGAATTACACAGGGCCCTGGAGATCACTACCTGTGGAAGGCTGCAGTCCGATGAGAGTAGTAGTCAGGCAGGGTCAAACCAGGAATTGCGGAACAGGGACAGAATCGGCAGGCAATGACGTAGTCAGGAAACGTAGCAGAGGTCAAATCCGGATCGGGCAGCGAGGTACAAAAACAGTAGGCAGGAGGGTAGTCACAAAACATGCAGAAGTCAACACACAGGAATCACCAAACAGAATAGGACGTAACAGGAGCCAGGAAAATCAGAACTATCTCCTGCAGTGGTCATGTGACAGGAGGGGGAATAAGAAGGGTGTGGTGTCTTCCCATTGGCTGTAGCTGAACGCTGGCAACTTCAGCTGGAAGACACATGCCACCCACAGTCAGCCAGCGGTACTGCAAATCCCAAGCTAACCCAGCCCAGTGGATGATCGGAGCCTGCGCCCACCGGTGCCGCTGGCATGGACTCCTCTCCTATAACCAGCACCATCCACGGCAGGAACACGGCGTCGCCTAGCAATCGGAGCAGAAGTCGCTTGAGCAGACTCCGGCGGTGACGTAACACAAGACTTCTGATCGGCCTGGGCTTGAGCCATATTGTCGTGCACCAGCATCGTCAAGGCCTGCATTTTGTCCCGGAAGCGCACAACATACTCAATGACAGACACTCCAGGGGTAGCCAAATCCCCTTCCCAAACCTCCTTCACCAGAGCCAGTGGGCCCCGCACACGTCACCCGTACAGGAGCTCAAAAGGTGAGAATCCCCTTGAGGCCTGTGGAACCTCCCGATAAGCAAATAACTGGTGTGGGAGATACCGCTCCCAGTCACGTCCGTGAGAGTCGACCAACATCTTAAGCATCTGCTTTAAGGTGCCATTGAACCGCTCGCACAGGCCATTAGTCTGTGCGTGGTACGGGCTGGTCACCAGATGTTGCACCTGGATTTGCTTACAGAGGGACTCCATCAGCTGTGACCTGAATTGGGTCCACCAGTCAGTGAGCATTTCCTGGGGAAAACCCACTCTGGAGAAAATCTCCAGTAATGCGGTGGCCACCTTGTCAGCCCAAATGGACGACAAGGCTACCGCTTCAGGGTACCGGGTGGCATAATCTACTACCGTCAGTATGAAGCGTTTCCCGGAGCTGCTGGGGATGGCCAGCGGGGCCGACCAGATCCACAGCCACCCTCCTGAAAGGCTCATCAATGATGGCCAAAGATACCAGTGGGGCTTTGGGGCGTGGAGCTGCCTTCCCCACTCTCTGACAGGTGTCACACGAACAGCAGTAGGCAACCACCTCGGCCCCAATCTTTGGCCAGTGGAAATGCTGGGTTAACCTGGCCTTAGTCTTAGAGATCCCTAGGTGTCCGGCCATCGGAATCTCATGTGCAATCCGCAACAACTCCGTCCGTAATGGATAGGGTACCACCAACTGTCGGTCCCTGGGCCACGCCTCTGGTGAACCCTGCTGGACCGTGACTCGGTACAGCCGTCCTTGGTCCCAGACCACTTGCTCTGGGTCCGAGTCCGAGGGAGGCTGTGCCGCCTGCTCCTAAGAGCTTTCTGGCTGTCGTCCGCTTCTAACGGTGCCTGAAACCTCTGACTAGATGTGGCCAGAATCGAGGAGACTGCCACGTCTTCAGTCAGTACCCCAGGACCTGTGCCCTGGCCTCCGCCTGACTCCGCTGCCACTTGGTCAGAAGGGGAGGAGCTATCGGATCTCCGGGAGGCCCCTTCGGTTCCAGCACTCCCACTGCGGGTGACAGCGGTCACAGCCGCTGTTACCGTGGGTCGTGCCTGCTTCTCCTTCGTTCAGGCAGACCAACCTGGCTTCCTGACACCCCAGTTGTGGAGCAACCCTGCACCGAGATCTTACCTGGGAGCGCTCCCGCTCCTGGGCTAGCCCCAATCTCACCTGCCTGTCCCCCCCCCCTGCAGCAACAGAACTCCGCTGTGAAATCTCTGGGGACCCCGCATTTGCTGTGGTAGCCCCCACCTCACACACTGGCTCTCTCTCTGCAGTATCCTGCTCTCTCCTTATCTCTGCAGAGGGCAACAGATCTCAGCTCACTGGCTGATCACTGGTAAAGGCATTGTCACACCTTTCTCTGACTCCCTCCCCTCCTGTCACAGCTGCAGCTGCGTGTGTGTCTAGGGTGTCAGTGTAAGCAGAAGACCCAGAGCTCACTCCCTCCTCCCTTACATCATGTACAGCTAACACATCCACATCGCCAGGGGGTATGTCAGTACTGGCTGAAAGATCAGCCCTTGGGGATTCGGGGGCCTCAACTGGGAGGTTATCTGCCCCAAATCTGTCCCAAGTAATGCTTTTGTGGGAATCCTATCAGTTATTCCCACCTCCCTCACTCCCTCACCCCTCATCCTGCGCCCCAATCCAAATAAACCTTGGCGACAGGCAGCGCCGGTTCAGTGCCTCCAATCCCGGAGACAGCGAGGGTTTTTCCGGGTACCAAGTCTTGGGGGAACACCATCTCAGGCCGTACCAGAGTCATCTCAGCGGCGGTGTCTCTCAGTCCCATGGTCATAGACCGGTCGACTGTGACTGGTTGTAAGTTGTCCAGGGACCTACCACCACCCTCACCCACACACATCACCGTGTGCGGTCTTTGCGATGGGGATGGGGCCTTGGGGCGCTGAGGGCACATGGCCTGGAAGTGTCCAGTTTGGTTGCACTGATGGCACTGTCTTGGTTCTGCCACTGGCCTGGAGAGGGGAGTCGAGGGGGACACCCCCTGCAGTCTATGGGCAGGTGGGGCAGTCACAGGATTCATCTTACCCCCTCTCCAGGTGCTGCTGGCGGTCGCTCTCTTGGCCTCAGGGGCCCGATTGTTGGTGTAGTCATCTGCCAGGGCAGCTGTAGCAGTGGACCCCTTTGGCTTCTGGTCTCGGATGAACTGGCGGAGATCCTCAGGGCAATTCCACAAGAGTTGCTCCGTGATGAACAAATCCAGGATCTCCGGTTCGGTGGTAAGCTGCAGGCCTTGGGTCCAGTGGTCGGCAGCTCTGGCAAGGGCCCGCCGGTGGTCAGCCCAGGTGTCCTTTGGTCCCTTCTGCAGGCTCCGGAACTTCTTGTGGTAGGACTCCGGAGTAAGGTTGTACTGTTGGATCAGGGCCCGCTTGATGGTGTCATAGCCCTGATCTGCCTCAGCAGGCAAGTCCCCAAGGATTTCCAGGGCCTTACCCCTTAAACGGGGGGGATCAGGTACTTGGCCCACTGGTCCTTGTCCAGATGGTGCTACAGGCAAGTCCGTTAAAAGGCCGTCAGAAAGAGTCCAAGTCTCCTTCTCCAGCACTGGGAAGTCCTCAACACGGACCTTTGGAAGCTTGGTGTCTCGATGGACACTGGTGGATGATGAGGGCTGGAGCTGAACTAGCTGCAGCTAGTGGTCACGCTCTGCCTGTCGCTCCGCAGCCTCACGCTCTGCCCGTTGATCTCGCTCCACAGCCTCACACTCTGCCTGTCGCTCTCGTTCCGCAGTCTTTTGCGCTGACAGACGCCGATGCTCTGCTATGAGTACCTGGTACGTGTTCTGGTCACCAGCTGTAAGACTCAGGCTGGGGGGATTGGCAAGTGGTGATCTGCGGCACGCTGCAGAGCCATGTGACGAGCGACCTGCTGAAGGGTGGGGGACTGGCATCTGGCTCCCTGAGGACCTTTGGGTGGGCTTCTCCTTGTCTTGCCCATAATTGCCAGGCTGTGCACTGTCCTCTGCAGAGCGTCTTTCTGGCGTCGGGCTCCTGGAAGACTCGTGGACAACCTCCTCATTGCTGCACACAACACCGTCCTCCCCCTCTTCAGCTCCTGTTTTAGCACTGGCCAGTTGCATAGCTCTGCTCCTGGTGCCATCAGCCATTCTTGCAGACTTTGGTCACTGACACAGAACTGCCACATGATGCACCCACACACCTTACAGTATCTGCACTCTGACACTCTAGTGTTGAGCTCGTCTTAAGACCCCAGCAGCCACAGCTGCTACTGGCAGTCTTTAGTGTCTGGGAGTGTGGGTCTCACACTCACACACACTATTATCTCGATCCCACCTCTGCCACCAATATGTCACGAAACGGGGGGTAGGAAGTGGAAGTTACAGCCCCCTTTGCACCACCCGACAGACCGAGCACGTGATGCGCTCTCTAGCGCCCCTCTTATAGTCAGGCCAATTATGAAATTGCCCGACAATAAGCAAGGAGGCCGCTATTCTACTATGCCGATGATTGAAGGGCTCCCAGTGAGAGTAAGGTATATATTCCCCCGACCTCTGCGGACGGAATATATCTAAACCTCCCTCAGATCTCACTGGTTGCCCCACAATTATCCTTGGCATAAACTCGCTGCCCCCAATCGATTACGATAACTATTCGCCGAGCACACAGACGTGGGATTCAGAATCGAGATAACAGAACAGTCCAAGATTAAATTATATATTTTTATCGCCCTAAATGGCACACTAGAAACTACAATATATACAATATGGAATTTACAGAGTATCTATATATAGGTCAGAGTACATCTACAAATAAGACATGCTACTAACAGAGGCAGATCAGGCAGTTACCTTATGCGTCTGGACAGCGAGGGGCGCCGTTCGACCAGGGTTTCATGGACTTTCTCACATGTGTATCCGACACAAGACCCCCGAGCAAAGACAAGCCAGAACATAGCCACACTACCTTTATCAAATTGGCTACAATCCACGTCCCCTCCTACCTAGTGACCTCACAGGGGAGCACTGCCCCACCCCTATCTTGAGTCTAGAATAATATCCTAAAGTTATTATTGGCCATAACTTTGCCTGGGAATGTCGTAGGCGGACGCCAATGCTCTCATTTTTACAGTTATGATTTTACTTTCACAATAATAGGACACATGGGTAGTCTGCTGGTGCCCCACTGCCCAATATCAAGTTTGGGATACCTACAGAGGTCCCACACCTATATAAAATATGTATTGGAATTGTCAGCATGCTGGGATGCCATATTTCTGCTTGACCTATTTATCGGAAGCACGGCTCACGAGATATTACACATTTATTCCTGGTGCCTGTCTGTCTCAGGAGTACAGGATACCTGTAATTAGTCTGTGGCTTCTTCTACAGCGTCACGGGGGGGGGGGGGGGGGGGGGGGGGAGGTGGTTTTCCTTTCCCTTATTGTTCCCAGGCCTAAACAGCTCACCTAATTTCCATATCATAGGAGATTGCCTTTTGTTCACACCATTGCTAACAGAAAATTTCCTCAAGTTAATTAGCATACTGATTGAAGCTTCCTTAGACCTGAGGTACCTTGACAAGATATATGTCTATGGCTATAGGAATATCTCTTAATAGCTCAGAATGTATGCCTATTTCCTCACAATATAGATATATACAGTGTGTGTGTGTATATGTGTGTAATATATGTATATATATATATACACACACATATATATGTATGTATATATATGTATATATATATATATATATATATATATATATATATATATACACACACACACATATATAATATATATATATATATATATATATAATATATACATACACACTGTGTATGCGGCACGGTGGCTCAGTGGTTAGCACTGCAGTCTTGCAGTGCTGGGGTCCTAGGTTCAAATCCCACCAAGGACACTATCTGCAAGGAGTTTGTATGTTCTCCCCGTGTTTGCACGGGTTTCCTCCGGGTACTCCGGTTTCCTCCCACACTCCAAAGACATACAGATCTATATATCATTATTTATATCATCATCATTTTATATATATATATATATATATACATCATTTTACATATATATAATATATATATATATATTTATACATACATACTGTATGTATGTGGGGGGTATATATATATATATATTAATGTGTGTGTGTATATATATTATATATATATACTGTATATATTGTGACGTTGCACCTCGTGTACTCACTCAGCATGTGTGCTTCAGGTATACACGGGAGGCACTTCCTTAATCACAGGCTTCTTTATTCAGACTGCATATAGCAGATTGCCAGTACTGCATACAGATGGCATTTACTTGCAGGAGACAGGCATGTTCCCAAGCACCAGGTCTCCAGGTTCAGTCCAGCCAGATAAGTCCCAACATAGCCTTGACAGACTATCAGCTTCACACCTGGAAACCAGAGGAACCACCATCAGTACTTCCTTGGTTGGCTCCTTTTCTGCAATTTCAGCCCGCTGATTTCTGTCGTTACAATGTGTCAGTTCAGTCTCTGATTCCTCATTCTGTTGCAGGATATCACTGTCTGGCTCCACCGTAGCAGTTGCTACTGGCAACATGTTTTCCTTATCCAGGTATTTCACCTTCTCTGCACCCTCAGACGGCATACACTGTGCCACCTCTCGGCGCGTATTACGTCTTCGGCGTCGGGAGGAAGTTTTACCCTTCTCACCCTTCTGTACCTCACTGTGCTTGTTTGTCATCTTTCTTGAGTCAGTGTCTTTACTGGAGTCATCGTCACTCCCCCTGGTGTCCTGGACTAACATGTCCCCGCTTAACCAGGTGTCAGCCCCCTTTTCTGTAGCTACTATAATTTTAGTGGTCACACTGTCACTTCCCTTTAGAGACGACACTTCACTAAATCGGGGAGACCCTCTATTTCCCTTGGTCACCCCTAACTCTGGACAGTCCTTATTTGGAGTTACCTTCTCCTCATTGCACCTCAAGATACCACAGGGAATCTGTCTAACCTCATACGGAAAAGAGGCTTCTTTAGGCGGGGGCCGACTCATTCCTATGCAATCGGTCCCAGCCTTTGTCTTCCATAAGTCCTGAAAGAACTCAAAGTCCCGTCCTATGATAACCAGATACAGCAGATCTGGAGCTACACCCACATCAGGGCGCCCCAAACGTTCGGCCGTCTGAATCATCACCCTGGCCAGAGGATCTTCTTTAGTGGTCCCATGCACACAACTTCCTTCTATTGTCCTACCCACCATAAAATGGAGATCGGGCATGGGTCTCACTACGGTCAACCGGCTCCCCGGGTCTAACAGACCAGACACACGTAGCCCATTCAAGTCCACGGAGCACTTCTGTGGCCTTATACCGGTTGGATAGCCTATACCGCAGGTAGGACATATGTAAGGCGAACCCCATTTCCCCTTGCTATAGTCCACCTGTTCGGATTTTGAATGCTCCACCCCCTTGTGGGTCACCACCGCTTTCTGGGGTCCCGCCCCCTGTTGGGCAACCACCCCTTTGTGGGACTCCGCCCCCTTTTGGGCAACCACCCCTTTTTGGGACTCCGCCCCCTTTTGGGCAACCACCCCTTTGTGGGACTCCGCCCCCTTTGGGCAACCACCCCTTTGTGGGACTCCGCCCCCTTTTGGACAACCACCCCTTTGTGGGACTCCGCCCCCTTTGGGCAACCACCCCTTTGTGGGACTCCGCCCCCTTTTGGGCAACCACCCCTATGTGGGACTCCGCCCCCTTTTGGAGTTTCCATGCAATGTCCTTTGCTCCCAGTTCACACCTTTCGCCCTCATCTCCCTGGGCACCCAGTGTCCATACTGGCCCCCAAAGGGAACACTCAAACTGGTCCATGGCTGCCACATCGCTGCGCACTGACAGCTCCTGCTGTCCCCGCACCAGGAACTGGTACAGCTCCTCCCCAAGTCTGCATGACCCATTCCCTCTTTTCGGCTTTCAGGCCCCACTGCTGTCACTGGCCCTCCTGGCACATGCTGTTGGTGCTGCTGGCTCTGCAGCAGCTGTTTCAGGAACCCCTCCATGCTGCAACGAGAAGAGGAACAGGAGGGGCGCTCCAATGGGTAATACCCGGTGGTCAAAGACAGGGGGGGGGTTAGAGAACCACTAACCTTTCCGGGTTGTACCTCCTGTACAACCAGGATCTCCAGCCTGTGGTGTATCACTGCTCACCAAGCAGGGCCCCACAATTCCTGGTTGGCCTGGAACCTCCAGTCGCTGGTCTCTCGCCACTGCAGCACGGAACCCCGCAGACCTGCTGAGTCACCGCCAGCAGCTTGAGTGCGCTGTCCCTGTTTGTGGACGCACCGATCCACCGCAAACCCCTGCAGTAGTATGCTGAAAAACGTCGTGGACCTGGCTGATCCACAGGTGCGCATTCTCCACCATATGTAACGTTGCACCTCGCAACCTGGGGGGTACTCACTCAGCATGTGTGCTTCAGGTATACACGGGAGGCACATCCTTAATCACAGGCTTCTTTATTCAGACTGCATATAGCAGATTGCCAGTACTGCATACAGATGCCATTTACTTGCAGGAGACAGGCACGTTCCCAAGCACCAGGTCTCCAGGTTCAGTCCAGCCAGATAAGTCCCAACATAGCCTTCTCAGACAGCCGGTTTCCTCACCTCCACAGTTGGAGATATGGTGAACAGCCGTCCCACCCATCTCTTTAGCTGGACATAACAAACCCGCCCCAGGTAACCCACGTTAACCCTCTCAGCACAGCACCAGTGATCATATCACTATCTATCCATATATATATATATATATATATATATATATATATATATATATATATAGCTATCTATCTCTATCTATCTATCTATCTATATATATTTTTTTTTTTTTTACATCAGATACTTTTTTTATTAAAACAGAATACATACAACAGAATAACAAATCGGCATCCAAATTAAGATTGTCACATCTATTACCCCTTTAACTCCCCCTCCCGCCCCCCTCCCCCACCCCGGCAGCAACACTTCTCCCCGATACTACATCCCATTTAGTACACACTTAGAATACCCTCCAACTGCAGTATATCAACCATCCCGTTGTGCAGGAGGAACAACTAGTAACACAAATAGAACAAAACACACACATCAGAGGTCTCCGACGGCTATCCCGGTCCCAAATCAGTTTACTGGTCCATCACTCGTCCTATTCGCATTGCAGCCAAGGAGACCATAGCTTCTCAAACATTTTAACATTCCCCCTTCTTTCATACACTCCCTGTTCCAGCTGAAGAATACATTTCACCCTTTTAATGTACTCTCCCCTGGTCGGGGGGTCTTTTTTAATCCAGGACCTGGCGATTAGCTTTCTTGTTGTATACAGCAGCCTAGCAATGTCAATTTTCATAGTATTTTCCACCCCAATCTCCTCAACATATCCCAATATGCATAGCAATGGTTCCCTGGGAAGGACACACCGATATGTTCTTCCTATCTTGTGGATAACCTTAGTCCAAAAGGAGACCAGTCTCGGACAAGACCACATCATATGAAAAATACCTGCGTCAGATCCCTGACACCTTGGACACTCCGAATTCCTTTTCAACCCCATTTTAAACATCAGTAAGGGAGACCTATATACCCGGTGAATCACGTATAGGTGAGATAGTCTGGCCGGTTCGCTCATGGAAAGTTTAGGGACATACTCCAGGATACTCTCCCACACCTCCTCCGTTATCGGCCCAACTTCCTCCTCCCATTTAGATTTAGTTTTAATTGGGTAGTCTAAAAGAAAGGTATATCTTTATATGTGCCAGAATTGATCCCTTTAGTGCTTCCTCCCCCCTTACACACATACTCCAGTACCAGGTCAGTCTGTATGGCCACACTTTTTTTAGCCGCTTGGGCTGCAGTCGCATGTTTTAATTGACTGTAGTGGAGCCAGCCGGACGCCGGTAACTGAAACTCACTCTGTAACTGCGGGAACGATTTCAGAATTCCTCCGTCCAATATCTGATGCATGTATATTACACCCTTGCGTCTCCATTCCTCAATATTCCCCATTTTCTGAATCTCCGGGAGATTACTGTTATCCCAGATAGGTGTAAACTTAGTTAACCGGGTCACCCCTCTCACCCTTTTCACCCTATCCCAGGTCTTGTTTATAAGTGCCATTGTAGGAGATGTTCCACCCAGGAGCCCCACCGTACCATCCTCTAGTCCCATTACCAATGGACTTCTACCCACTATGTATTCCAGCACTTCTTTAATGCCCCCATCTTTCTCTCGATCAGACCAGCCCCTGAGGTGTTGACATTGCGCCGCCATATAATACAATTCCGGATTTGGGATTGCTAGACCCCCCTCATCTTTCGGACTTTGTAAAGTCTCTAATCGCACCCTAGGCTGCTTTTTACCCCACACCAGGTCCCTAAACAGCGAGTTTATCCCTTTAAATCTTTTCTTTGAAATACAAACAGGGGCATTGTGCAGTATGTATAGGAGTTTAGGCATTACTACCATCTTAGTAAATTAACCCTTCCAACAATTGACAAATGTAGCTTGTTCCAGGCCTCCACTTTGGCTCTCAATTTTTTAAGGAGCGACCATAGGTTCACCTGTATGTATTTTTCTACTGGCAGAGATATCTGGATACCTAGATATTTAAATTCGTCCACACTCTTCAATTTATTAGCCCCAGTATCATCATTTGTCCAGGCTACTTCCCCATCCACTTTAAAGAGGCTCGATTTAGACCAATTAATGGTCAGTCCCGAAACTTCTCCAAATTTCTCTATTATCTGCATGGCATGATCCAATGAGGCTGACGGATCCCCCAAGAAAAGTAATATATCGTCAGCATAAAGAGCTATTTTCTCCTCTAAATGCCCATACCTAAATCCATGGATCTCCTTTGATTTCCTAATGGCCGCCGCCAGAGGCTCTATTGCAATATCTAATAGGAGCGGCGATAGTGGGCAGCCCTGCCTCGTTCCCCGGTGCAACTCAAATGCTGAGGAGGTCATACCGTTAACTCTAACTTTAGCAGTAGGCCTATTATACAACAGCTGCACCCACTTTACAAACCGTGGGCCAAAACCCATATGATGCAACACTTTCCACAGATACCCCCACTCAACACTATCGAATGCTTTCTGGGCATCTAGTGAAGCGATCACCCTCCGGCCAGGGTTGTCAGGTGGCAACTGTAGATTAAGATATAATCTCCTGATATTAGCAGCTGTCGACCTATTGGCCATGAACCCTGATTGGTCCATATGTATTAGGTTAGATATAACTCCAGTCAGTCGGTTTGACAACACCTTAGCCAGAAGCTTCACGTCCGCTGCTAATAACGAGATTGGTCTATATGAGTCTGGAAGCCTCGAGTTTTTATCCTCCTTAGGAATTACTACTATTATTGCTTCTCTCATAGATTCAGGCAATACACCCTCCCCCTCCGCCACCTCAAAGACTTTCAATAGGTTGGGTAATAGGATTTCTTCTAACTGTTTATAAATTTCAACTGGTAGCCCGTCTGCTCCCAGTACCCTGTCATTGCTCATGCCATGCAGAGCGTCCTCCAGTTCATCAATAGTAATAGGTGACTCCAGTTTATCTCTATCCGCCACAGACAACACCGGAAGCTCACCTTGCTCAAGGAATGATTCCACCTCTTCCACCCTCATCTCCCCGCTAGAAGAATATAGCGTGCAATAGAAATCTTTAAAGACCCCAAGGATCTCCTCAACCTCAGTGACCTGTGTCCCCTCCACCGTGTCCATACCATGCACAAATTAACTACTCCTTTGAGCTAAAGCTATCACCGATAATAGATGACCAACTTTTTCTTCCTCATAAAAATGCAATTTTTGGAATGCCTGCTTCCTTACCGTCTTCTCCAAAAGCATCTTATTAACCTGTTCATGCGCCTGCCTAAGATTTTGCTTCGCGTCCGTAGTATTTCTCCGAATTGCTTCCAGCTCTGCCTTATCTAAGGCCTCCAGGCTATCTTTCTCATCCAGCCTCGTCTGTGTTTTTCGTTTACAGATATCCCTGAACAGGAGCCCCCTGAGGTATGCCTTCATCGCATCCCATACCACCATGGGACCAGTGCTACCCTCGTTGTGGACAAAGAATTCCCCGAGATCCCGTTCTATATTCCCCATATTAATATGACGGATCCATGCTGGATGAAGTTTCCACTCTCCCCTCCTTCCCCCTGTCAGGATCCCCCGTCGTATGGACGCTAGAATCGGGCTGTGATCTGAAATCACTCTTGTCAGATATTGCACGTCGCCTATCATTGCATCCATCAGATCACTAGCTAGAGCCATGTCAATGCGGGACAGAGTGTTATGCGAAGCCGAATAACAAGAGAAGTAGGATACCCTCCCATTCCTCACTCGCCAGGCATCCACCATTCCAAGTTCCCCAATAAGAGTGCCAAACGAAGTCATCCAACTATCCTGGATACCTGGAGGTCTACTACTCCTATCCCAGTACAGGTCTATCACGTTATTGAAGTCCCCCACCAGTAAAAAAGGGATTACTCCCCCCTTCTCAGAGAACTCCCTTATCTCCCTTAGTTTGGTGCACTTATATGGAGGTGGTATATATATTGCAGCTATACACATGAGTCTGCCAAATATTTTACTCTTGACGGCCACACACTGTCCCTTTTTATCCACATACACTTCTATCTCTTCATATTGCACAGAGTTATGGATCAGCAGTGATACACCCCTTGCATAGTTGGAAAAGGTGGAATGATAGGCCTTCTGCACCCATCTCCTATTTAAAACATGTGTTGTCTCCTTTGTTAGATGCGTTTCTAGTAGACATATTACTGACGGGTTCTGGTCTTGAACATATTTAATTATTGCCGCTCTCCTAGACCTATCTGATAACCCTTGAATATTCCAACTCAACACCTTAATTGTATCCCCCATTATCCCACCTAGTAAAACCATCAAACCTTGTAGTATCTCCCCATGCTGCCTCTACCCTACCCCTTTCCCCCCTCCCCCCCTGCTCCCCTCCCCTCAAGCCTCCCACCACTTCCTGTTTTTGAGTACTCCCGTGAAGCATCGGGTTTTCCAAACCTGGTCCATAATCCATACTATTTCCCCCCCACCTCCCTCGCCGTCCCCTCTTAGACACATTTTAAATCTCGTCCCTTTTCCAACAATTCTCCAGTCCCACCCTTTCTATGTATAATCATATTCCACCCAACCAATATAAAAGTAAAATGGCGAACAGTAATTAAACTGGAATCTCAAATTGTAAACACCACCACCGCGCCTAATTAGGCAGTCCCCATGTCCTGCGAAGCTCACATCAAACCCTTCGCATTCCCCCTGCATACTACCTCAATCCCAAAGGGAAGGAGGAAAAAAAAAGGGGGAGAAAAGAAAGAAAAAACAAGAAGGGTCCCCTGTAAGCTCCTAAGGATGTCGTAGAGCCTCAGCCGGCCTTCTCCAACACACTGCAGATTCAGACAGTCAGCTCATTCCTTCAAACGGATCCGCTTTTCGTTTGCGTCCAACCACTGCATGGCTTCCCCCAGAGTTGTAAAAAAGTGCACCCGCTCCAACGCCGTCACTCTTATCTTTGCCGGGAACATCATTGAGTATTGCACCCCAATCTCTCGCAGGCGCCTCTTTACTCCTGTAAAAGTCATACGTAGCTTTTGAACAAAAATGGAGTAGTCCGGGTATATGGAAATTCTCTGGCCGTCAATCATAAGATCCTCCATGTCTTTTGCCTTTCGCAGTATAGTGTCCCTGTCCCTGTAGTTGAGGAGCTTGGCTAGCATAGTGCGAGGGCCCCTGCCTGCTGGTTGTGGCTGCATCAGGACTCTGTGTGCACATTCCACGGCATAGAGCTTGGATAAGACATTAGCACCAATTTTCCCCCTGAGCCAGTCTTCTACATATTCAGTGGGGTTTCTTCCTTCCGCTTTCTCAGGGATGCCGACAATCCGGATGTTATTCCTTCTAGAGCGATTTTCTAAATCATCATTTTTTGCCATGATTTCAGCTATCTGCTGTGCAAATGTTTTTTCAGACTTTTGTAGTTTTGTAATATGATCCTCTGTTATCCCCACTCTCTCCTCCACAGCTCCTGTTCTCAGGTCTGCTTTTTTGAGGTCTTTCTTAATGTCAGCAACCTCTGCCTGTATTCCCTTAACTTGCTTTGTCAGGGTAGTCAGAGCTTCTTTACAAAAAGACACCACTGCAAAAACGTCCTTTAAAGTTGGGTTTTCTGGAGCCTCCTCTGCACTATGTGTTTTCTCCACTTCTCCTGCATTATCTTGCTGCTTTTCACCATCCCCCATATCATCAGAGCTGGCATTGTCTTCCCCCTCCTTTCCTTTCTCACCTCCGTTATCTATATGCTGATGTGATTTCTCTGGAGTCCAGGCAAACTTCTCCAGCCTTGCTGCGACCTGCATCCTCTGCTGACAGGCTGCATTAACTTTCTCAGCTTCCTGCCTTATTATGGCACCATCTTGAGAGCTGGGGACTTTCCCGCCTCCATTATCTTTTTGCCTGTGACGGACCATGGCACTGCTCTGCATCCACCAGACTCACCCCAGACAAGTCCCCGCCACCTTATCTTCCTGACAGCCGGCTGAGGCAGTGATAACAGCGGTGTTAAGGGATTTATCATGGGTGTTTGCAGGAGAGCTCCACAAACACGTCTCCTCACATTGCCGTCCAGGCCACGCATATATATATATATATATATATATATATATATATATATATATATATATATATATATACACATACACACAGGGTATATATATGCACACATACATCCGACGATATTATTGGGTGACACTTCCCTCTAAGATGCTGAAATGTAACAGATACAGTATTGGCGCCCCTGCAATTCTGTCAGATAATACTCAGTTTCTTCTTGAAAATGATTGCAATCACAAATTCTTTGGTATTATTAACTTCATTTAATTTGTTTTCAATGAAAAAAAAATAAAAAAAAATTGTCAAAGCCATATTGGATATAATTCCACACCAAACATAAAAAAGGGGGTGGAAAAAAGTATTGGCACTGTTTGAAAAATCATGTGATGCTTCTCTAATTTGTATAATTAACAGCACCTGTAACTTACCTGTGGCACCTAACAGGTGTTGGCAATAACTAAATCACACTTGCAGCCAGTTGACATGGATTAAAGTTGACTCAACCATTGTCCTGTGTCCTTGTGTGTACCACATTGAGCATGAAGAAAAGAAAGAAGACCAAAGAACTGTCTGAGGACTTGAGAATCAAAATTGTGAGGAAGCATGATCAATCTCAAGGCTACAAGTCCATCTCCAAAGACCTGAAAGTTCCTGTGTCTACGGTGCGCAGTGTCATCAAGAAGTTTAAAGCCCATGGTACTGTGGCTAACCTCCCTAGATGTGGAAGGAAAAGAAAAATTGACGAGAGATTTCAATGCAAGATTGTGCGGATGGTGGATAAAGAACCTTGACTAAGGGGTACTTAACACACAGCGAGATCGCTGCTGAGATCGCTGCTGAGTCACGTTTTTTGTGACCTCATTAGCGATCTCGCTGTGTGTGACACTGAGCAGCGATCTGGCCCCTGCTGTGAGATCGCTGCTCGTTACACACAGCCCTGGTTCGCTTTTTTATTGTTGCTCTCCCGCTGATAAGCACACATCGCTGTGTGTGACAGCGAGAGAGCAACAATCCTGAATGTGCAGGGAGCATGAGCCGGCGTCTGACAGCCTGCGGTAAGCTGTAACCAAGGTAAACATCGGGTAACCAAGGTGGTTACCTGATATTTACCTTCGTTACCAGCCTCCGCAGCTCTCACGCTGCCAGTGCTGGCTCCTGCTCCCTGCACCCTTAGGGTACCTTCACACTTTAGCGATGCAGCAGCGATCCGACCAGCGATCTGACCTGGTCAGGATTGCTGCTGCATCGCTACATGGTCGCTGGTGAGCTGTCAAACAGGCAGATCTCACCAGTGACCAGCCCCCAGCCAGCAGCGACGTGCAAGCGACGCTGCGCTTGCACGGAGCCGGCGTCTGGAAGCTGCGGACACTGGTAACTAAGGTAAACATCGGGTATGGTTACCCGATGTTTACCTTAGTTACCAGCTCACACCGCTTAACTTAGCGTGTGCAGGGAGTAGGAGCCGGCACTGGCAGCGTGAGAGTCACACACAGCGAGATCGCTAATGAGGTCACAAAAAACGTGACTCAGCAGCGATCTCAGTAGCGATCTCGCTGTGTGTGAAGTACCCCTAACATCCAAACAAGTTCAAGCTGCCCTGCAGTCCGAGGGCACAATAGTGTCAACCCGTACTATCCGTCGGCGTCTGAATGAAAAGGGACTGTATGGTAGGATACCCAGGAAGACCCCACTTCTTACCCCGAGACATAAAAAAGCCAGGCTGGAGTTTGCCAAAACTTACCTGAGAAAGCCTAAAACGTTTTGGAAGAATGTTCTCTGGTCAGATGAGACAAAAGTAGAGCTTTTTGGGAAAATCCATCAACATAGAGTTTACAGGAAAAAAAAAAGAGGCATTCAAAGAAAAGAACACTGTCAAACATGGCGGAGGTTCCCTGATGTTTTGGGGTTGCTTTGCTGCCTCTGGCACTGGACTGCTTGACTGTGTGCATGGCATTATGAAGTCTGAAGACTACCAACAATTTTTCAGCATAATGTAGGGCCCAGTGTGAGAAAGCTGGGTCTCCCTCAGAGGTCATGGATCTTCCAGCAGGACAATGACCTAAAACACACTGCAAAAAGCACTAGAAAATGGTTTGAGAGAAAGCACTGGAGACTACTAAAGTGGCCAGCAATGAGTCCAGACCTGAATCTCATAGAACACCTGTGGAGAGATCTCAAAATGGCAGTTTGGAGAAGGCCCCCTTCAGATCTCAGAGATCTGGAGCAGTTTGCCAAATACGAATGGTCTAAAATTCCAGCACAGCATTGTAAGAAACTCATTGATGGTTACCGGAAGCGGTTGTTCGCAGTTATTTTGGCTAAAGGTTGTGCAACCAAGTATTAGGCTAAGGGCTACTTTGCACACACAGATAAATCTTTGGCAGATCTGTGGTTGCAGTGAAATCATGGACATATTGTTCCATTTGTACACAGCCACAAACCTGGCACTGATTGTCCACAATTTCACTGCAACCACAGATCTGCCGCAGATTTATCTCTGTGTGCAAAGTACCCCTAAGGGTGCCAATACTTTTTTCTGGCCCATTTTGGAGTTTTGTGTGAAATGATCAATGATTTGATTTTTGTTTTCTCACATTCTCTTTTGTGATTTTTCATTGCAAGCAAAATAAATTAAGTTAATAATACCAAAGAATTTGTGATTGCAATCATTTTCAAGAAGAAACTGAGTATTATCTGACAGAATTACAGGGGTGCCAATACTTTTGGCCAGCACTGTATCACTTTGGTTGCTCATTTCTGTTGCTGACTCTTCCATCTTATAGAGGATTTATAGAAGGAAATGGACTGCAGAGCGGTATTCTGTAAGAATTGAATGTTCATGCACTGGCTGGCCTCCTCTTTTTGCAGCGCATGGATCATCCTGCTCTGCAGCCCCTTTCCTTCCATAATCAGCTCTCTGCCTTGGGCAGTTGGAGCTGGTGGTTGGTGCAGCAGCTTGTGGAGGATTATTCTGGACTATTTCCAGTGTTGAAACCAGGGCCGCCATCAGGGCATTACAAACGTGACTGGTGTAAGGGGCCCGGTGAAGAGGGGGGCCCGGTCGACCTGTAGGAAATTACTTTGCTTTATTAAGCCCTGGGCCAGCTAGGCGCCCCTCTCTTCACTGGGCCTCGGTCTTAGCTGCAGCAGAGGGGCCTGGCAGTGTCACTTCAGCTACTATACATGGTTATTTTTGCAAGCGAATGAACAGAGCATGCAAATTAGCCATGTGCTGTGAGGAAGGGGGGAGCCTGCCTTCAGCTGGATGCACGTTGGAGGACACACCCGTGAGCAGAAGCACACAGGGGGCCCAGACACGCTGGCAGCGTAGGCCCCTCCTCTTTCATTCTTCTACTCACCGGGCCACAAGGGTAGGGTACTAGAGCCGTATGTAGAGGAGGAAGGCGGGGGCAACCTGCAGAGGGGAGCCAGATGCAGGGATCCACAGCGTCTCCAGTGGCTGCACAGTTGTGGCACCCCTGAGGTTTCAGTCCCCACAGAGGTACTGCACCTCAGCCAGAGATGTGATATCCCATCCCTGGGTAAGGAAGAGGTCATCCACCGGTTCACACAACACATAGACACACACTCTTTTAGCAGCTCCTCACCGGGTCAGTCAGGGTTAGGGCTTGGTGACATTAACGCTATGTATAGTCACCACTGGTGATGGCACCTCCGTGCCCATAATTTGACTTGGCCTGGGGGTGGAGTCTAGTTAGTGGGAGCAGACTGTAGCGAGTTTGACAGTTGGAAGGAGCAGTGGAGGAGTGAAGACCTGTGGTCTGGAGTTGGTGCAGCTCGACCCAGGCACAAGACAGAACGGATCCTAGGGCCAACGGGGAGTGCGCCAAACCCTCGTGGACTCTTTCCACATACAGCATATTGGAGTGGAGGGACTTGGCCGTAAACAGGGATCCGGTCCCTAGACTAGAGGAGAAGAACTAACGAGCTCATCTAGTAAAACCGGAGGCTGAGGTCACTTCAAGGACCAAAGCCAAATCCGCATATGAATCCACTGGCAGGTGACCACATAGGACCAAAGGGACTAGGCCTACAGGCTCCCCTTGTGAAGGATCCGTGGACACTGGCTCAGGGCACTGTGTGCATAGGCGCAGGACAAGAGGACGAGAAGTCAGCGTAGGAAGATGACCAGGGAAGGAACACATGAAGGGTGCACCGGTATTGGCCTCCAAACTATCCGGGATCGACTTGAGCCCATCACAGTGAAACCCAGCACTCCAAAGGCAGTCACTGACTAGTCGTGTTACCTTGGAACCTGCTACAGTGAGTAAAAACCTTGAGACTGCATCCTTGTGTCGCTCTGTTATTCTCCTGCGCCCGAACCCTGCACTCCCGCCATCATAGACTACTACTCCCATCGGCCCTGGGGCCCAGCTCTACCTGTGGAAAGCTATACTACCCAAGCTGCGCAACCATCTGCCTCAGAGGTCCCATCCCGCAGCGTCGGTTATCTCTGGCCGAGTACCACTTGTGACGTCACGAACTACCATTCCCATCATTTCTCCTTTTAAATGACTCCGCCGGGGTCATAGAACCGGGTCCTGCCACTACAGCATCCCAGACAACGTATTCGGCCCAGTAACAAGTGCCCCACGGCCCCGGTGGGCGCGTCATGGGAGTCGGACGTTCTTGGAGCTGCTGTCAAGCTGACCGCGACTCGCAGAATCTGCATCGCTGACTCCTAGGGATGAGCTGTACTAGCGTCTATTAGCCTCCAATACAAGCCCTGACCTGTTGACGTCAGCAGTATGATCCAGTCAGCTGATCACGCTGCTGACGTCACTCCATGACGCCAGAAAGGCACGCTCAGAGCTGGTAGAAAGTGCTCCAATGGAGCTGAATACACTGAAGATTGATTGTAATTAGGGGAAGGGCAGAGGGAGTATGTGGAGCAAACGGGGGCCATTTGAGAACCCATAATGGTGAGAAAGGGGGTGATAAGTGCACACACAGTATGGGGACTGAATGGAGGGGTAGTATAGGGAGCCATGGGTTAGATTTAAAGACACAGTATGGCGGGCATGAGGGTAGGATGGGTGCAGATACAGTATGAAAAGTGAGGAGGGATGAGTGCGAACACAGTATGAGGAGTGAGGTGGGACGGGTGTGGACCTAGTTTGGGAAGCAAGGAGGTGATGACTACGAAGGTCGTTAAGAGACCGTATGAGATGGTATATAATAAAGACAGGGTAGGGTGAGATGGATGAAGACACGACTGGGTGGTGTGGTTGGGGGCAGTTTGTAGAATGGACTTAATTGGGGATAGTGTGAAGCCACAGCAAGGAGGGGACAGTATAGTGAGCAGAGGGAGTGTGATGAGAGTATAGAGTATAGTATAGAGTAGATAGAGTATACAGTATAGAGACTGGTCAGTATAGGGGGACACAGTGTAGCAGACAGTGTGAAGAGAGGACCCAGTATGGAAAGGAGGGGGCAGTGTGGAGGGCATGTTTCATAAGAGGGACTGTGTGTACGTCATGTTTTGTGCAGGGAACACAGTGTGGAGCCATTATTTATTCAGAAGCGCAGTGTAGGGCAGATTTTTTATTCAGGGACATTATAATGACACTCATCATGTCGAGATGTGCTGCAGAAAAGCGGAGAAAATGGAAGTCTGCAGAGATGAGCTGTGGACATGAAAAGTCATCATGGCATCTGGACAAGATAAAGAAAAGAAAAAGAACGACTGTTCAGAGACAACGTCCTCTATAAGGTCTTATAAGGTCTTGTGTAAAGGCTGCCATTTACATGCTTGGAACGTGCATGTTTACTGGTTTTTGTTTTTTTTTGTTACAGCTCAGTTTTTTGGTGTTTTTTGTCCTCTATAAGGTACCTGGATGTAAATGTTTATTTGTGATACTGACTAATTCTCATCCGTACTGTTGTTCTTGTATGGTTTCATAATGACTGATAACTACAGCTTCCATTATCTTCTTACCATTGTTAATGACATACTGGACGTTCTAGGTTCATGCAATAAATATATATACAGGGCTGACCTGACATTACAATTAATGACCCGTTTACCGACTCTTGGGATGTATTCCTGCACTGATGAGGGGTTTGGATGTTGTTTCTGCACTGATAGGGGTTATTTGGATGTATTTTTGTACTGTTGGTGGTTCTGATGATTAATTTCTTTCCTGAGAAGCATTTTGATGCTTTATGTACCTATGGTGGCTTTTGTGATGTGTTTCTGTACTGATGAGGGCTTTGGTGCTGTGTTTCTGTACTAATGGGGGCTCTAGTAATGTATTTCTGTACCTCTGATGCCTCTCGGTTGATGTATTCCTATGCGGTTATAAGTCCTGATCCTGTACAAATGTAACAGTTCAGTACTTTTACAGGGCTATGTTAATAAAGTATTGTTGCGTCTGCCAAATTAAGGTTTACTATGTTTTTTTTAATATTAGGAGCATTAAAAGGGTTGTCCCAAGTTTGTGATGAGTCTGCAGTAACTCAATGTGTCCCTCTATGTGACTGCAGACTTCTCAATTCTCACAGCGCGCACGCTGTCAGTATTCTTTGGTTCCGGTGGTGAGAGAGGAAGGTCACAAAACCACAAATATGCTATTTACATACCTGCAGTCACATGCCAGCAAAACACTCGTGGCCTTGATCAGTCAAGTCAGAATGTGGCCAGAAGTATACAAATTGCACACTTGTGCTCACATGACAGTCCACTCTTGTCACTGGCACTAGAGAATCCTGAAAGTGTGCAGTGCAAGCGCTGTGAGAATTCTGAAGCCTGCAGTCACCTAAAGTGACTTAAGACCTGCATCTCAAACCTGGACAAGCTCTTTAATTTAAAAGTTAAGCCCTGTATCATGTCCAATCCTAACAGCGTGTAATTTACTCACTGTCAGGATTCGGCTTGCTGGTTCCAGCAGTCATCATGGGGCCTCTCCACTCATATGTGATTTTTATATTTACAGTTATCTGACTATTAGCTTTTCGTCTTGCCGCTCTTTTTTTCACTGAACAATTGAAGAGCTAGAAAGACCAGTTCATCATCACATGACTCTAAGTATGAAAATCGCAAACGAATGATTGGTCACATGATGACTACTCAGACCGCTTTGGGGGAGAGAGTGGAGTGCAGAAGTGTAGTTTTTCCAGAGTGGATAGTGGGACTGTGGAAAGTTTAAGGAGTGGAGGCGGAGCTGGGCAGAGGCGAGGCTGGGTTGAAGCCTGGGCAGAGTCTCAATTAGGCCCAAAAATGTTGCCAGTATGGGGCCCTGAAATTCCTGGTGGAGACCATGGTTGTATCTGCTAGCACAACTTGCTACGGTGAGCGCTGTAGACAATATTTTGGTTGCTGTGCTCAGCCGATTCACACATGAAGCGCAGTTCTCTGTCCTTTTCTTTTACTAGAATATTTAGACACTCAGCTTTATGGCATCAAAAAGTATAATTCCTCTTATGTCGCCATATATAAGGCAGAAATGTGTGCTTGTGTTGCCAGGTATGACATTCTGGATATTACTGATAGTAACTAATTTTCCAAGTTATTTATTTTTGGAATTGTAGAAGAGTCGTCTTGGTAAAAAGACCATCATTATGTAGGCTGCACAACAATAATGCAGTCAGGGGCCTGATAATTACGAGTGAAAACCAAGTTTGAAGGTTATAGTGTTTAAAATGTACAAAATCTGTTTTATTCTTTTGACAGAAGATTTTGGCATTATACAGAATAGAGAGCAAGTCATTATTCCAGCTAAACCCTCAGCTCTTTACACCCAAGATCTATCACCTGATGCTTCTCAACAAACTCCAGATTCACCGCAAAATAAAAGCCACAAGAGGGGGGATCCACAACAAAGAACTCACAAAGGGGAAAAGCCGTATTCATGTTCAGAATGTGAAAAATGTTTTATTAAGAAATCACAGCTTGATGTGCATATAAAAACTCACACGGGGGAGAAGCCATATTCATGTTCAGAATGTAAGAAATGTTATGCTCGGAAATCACAACTTAATGTCCATATAAAAACTCACACTGGGGAGAAGCCATTTTCATGTTCAGATTGTGGGAAATGTTTTATTTGGAAAGCACAGCTTGATGACCATAAAAAAAGTCACACAGGGGAGAAGCCATTTTCATGTCCAGAATGTGGGAAATGTTTTTTTAAGAAACCACAGCTTGATATGCATATAAAAACTCACACGGGGGTGAAGCCATTTTCATGTTCAGATTGTGGGAAATGTTTTATTCGGAAATCACAGCTTGATATGCATATAAAAACTCACACGGGGGTGAAGCCATTTTCATGTTCAGATTGTGGGAAATGTTTTACTTGGAAATCACAGCTTGTTAACCATATAAAAAGTCATACAGGGGAGATGCCATTTTCATGTTCAGAATGTGAGAAATGTTTTAATCGGAAATCACACTTTGATAACCATATAAAAACTCACACAGGGGAGAGGCCATTTTCATGTTCAGATTGTGGGAAATGTTATATTAATAAATCACAGCTTGGTAGGCATATAAAAACTCACACGGGAGATAAGCCATTTTCATGTTTAGATTGTGGGAAATGTTATATTAATAAATCAGAGCTTAATAGGCATATAAAAACTCACGCGGGAGAGAAGCCATTTTCATGTTCAGAATGTGAGAAATGTTTTACTCAGAAATCACAGCTTGATAACCATATAAAAAGTCATACAGGGGAGACGCCATTTTCATGTTCAGAATGTGAGAAATGTTTTACTCGGAAAGCAAAACTAGATGACCATATAAAAACTCACACAGGGGAGAAGCCATTTTCATGTTCAGATTGTGGGAAATGTTATATTCGGAAATCACAGCTTGATCTGCATCTAAAAATTCACACAGGGGAGAAGCTATTTTTATGTTCAGAATGTGGGAAAGGTTTTAATTTGAAATCATACCTTAAAAGGCATATACAAATTCACACGGGGGAGAAGCCATTTTCATGTTCAGAATGTGGGAAATGTTTTATTCGGAAACACGGACTTGTTAGACACATGAGAATTCACTCAAGGTAGAAGACATTTTTATGAGGGGTGTGGCTTAGCAATGGCCACGTGAGGAAGCAGGCTTCCAGAGGCAATTATTCCCTCATTTAGCCATCCCGGACTGCAGCAATAATGTCCAGGACGAAGAGGACAGATGGCAGCATAATCCCAGGTGCTGAATCGCGCGGAAGGAGCGGTGGATTGGAGCTGGCACAGCTCTTCTCTAAGGCAGGGGCCTCTAAGCACAGACCGACAGCTATGGCGTCTCAGACGAAGGAGCAGGTGTGTACTGCTGCACAGCACAGAGTGCGGAAGCAGGGGGCGCGGGACCTTAGAGGTGAGCCCTTATGCCATCCAGGGACACCCATGGGAGACCTGGACAGAATGGCCAAAAGATATGAAGCCTCTCAGGAAAGGTCCCTGGCAGTTATTAAAGGTGACTTTGCCTCTCTGGCTGAGAGGGCTTCAGCTAATGAAGAGGCTCTATTTTCCATTTCAGACAGGGTGCCTGCACCGGAAACTAAATTATCCACTGTGCAGTCTCATACAGGCACTGTGGCACTCCTAGTGGATGATCAGGAGAATAGGGGAAGACGGAACAATATTTGCCTTAAAGGCATCCCAGAGCAAATCCAAACTGAAGACCTACTGCAACTTGTGAGGTCCATTTTCAATACCATCACGCAGAAACCCCCAGACTTCACCTACATTGTGGATCGAGTCCATAGAGTGGCATGGTCCGGCTTCTCAGATACTGCAACAGCACGTGATGTCTTATATGGGCTACATTATTTTATTGATAAGGATGACATTTTACATTAGGAATGGTCGCACGGAGCAGTGTCTATTGAGGGGGCTGAAATAAGACTGTTCCCCAACAAATAAAGCTATACGCTATATATGCAGAGACCGCTACATCCCCTACTACTCAAAATTAAAGAGACTAGTGTCTCCTACCGTTGGGTCTACCCCTTCCACCTTGTAGACTGCAGAGAAGGCCAGGCAGGATTTGGAGGGTCTTTTCGCATTTCTGGACATTCCGTTTCAGGTACCGTACTGGCGCGCAGTTGAGGGCCCCTCAGAGAAACAAGAAAAATATTAAGCTGGCTCCCTCTCACTGTAACCCGGATGGAGACTGCTCATTGCCTTCTGATAATACACTACCGAAAGAACAGTTAGACCCATGAGTATCTTTCCTTCCAGTCTTAATTGTGGGACTGATGGACACTGTGATGGACACATTGTTCTTGGACATTAAATCTTATTTACTATTGGATCAATGACTTATGGTTCCAAAGTCGTTTTAGCGATGTGGCCCTGGACAGCTAAAATGCTGCCCATGGGGTTATTATATTTTAATGAGTGGCATGAGTTCCAGTCTACTGAATATTTTTAGTTATGAAAAGATTTGCCCGCTATGTCCTGGTTTTTGTTTGTGAGTTAATTCTGTTATACTGTTAGAGAAGTTAGTGCCTCCTTCTCTTGCCCGTCAGAGAGAAGGAAAACGGTTAAAAAGGTATAACGCTATAGACTGGCTGAGATCTTACCTAGGATCATTACGAACCAGCAGGTGGGGTTTATTTAGGGGAGAAATGCCGTTACCAATATCCGAAAGACAATTCTAGTGGTAGACGCGGTTAGATTGGGACTCACTGAGAGAGGGGCTAGACCTGCCCTAGGTACACTTGACGCAGAAAAAGCGTTTGATAATGTAAATTGGAGGTGGCTAGACAGGGTAATGGAGGCCATAGGGATTGTAGGCAAGATGAGACTTTACATTAGAAACCTTTATGCCAACTCGGGAGCTAGGGTACACACTCCGGGCTTTCTATCAGACGTGTTCCCTTTGATGAAGGGAACAAGACAGGGTTGTCCGTTATCTCCTCTTTTATTCAACCTGGAAATCGAGCCGTTGTCAAGAATACTACAGGGACAAAATAGCTTTAAACGGATCAAGATAAGGGGTTCAGAAGTAGAGACAGCTCTTATTGTTGATGACATCATACTTTATATGGGGGACCCCGGTGCGGATTTGCCACAGACTCTTGCCTTGATTGAAACAAGTGGGTCATTCTCCGGTTTCAAACTGAACAAAAAAAAGTGTGAGATCAAGTTCCTAAAGGGGCATCATGGGATAATGGGAGGACAAGTAAGGGATGGCTGTATATGTGGAATTCCTATAGCACAATCTTCAATTAAATACCTGGGAGTACATATAGGAAGAACGGTGGAAACCATCTACAACTTGAACTATGGACCGCTAATGAAGAAAATTATAGTTCAGTTAAAGGAATGGAAAGGTCTGCCACTTCCATTACTGGCAAGATGCTACCTTATAAAAATGATGAGCTTTCCTAGGCTGCTGTATCCCTTCCAGACAATCCCGCTATTGCTAAAACTAAAGGATGTGAATAAGCTCAACTAATCATATACAGATTTTGTGTGGAGGGGAAGGAAACCCAGAATAAAGCTGCGTACGCTGATGAAGTCAGCGGAGGAGGGAGGACTAAACTTTCCAGACGTGCGAGGGTATTATCTTGTATGTATCATGAGGCATGTAATTGATTGGGCGAGAGGAACGAGTAGGCACTCAGATCATGCGATGGAAACTAAATATGCGTCACCGTGGGATCTGACGTCCATTCTGCACTCCCCACTATCCAGGGTTGAAGGGCACATTAGGAACTCAGTTGTATTCCGAGACACCATGCCAACATGGAGGTCGGTAAGGAAAACACTGGGGCTCTCATGGAAAGTGTCCAAGTACTTGAACCCCTGGGCATTCCCAAATTTTCCCCTGGGACGAGAAAACAAGCTATTTACTAGATGGAAAGAGAGGGGAGTCAGGAGAATGATAGATGTTATGAATGTGGAGGACAGGAGGTGGATGACAGGTCGGGAAGTGTTGGATAAGTAAAACCTTAATAGCTCACATATCATCCAATATGAACAATTGAAACATGGAATAATAGGAGACCTTGGTGTGGTTGGAAGAGAGCTGAATAGAAGTTCGATTGATGAGTTACTGGAATGTGATGTAACAAGTGTAAATGTCTCTAAAATGTATCGATCGCTAAGGGGGGTGCTTATTTCACGGGAGGATAGTCGAACTTTAACAGCGTGGGGGAAACAGTTGGGAAGGCAAGAAGTGGTAGATGACATACTGAAAGGATGGGTACAAGTGCAGAAACATTACCAATGAAAGATGGAGAGACACTCAATTCAGAATTCTACATAGGGCCATTATGGGTTTCAACATACCAGGTAGGGATAGGTGGTATCCTAAGTGTCAAAAAGAGAAAACGGATATGCTGCATGGGCTATGGGAATGTGAGACAATCGCTAGGTTCTGGAACCAAGTCGGACTATTTGCCCAGTTAACATGGGGAATTTTTAGCAATCTGGACTTAATGGTGTGGATTTTCCACTTCTTTGAGGGAGGAGTAGGAGGAGGACCGAGCACGCATGAAAGAGGAAATATGCAATAACGCATGACATAGCCATGATAGCTAAGCGTTGCATCTTAAAACACTGGATTCAAAGGGAGGGCCCATCCATAAAGGAGGTTATGGGCGAACTACACAACCTTCTGAAGTTGGAAAAACTAGAAGCGGAGAGGGATAAAGATGGGTTGACAGCCAAGTTTTTTGTGAGATGGAGACATTTTATTGAAAGCCAATTCACACAGGGAGAAATAATTAACCTGATGGCACCTTTTGTTCACTCGGAGTGGTATATCCTGAGCGATATCCAGGACAGCCTGGGTAAACTGAGAATCATCTAGGAGGGGGCTCTGGAGGGAGGGGGAGACGAGACGGTTGGGAATACCAAGGCACGCTAGCAAAATTGAAATCATTCAGGGACGACACAGAGATTTAACGAATTGTATCGCATATGTTATATTATTTTTCATTACCTCTGTTTTGGTTTAATGTTAATGTATACTATCTTAAATCGAACAGCAGCATGGAACAATTGGGGTATCACCCACTTCTATGTCACATTTTGTCAGACGAATGTTCTTCTTTTGCAGTGATATTTGTCATGTTTTTACAAATTTGAAAAATCAATAAAAAACGTTTGGAAAGAAAAAGGTATAAAGCTTCATAGAGTCTGGGACTCCACCCTATTGTTATCCTCGTCTTCAGTGACCCCATCTGTGCCTTTAGGTAGTGTCTCCTAGTCCGGCTGGGTCCGAACTATGCTCGTTTCTCTTGTACTCTTTTCTTGCTTGTTTCTTTTCTTCTCTATATTTCTTTGACAATAGGTCTATAACTTTCCTTTTAAAAGTCTTTTTATGCACTTTATCTTGACTAACTCCTTGCTCCCTTCTCCCTTATTCGACTCTAGTATCATCCTTTCTGCTCCCCTCCCTCTACTTCCACCCCCCTTTTTTTATCCCTCTTTCTTTCACTCTAGGTGGGGTGGTGGATACTGGGCCTTCCCTCCCATCCTGACAGCATATCGCAACAGGTGCAGAAGAAGTTTCAGCTCGGATCCTAGAACGTCAAGGGCCTCCTTAGCGCTTGTAAGGCTATGTGCGCACGTGTGCGTAATTCATGCAGTTACGCTGCGCTTTGTAGCGCAGCGTAACTGCATGCGTCCTGCGTCCCCTGCACAATCTATGGAGATTGTGCAGGGGCCGTGCGCACGTGGCATCTTAGAGAGCAGCGCTTCGGCTGCTGCCCGAAGCACGCGTTCTAAAAAGTGACATGTCGCTTTGCTGGCAGCCCCTGCTCTGTCTATGGCAGGAGCTGCAGGCAGAGCGCACGTTCTCTGCCGGCACCATGCGCTTCAGAACGGAGCTTTTCAGCTGCGCTCTGAAGCGCACCTTTTAGGTGCAGTGCAGAGCGCACACGTGCGCACATAGCCTAAGAGATCCATCATGTTTCAATATTTGAAAACTAGTCACATACAGATGGCGTTCCTTCAGGAGACTCACATGTGTGTGAACAAGCCATTTAGACTAGGTAGCCCATTTTTCCTGCATGCCTACTATAGACTCTCACCTGATATTAAATTATGTGGCACTAGTATTTTGTTCTTGCGAAAGAGATCCCTTGGGAATTAACTGACTCCTGTCATGATGAACAGGGCCGAATGTTAGTAGTTAATAGAAAAGTTGCTGCACAGCCCTACTTCTTTGCCTTGCTATATTTTCTAAATACAGGCCAGATTTCAGCATTAACACACTTCTTGGAACGTGTGGACGAATTTGCAAAGGGAACCGTGCTGCTGGGGGGGAGAATTGAATATGGCCCTCGAGCCACTAATGGACACCTCAACTCGCCGTTCAGCCCTGTCAAGTGCGGCTCTACGTAAACTTAAAAGGGTCTTACATGAATATCAACTGCTAGATATAGTCATATGAAAAAGTTTGGGCACCCCTAACCTTTTTTCTTCATAACAATTTGGGTTTTGCAACAGCTATTTCAGTTTCATATATCTAATAACTGATGGACTCAGTAATATTTCTAGATTGAAATGAGGTTTATTGAACTAACTGAAAATGTGCAATCTGCATTTAAACAAAATTTGACCGGTGCAAAAGTATGGGCACCTCAACATAAAATTGACATTAATATTTTGTACATCCTCCTTTTGCAAAAATCACAGCCTCTAGTTGCTTCCTGGTGCTTTTAATGAGTTCCTGGATCCTGGATGAAGGTATTTTTGACCAATTCCTGTTTACAAAACAATTCCAGTTCAGTTAAGTTTGATGGTCGCCGAGCATGGACAGCCCGCTTCAAATCATCCCACAGATGTTCAATGATATTCAGGTCTGGGGACTGGGATGGTAATTCCAGAACATTGTAATTGTTCCTCGGCATGAATGCCTGAGTAGATTTGAAGCGGTGTTTTGGATCATTGTCTTGCTGAAATATCCATCCCCTGTGTAACTTCAACTTCGTCACTGATTCTTACACATAATTGTCAAGAATCTGCTGATACTGAGTTGAATCCATGCGACCCTCAACTTTAACAAGATTCCCGGTGCCGGCATTGGCCACACAGCCCCAAAGCATGATGGAACCTCCACCAAATTTTACTGTGGGTAGCAAGTGCTTTTATTAATATGCCCTGTTTTTTTGCCTCCATGCATAACGCCTTTTTGTATGACCAAACAACTCAATCTTTATATCATCAGTCCACAGGACCTTCTTCCAAAATGTAACTGGCTTGTCCAAATGTGCTTTTGCATACCTCAGGCGACTCTGTTTGTGGCGTGCTTGCAGAAATGGCTTCTTTCGCATCACTCTCCCATACAGCTTCTCCTTCTGCATAGTGCGCTGTATTGTTGACCGATGCACAGTGACACCATCTGCAGCAAGATGATGCTGCAGGTCTTTGGAGGTGGTCTGTGGATTGTCCTTGACTGTTCTCACCATTCTTCTTCTCTGCCTTTCTGATATTTTTCTTGGCCTGCCATTTCTGGGCTTAACAAGAACTGTACCTGTGTTCTTCCATTTCCTTACTATGTTCCTCACAGTGGAAACTGACAGTTTAAATCTCTGAGACAACTTTTTGTATCCTTCCCCTGAACAACTATGTTGAATAATCTTTGTTTTCAGATCATTTGAGAGTTGTTTTGAGGAGCCCATGATGCCACTCTTCATAGGAGAACAACTTGCAAGTAACCACCTTAAATACCTTTTCTCATGATTGGAAACACCTGCCTATGAAGTTCAAAGCTCAATGAGGTTACAAAACCAATTTAGTGCTTTAGTAAGTCAGTAAAAAGTAGTTAGGAGTGTTCAAATCAAGAAATTGATAAGGGTGCCCATACTTTTGCCCCTGTCAAATTTTGTTTAAATGCAGATTACACATTTTCTGTAATTACTATAAACCTCATTTCAAACCAGAAATATTACTGAGCCCATTAGTTATTAGATATGAAACTGAAATAGATGTTGCAAAAACCCAAATTGTTATGAAGAAAAAAGGTTAACATTAATAGGGGTGCCCAAACTTTTTCATATGACTGTACTTAGCGTATGACAAAGATTTTTTATTCTACTCTCCGGTCCATGACTCTTACTCGAGGTTAGACTAATTTTTCATTAGGCATGCAGACCTCGACTAAATACAGACGTCAGGGATCGACCTTATTACTTTTTCTGACCACGCACTGGTAACGATCTCCATTATTTTTCCTTCCCACTACCTAGACGATGGCAATGGAAACTTTGCCCTGCTAGACGACACAGTGACGCAGGACGAGATCTCACGGGCGCTAACCAAGTACTTTCACTTAAAGAAGTGTTTCACCCATATTTATTTTTGGCCACAACGATATTATGTTGAGAAACAAGGTTTCTCTCAAATTCCTTGTGTTGTCAGTAGTGCCTGTGAGCGGAGCTATTGCAGTCTGCTCTTCCCCATCGCCTGATCCCCGGGCTTCGTGACCTCGGGGACACAAACACACTTCCACCTAGGATGCTGCTTTTGATGGATAAGGGTCTTATTGAATCCACCTGCCTTGCATCGGGACCTATCCGATATACTCTCTCAATGTCCTATTTCCTGTTGGTCTTGCCCCTGGATCAGCCACCTTCCCCCTACATTCTGCCATGAGAAAGAGATTTAGGAATAACCTCACCGGAGAAGTGAATCAGCAGCATTTTGTCTAGCTCATAAGACGTCCTTTAGCTCGATATTACAGGAGGCGAATTACAAACATCTCTCACGCTGGTACAGAGTCCCCTCTCGTTTACACAGAAGGTTTCCTTCTGTGGATGTAATGTGTTGGTGGTTTAGTGGAGCAGAGGGTACTTTCCTACACATCTTTTGGTAGTATAGTACACGAGGTATGGGCCTTCCCAAGCTCCCTGAAGCTTATCCTATGGTACAGGGACCAGTACCCACACCTTTTGACCCACCTGGTAGGTCCTCTCACAAGCATTCTGGTAGTACCAACGTGTAACACCTGCCTGGATCCACAGACTCAGATGGGCTGAAAAGGGGAGGCTTGAGGGAAGCCACTCACCAAGCAGGACCCCCAGAACCCTGAAACCCTTTAACCCTTTATACAGGGTTTTGGAATTACACAGGGCCCTGGAGATCACTACCTGTGGAAGGCTGCAGTCCGATGAGAGTAGTAGTCAGGCAGGGTCAAACCAGGAATTGCGGAACAGGGACAGAATCGGCAGGCAATGACGTAGTCAGCAAACGTAGCAGAGGTCAAATCCGGATCGGGCAGCAAGGTAAAAAAACAGTAGGCAGGATGGTAGTCAGAAAACACGCAGAAGTCAACACACAGGAATCAAACAGAATAGGACGTAACAGCAGCCAGGAAACTCAGAACTATCTCCTGCAGTGGTCATGTGACAGGAGGGGGAATAAGAAGGGTGTGGTGTCTTCCCATTGGCTGTAGCTGAACAATGGCAACTTCAGCTGGAAGACACATGCCACCCACAGTCAGCCAGCGGTACTGCAAATCCCAAGCTAACCCAGCCCAGTGGATGATCAGAACCTGCGCCCACCGGTGCCGATGGCATCGACTCCTCTCCCATCACCAGCACCATCCACGGCAGGAACACGGCGTCACCTAGCGATCGGAGCAGAAGTCGCTGGAGCAGACTCCGGCGGTGACGTAACACAACGCTTCTGATCGGGCCTGGGCTTGAGCCATATTGTCGTGCACCAGCTGCGTCAAGGCCTGCATTTTGTCCCGGAAGCACACGACATACTCAATGACAGACAATCCAGGGGTAGCCAAATCCCCTTCCCAAACCTCCTTCACCAGAGCCAGTGGGCCCCGCACACGTCGCCCATACAGGAGCTCAAAAGGTGAGAATCCCGTTGAGGCCCGTGGAACCTCCCGATAAGCAAATAACTGGTGTGGGAGATACCGCTCCCAGTCACGCCCGTGAGAGTCGACCAACATGTTAAGCATCTGCTTTAAGGTGCCATTGAACCGCTCGCATAGGTCATTAGTCTGTGGGTGGTACGGGCTGGTCACCAGATGTTGCACCTGGATTTGCTTACAGAGGGATTCCATTAGCTGTGACATGAATTGGGTCTCCCGGTCAGTGAGCATTTCCTGGGGAAAACCCACTCTGGAGAAAATCTCCAGCAATGCGGTGGCCACCTTGTCAGCCCAAATGGACGACAAGGCTACCGCTTCAGGGTACCTGGTGGCATAATCTACTACCGTCAGTATGAAGCGTTTCCCGGAGCTGCTGGAGATGGCTAGCGGGCCGACCAGATCCGCAGCCACCCTCCTGAAAGGCTCATCAATGATGGGCAAAGATACCAGTGGGGCTTTGGGGCGTGGAGCCACCTTCCCCACTCTCTGACAGGTGTCACACGAACGGCAGTAGGCAACCACATCGGCCCCAATCTTTGGCCAGTAGAAATGCTGGGTTAACCTGGCCTTGGTCTTAGAGATCCCTAGGTGTCCGGCCATCGGAATCTCATGTGCAATCCGCAACAACTCCGTCCGGAATGGATAGGGTACCACCAACTGTCGGTCCCTGGGCCACGCCTCTGGTGAACCCTGGTGGACCGAGACTCGGTACAGCCATCCTTGGTCCCAGACCACTTGCTCTGGGTCCGACTCCGAGGGAGGCTGTGCCCCCTACTCCTTAAGAGCTTTCAGGCTGTCGTCAGCTTCTAACTCTGCCTGAAACCCCTGACTAGATGTGGCCAGAATCGAGGAGACTGTCACATCTTCAGTCAGTACCCCGGGACCTGTACCCTGGCCTCCGCCTGACTCCGCTGCCACTTGGTCAGAAGGGGAGGAGCTATTGGACCTCCGGGAGGCCCCTTGGGTTCCAGCACTCCCACTGCGGGTGACAGCGGCCACAGCCGCTATTACCGTGGGTCGTGCCTGCTTCTCCTTCGTTCCTGACCAAGTCGCCGGTTAAGGCAGACCAACCTGGCTTCCTGACACCCCAGTTGTCAGGCAACCCTGCACCGAGATCTTACCTGGGAGCGCTCCCGCTCCTGAGCCAACCCCAATCTCACCTGCCTGTCCCCCCCCTGCAGCAACAGAACCCCGCTGTGAAATCTCTGGGGACCCCGCATTTGCTGTGGTAGCCCCCACCTCACACACTGGCTCTCTCTGCAGTATCCTGCTCTCTACTTATCTCTGCAAAAGGCAACAGATCTCAGCTCACTGGCTGATCACTGGTAAAGGCATTGTCACATCTTTCTCTGACTCCCTCCCCTCCTGTCACAGCTGCAGCTGCGTGTGTGTCTAGGGTGTCAGTGTAAGCAGAAGACCCAGAGCTCACTCCCTCCTCCCTTACATCATGTACAGCTACCACATCCACATCGCCAGGGGGTATGTCAGCCCTTGGGGATTCAGGGGCCTCAAACTGGGAGGTTATCCGCCCCAAATCTGTCCCAAGTAACACTTTTGCGGGAATCCTATCAGTTATTCCCACCTCCCTTACCCCTCGTCCTGCGACCCAATCCAAATAAACCTTGGCGACAGGCAGCGCCGGTTCAATGCCTCCAATCACGGAGACAGCGATGGTTTTTCCAGGTACCAAGTCTTGGGGGAACACCATCTCAGGCCGTACCAGAGTCATCTCAGCGGCGGTGTCTCACAGTCCCATAGTCATAGACCGGTCGACTGTGACGGGTTGTAAGTTGTCCAGGGACCTACCACCACCCCCACCCACACATATCACTGTGGGCGGTCTTTGGGACGGGGCTCTGCAGCACTGAGGGCACATGGCCTTGAAGTGTCCAGTTTAGTTGCACTGGTGGCACCGTCTTGGTTCTGCCACTGGCCTGGAGAGGGGAGTCGAGGGGGACCCCCCCTGCAGTCTAGGGGCAGGTGGGGCAGTCGCAAGATTCATCTTACCCCCTCTCCAGGTGTTGCTGGCGGCCCTCTCTTGGCCTCAGGGGCCCGATTGTTGGTGTAGTCATCCGCCAGGGCAGCTGTAGCAGTTGACCCCTTTGGCTTCTGGTCTCGGATGAACTGGCGGAGATCCTCAGGGCAATTCCACAAGAGTTGCTCCGTGATGAACAAATCCAGGATCTCCGTTCCGGTGGTAAGCTGCAGGCCTTGGGTCCAGTGGTCGGCAGCTCTGGCAAGGGCCCGCCGGTGGTCAGCCCAGGTGTCCTTTGGTCCCTTCTACAGGCTCCGGATCTTCTTGCGGTAGGACTCCGGAGTAAAGTTGTACTGTTGGATCATGGCCCGCTTGATGGTGTCATAGCCCTGATCTGCCTCAGCAGGCAAGTCCCCAAGGATTTCCAGGGCCTTACCCCTTAAACGGGGTGGGATCAGGTACTTGGCCCACTGGTCCTTGTCCAGATGGTGCTACAGGCAAGTCCGTTCAAAGGCCGTCAGAAAAGAGTCCAAGTCTCCATCCTTCTCCAGCACTGGGAAGTCCTCAACACGGACCTTTGGAAGCTTGGTGTCTCGATGGTCACGGGTGGATGATGAGGGCTGGAGCTGAGCTAGCTGCAGCTGGTGGTCACGCTCTGCCTGTCGCTTCGCAGCCTCACGCTCTGCCCGTTGATCTCGCTCCGCAGCCTCACGCTCTGCCTGTCGCTCTCGTTCCGCAGCCTCCTGCGCTGCCAGACGCCCATGCTCTGCTATGAGTACCTGGTACGTGTTTTGGTCACCAGCTGTAAGACTGGCCACGGCAGCTTGAAGGAGGGCCTCTGAACCTCTCAGGCTGGGGGGATTGGCAAGTGGTGATCTGCAGCATGCTGCAGAGCCAGGTGATGAGCGACCTGCTGAAGGGTGGGGGACTGGCATCTGGCTGCCTGAGGACCTTTGGGTGGGCTTCTCCTCGTCTTGTCCAAAATTGCCAGGCTGTGCACTGTCCTCTGCAGAGCATCTTTCTGGCGTCGGGCTCCTGGAGGACTCGTGGACAACTTCCTCATTTGTGCACACAACACCATCCTCCCCCTCTTCGGCTCCTGCCTTAGCATTGGCCAGTTGCATAGCTCTGCTCCTGGTGCCATCAGCCATTCTTGCAGACTTTGGTCACTGACACAGAACTGCCACCTGATGCACCCACACACCTTATAGTATCTGCACTCTGACACTCTAGTGTTGTGCTCGTCTTAAGACCCCAGCAGCCACAGCATCTACTGGCAGTCTTTAGTGTCTGGGATTGTGGGTCTCACATTCACACACACTATTATCTCGATCCCGCCGCTGCCACCAATATGTCACAAAACGGGGGGTAGGAAGTGGAAGTTACAGGCCCCTTTGCACCACCCGACAGACCGAGCACGTGATGCGCTCTCTAGCGCCCCTCTTATAGTCAGGCCAATTATGGAATTGCCCGATAATAAGCAAGGAGGTTGCTATTCTACTATGCCGATGATTGAAGGGCTCCCGGTGAGAGTAAGGTATATATTCCCCCGACCTTTGCGGACGGAATATAGCTAAACCTCCCTCAGATCTCACTGGTTGCCCCACAATTATCCTTGGCATAAACTCGCTGCCACCAATCGATTACGATAACTATTCGCCGAGCACACAGACGTGGGATTCAGGATCGAGATAACAGAACAGTCCAAGATTAAATTATATATTTTTATCGCCCTAAATGGCACACTAGAAACTACAATATATACAATATGGAATTTACAGAGTATCTATACAGTGCTGGCCAAAAGTATTGGCACCCCTGCAATTCTGTCAGATAATACTCAGTTTCTTCTTGAAAATGATTGCAATCACAAATTCTTTGGTATTATTATCTTCATTTATTTTGCTTGCAATGAAAAACACAAAAGAGAATGAAACAAAAATCAAATCATTGTTCTTTTCACACAAAACTCCAAAAATGGGCCAGACAAAAGTATTGGCACCCTTAGGGGTACTTTGCACGCTGCGACATCGCAAGACGATGCTGCGATGCCGCACGCGATAGTCCCCGCCCCCGTCGCAGGTACGATATCCTTGTGATAGCTGCCGTAGCGAACATTATCGCTACGGCAGCTTCACATGGACTCTCCTGTCCTGGGACGTCGCTCTGGTCGGCGAACCGCCTCCTTATTAAGGGGGTGGGTCGTACGGCGTCACTGTGACGTCACACGGCAGGCGGCCAATAGGAGCGGAGGGGCGGAGATGAGCGGGATGTAATCATCCCGCCCACCTCCTTCCTTCCGCATATCCTACGGAAGCCGCAGTGATGCAGGTAGGAGATGTTCTTCGCTCCTGCGACTTCACACACAGCGATGTGTGCTGCCGCAGGAGCGAGGAACAACATCGGACCGTCACGTCAGCGTAATTATGGTTTACGCCGACGCTGCACCGATGATACGATTACGACGCTTTTGCGCTCGTTAATCGTATCATCGAACCTTTACACACTACGATGTCGCATGCGATGCCGGAAGTACGTCATTTTCAATTTGACACCACCGACATCGCACCTGCGACGTCGTAGTGTGCAAAGCCCGCCTTAGCCTTATACTTGGTTGCACAACCTTTAGCCAAAATAACTGAACAACCGCTTCCGGTAACCATCAATGAGTTTCTTGCAATGCTCTGCTGGAATTTTAGATCATTCTTCTTTGGCAAACTGCTCCAGGTCCCTGAGATTTGAGGGGTGCCTTCTCCAAACTGCCATTTTGAGATCTCTCCACAGGTGTTCTATGGGATTCAGGTCTGGACTCATTGCTGGCCAGTTTAGTAGTCTCCAGTGCTTTCTCTCAAACCATTTTCTAGTGCTTTTTGAAGTGTGTTTTGGGTCATTGTCCTGCTGGAAGACCCATGACCTCTGAGGAAGACGCAGCTTTCTCACACTGGGCCCTACATTATGCTGCAAAATTTGTTGGTAGTCTTCAGACTTCATAATGCCATGCACATGGTCAAGCAGTCCAGTGCCAGAGGCAGCAAAGCAACCCCAAAACATCAGGGAACCTCCGCCATGTTTGACAGTGTTCTTTTCTTTGAATGCCTCTTTTTTTTTTTCCTGTAAACTCTATGTTGATGGATTTTCCCAAAAAGCTCTACTTTTGTCTCATCTGACCAGAGAACATTCTTCCAAACGTTTCTCAGGTAAGTTTTGGCAAACTCCAGCCTGGCTTTTTTTATGTCTCGGGGTAAGTAGTGGGGTCTTCCTGGGTATTCTACCATACAGTCCCTTTTCATTCAGACGCCGACGGATAGTACGGGTTGACACTGTTGTACCCTCGGACTGCAGGGCAGCTTGAACTTGTTTGGATGTTAGTCGAGGTTCTTTATCCACCATCCGCACAATCTTGCTTTGAAATCTCTTGTCAAATTTTCTTTTCCTTCCACATCTAGGGAGGTTAGTCATAGTGCCATGGGCTGTAAACTTCTTGATGACACTGCGCACCGTAGACACAGGGACTTTCAGGTCTTTGGAGATGGACTTGTAGCCTTGAGATTGCTCATGCTTCCTCACAATTTGGATTCTCAAGTCCTCAGACAGTTCTTTGGTCTTCTTTCTTTTCACCATGCTCAATGTGGTACAAACAAGGACACAGGACAGAGGTTCAGTCAACTTTAATCCATGTCAACTGGCTGCAAGTGTGATTTAGTTATTGCCAACACCTGTTAGGTGCCACAGGTAAGTTACAGGTGCTGTTAATTACACAAATTAGAGAAGCATCACATGATTTTTCAAACAGTGCCAATACTTTTGTCCACCTCCTTTTTTATGTTTGGTGTGGAATTATATCCAGTTTGGCTTTATGACAAATTTGGGTTTTTTTTCCATTGAATACAAATTAAATGAAGTTAATAATACCAAAGAATTTGTGATTGTAATCATTTTCAAGAAGAAACTGAGTATTATCTGACAGAATTGCAGGGGTGCCAATACTTTTGGCCAGCACTGTATATAGGTCAGAGTACATCTACAAATATGACATGGTTACAAACAGAGGCAGATTAGGCAGTTACCTTATGCGTCTGGCCAGCTGGGGGCGCCGTTCGACCAGGGTTTCATGGGCTTTCTCACATGTCTTTCCGACACAAGACCCCCGAGCAAAGACAAGCCAGAACATAGCCACACTACCTTTATCAAATTGGCTACAATCCACGTCCCCTCCTACCTAGTGACCTCACAGGGGAGCACTGCCTCACCCCTATCTTGAGTCTAGAATAATATCCCAATGTGATTATTGGCCATAACTTTGCCTGGGAATGTCGTAGGCGGACGCCAATGCTCTCATTTTTACAGTTATGATTTTACCTTCACAATGATAGGACACATGGGTAGTCTGCTACAGAGGTCCCATACCTATATAAAATATGTACTGGAATTGTCAGCATGCCGGGATGCCATATTTCTGCTTGACATATTTATAGGAAGCACGGCTCACGAGATATTACACATTTATTCCTGGTGCCTGTCTGTCTCAGGAGTCCAGGATACCTGTAATTAGTCTGTGGCTTCTTCTACAGTGTCACGGGGGGGGGGGGGGGGTCTTCCTTTCCCTTATTGTTTTAAGGCCTAAACAGCTCACCTAATTTCCATATCATAGGAGATTGCCTTTTGTTCACACCATTGCAAACAGACAATTTCCTCAAGTTAATTAGCATACTGATTGAAGCTTCCTTAGACCTGAGGCACCTTGACAAGATGGTGGCTATAGGAATATCTCTTAATAGCTCAGAATATATCCCTTTTTCCTCACAATATAGATAGATACAGTGTGTGTGCGTGTGTGTGTGTATATATATATATATACACATATACAAATATATACACACATATATATATATGGATATATTCATACAGTGTATGCGGCACGGTGGCTCAGTGGTTAGGACACTATCTGCAAGAAGTTTGTATCTTCTCCCCGTGTTTGCATGGGTTTCCTCCGGGTACTCCAGTTTCCTCCCACACTCCAAAGACATACAGATAGGGACACAATGGGGTCAGTGTTATAAATGTATGTAAAGCACTGTGGAATTAATAATGCTATATAAATGAATACAATTATTTTATATATATATATATATATATATATATATATATATACATATATACATACTGTATGTATGTGTGTATATATATATATATATATATATATATATATATATTAATGTGTGTGTGTGTGTGTATATATTATATATATTTATTTGTATATACTGTATATATTGTGACATTGCACCTCGCAACCTGGGGGGTACTCACTCAGCATGTGTGCTTCAGGTATACACGGGAGGCACTTCCTTAATCACAGGCTTCTTTATTCAGACTGCATATAGCAGATTGCCAGTACTGCATACAGATGGCATTTACTTGCAGGAGACAGGCACGTTACCAAGCACCAGGTCTCCAGGTTCAGTCCAGCCAGATAATTCCCAACATAGCCTTCTCAGACAGCAGGTTTCCTCACCTCCACACACACAGGCAAACCCTGCTACTTCCTCCACCACAGGAAGTTCAGAGCAGGGCCCTGGGTGTGTCCAGAGGTCTGACTTTTACCCCTGAGACCACACCCCGAGGTGGAGATATGGTGAACAGCCGTCCCACCCATCTCTTTAGCTGGACATAACAAACCCGCCCCAGGTAACCCACGTTACCCCTCTCAGCACAGCACCAGTGATCATATCACATATCCTCCCCCTCTGCCCAAAGCCGGGGGCTTTGGCACCTTGACATAGCGGACGAGAGCACCCGCTCTGTCCGCCCTGGACCACAGCCCGTGACGTACTGTATGCCACCGTCACCAGAACCTTCCCAGCGAACGCCCTCAGACGTCCCCCGGTCAAACCCATCTCCCCAAGGCTGCCGCCCACGGTCGGAGGAGGAGGGAGACTCTCCCTTAGTCGGTACTACCGTCCTGTCAGTCCCTGAGCTAACCTGACCACTAGAGGGGTCACTATCGAGGGGCCTCCGCGGGGAGCTGACAGAAGAGGTGCCATAACTAGCTTCTCCGCCTGTTCGGCACACAGACCTCTCGTGGGCTCGTATTCCCGGGCATCTTCATCTGTGTCTCAGATACTGTACTCTTTTGCCAGCGTCTTTGGCTAACGGTGCAGCCCTCCTTTTATTCAGTCCGTCGGATTGCGTCTCACAGGATGGAGACCCTTCAGAGTCTGTGCTATAGCCTGTCGAATTCCCGTGTCCTCTAAGATCCTGGCTCATTTTACCATTGGACTTGCTTTTGCCCTCTGAGGCAACACGTTCATCGAGTGGGCCACCTTTCTTTTCCGGGCCATTGCCCATATATGGTCGCCATCCCGCACCAACTTGGCAGAGTTGATTCGCAATTCTCTGTCTTAGGAGGGCTCGTATAACTTTAACACACTCCGTTGTACCCGCAATGGCACAGGGAACCATACCGACTTCACAGGGTACCCTGGCTTTATTATGGATATCATTTCTTACTCTCGTCACACCAGTCTTATCAACCATCTCCTGCATGGTTCTTCCATGTCGTCCAATAAGCCTCATGACCATCTCTCTGGGCACTTGAATGGTCTCTTCCACAAACTCCAACAACCGTCGAGCTGTCTTCACTGCGTCTGCAGTTTTCCCATACATACGGAATGTCCCACTGTCTTTTTCTAGGTGCACAGCTGTAACACCTGGAACCTTCCTGGCTTGCTTAATATTGCTTCTTAGCGCTCTCAGTGCCAGCCCAATTAATGTTGTCTTCACAACCACCACTTCTTGAAACCCTGCGGTCAGCTGCTCCAAGCGTCTGATGTCTTCATCCTTCTTTGCAGTGATGAGCCACTTCGTACGAAGACACCTTAGGTGCATGTCACTAAGGATGGCCACTCGCTTTTTTGTGACGTCACTAAAAGAGCACACCACCAACCGATTAGTCTCTGCAGCAAAGTACACTTTACAGGCTCTTACCGCCTTCTGGAATCTCTCATGCACCTTCTCACTGGCACAGGCTTCTCTTAAGTCTTCCGACACGTCTATCCGCCACTCGAAGACTGGTCTGCTTCCTTTACTTTCAAGGACACTAGACGGTTCCTGAGGTCTCTTACCTCCTTCCATATTCTTCACCAAAGGCTTCACCTTTTGAGTCACACCCTCCTCGGGTTCCTTCCCGGCCTCAGAGCCTTTGGGTTTCAGGCTCTTAGCTGAGTCATTCTTATCTGCGATCTTGGTCTTACCCACTGAGTCAGTCAGGCTCTCAGCTCCTGATGAGACCTCGGGTCCAGACTTCACCTCTTCTTCCGAGGCTCTTTCCACTTTTACAGAAACCAGCTGTGTCTTGGGACTTGACTGCATTACCTCCAACTTCCTCTTGAGTCTCTGCAGTGTCACCCTTAGCCTTCTCTTGGGAATTTGTAGCATCACCTTCTGCCAGGGTGTCACACCCTTCAGCATGGCACTCTGTTCCGTTTAGAGATGTGGGGCTGGATTCGCTATTATCCACCCCAGCACTAGGTAGGTCACTAGTCTGCTCACTATGACCGTTGTGGATTATCCCTCCACCAACACTCTCCAGGCTTTCATTTCCTGTACTACTCTCACTTGACAGACTATCAGCTTCACACCTGGAAACCAGAGGGACCACCATCAGTACTTCCTTGGTTGGTTCCTTTTCTGCAATCTCAGCCCGCTGATTTCTGTCGTTACAATGTGTCAGTTCAGTCTCTGATTCCTCTTTCTGTTGCAGGATATCACTGTCTGGCTCCACCGTAGCAGTTGCTACTGGCAACATGTTTTCCTTATCCAGGTATTTCACCTTCTCTGCACCCTCAGACGGCATACACTGTGCCACCTCTCGGCGCGTATTACGTCTTCGGCGTCGGGAGGAAGTTTTACCCTTCTCACCCTTCTGTACCTCACTGTGCTCGTTTGTCATCTTTCTTTAGTCAGTGTCTTTACTGGAGTCATCATCACTCCCCCTGGTGTCCTGGACTAACATGTCCCCGCTTAACCAGGTGTCAGCCCCCTTTTCTGGAGCTACTATAATTTTAGTGGTCACACTGTCACTTCCCTTTAGAGACGACACTTCACTAAATCGGGGAGACCCTCTATTTCCCTTGTTCACCCCTAACTCTGGACAGTCCTTATTTGGAGTTACCTTCTCCTCATTGCACCTCAAGATACCACAGGGAATCTGTCTAACCTCATACGGAAAAGAGGCTTCTTTAGGCAGGGGCCGACTCATTCCTATGCAATTGGTCCCGGCCTTTGACTTCCATAAGTCCTGAAAGAACTCAAAGTCCCGTCCTATGATAACCGGATACGGCAGATCTGGAGCTACACCCACATCAGGGCGCCCCAAATGTTCGGCCGTCTGAATCATCACCCTGGCCAGAGGATATTCTTTAGTGGTCCCATGCACACAACTTCCTTGTATTGTCCTACCCACCATAAAATGGAGATCAGGCATGGGTCTCACTATGGTCAACCGGCTCCCCGGGTCTAACAGACCAGACATACGTAGCCCATTCAAGTCCACGGAGCACTTCTGTGGCCTCATACCGGTTGGATAGCCTATACCGCAGGTAGGACATATGTAAGGCGAACCCCATTTCCCCTTGCTATAGTCCACCAGTTCGGATTTTGAATGCTCCACCCCCTTGTGGGTCACCACCGCTTTCTGGGGTCCCGCCCCCTGTTGGGTAACTACCCCGTTCCAGGCCTCCGCCCCCTTTTGGGCAACCACCCCTTTGTGGGACTCCGCCCCCTTTTGGGCAACCACCCCTTTGTGGGACTCCACCCCTTTTGGGCAACCACTCCTTTGTGGGACTCCGCCCCTTTTGAGCAACTACCTCTTTGTGGGACTCCGCCCCCTTTTGGGGTTTCCATGCAATGTCCTTAGCCCCCAATTCACACCGTTCGCCCTTATCTCCCTGGGCACCCAGTGTCCATACTGGCCCCCAAAGGGAACGCTCAAACTGGTCCATGTCTGCCACATCGCTGCGCACTGACAGCTCCTGCTGTCCCCGCACCAGGAACTGGTACAGCTCCTCCACAACGTCTGCATGACCCATTCCCTCTTTTCGGCTTTCAGCCCCCACTGCTGTCACTGGCCCTCCTAGCACATGCTTTTGGTGCTGCTGGCTCTGCAGCAGCTGTTTCAGGAACCCCTCCATGCTGCAATGAGAAGAGGAACAGGAGGGGCGCTCCAATGGGTAATACACGGTGGTCAAAGACAGGGGGGATAGAGAACCACTAACCTTTCCGGGTTGTACTGCCCGTACAACCAGGATCTCCAGCCTGTGGTGTATCACTGCTCACTAAGCAGGGCCCCGCAATTCTGGGTTATCCTGGAACCTCCAGTCGCTGGTCTCTCGCCACTGCAGCACGGAACCCCGCAGACCTGCTAAGTCACCGCCAGCTGCTTGAGTGCGCTGTCCTTGTTCGTGGACCCACCGATCCACCGCAAACCCCTGCAGCAGTATGCCGAAAAACTTCGTGGACCCGTCTGATCCACAGGTGCGGAAATCCAACACATTCTCCCAGAAACGCTGTCCGCATTCTCCACCATATGTGACGTTGCACCTCGCAACCTGGGGGGTACTCACTCAGCATGCGTGCTTCAGTTATACACGGGAGGCACTTCCTTAATCACAGGCTTCTTTATTCAGACTGCATATAGCAGATTGCCAGTACTGCATGCAGATGGCATTTACTTGCAGGAGACAGGCACGTTCCCAAGCACCAGGTCTCCAGGTTCAGTCCAGCCAGATAAGTCCCAACATAGCCTTCTCAGACAGCAGGTTTCCTCACCTCCACACACACAGGCAAACCCGGCTACTTCCTCCACCACAGGAAGTTCAGAGCAGGGCCCTGGGTGTGTCCAGAGGTCTGACTCTTACCCCTGAGACCACACCCCGAGGTGGAGATATGGTGAACAGCTGTCCCACCCATCTCTTTAGCTGGACATAACAAACCCGCCCTAGGTAACCCATGTTAACCCTCTCATCACAGCACCAGTGATCATATCACTATATATATATATATATATATATATATATATATATATATATATATATTTATTTATATATATACACACACACACACACACAGGGTATATATGCACACATACATCTACATCCGACGATATTATTTGGTGACACTTCCCTCTACGATGCTGAAATGTAACAGATACAGTATTGGCACCCCTGCAATTCTGTCAGATAATACTCAGTTTCTTCTTGAAAATGATTGCAATTACAAATTATTTGGAATTATTAACTTCATTTAATTTGTCTGCAATGAAAAAAAAAAAAAATTGTCATAAAGCCAAATTGGATATAATTCCACACCAAACATAAAAAAGGGGGTGGACAAAAGTATTGGCACTGTTTGAAAAATCATGTGATGCTTCTCTAATTTGTGTAATTAACAGCACCTGTAACTTACCTGTGGCACCTAACAGGTGTTGGCAATAACTAAATCACACTTGCAGCCAGTTGACATGGATTAAAGTTGACTGAAGATACAAACTTCTTGCAGATAGTGTCCTAACCACTGAGCCACCGTGCCGCATACACTGTATGAATATATCCATATATATATATGTGTGTATATATTTGTATATGTGTATATATATATATATACACACACACACGCACACACACTGTATCTATCTATATTGTGAGGAAAAAGGGATATATTCTGAGCTATTAAGAGATATTCCTATAGCCACCATCTTGTCAAGGTGCCTCAGGTCTAAGGAAGCTTCAATCAGTATGCTAATTAACTTGAGGAAATTGTCTGTTTGCAATGGTGTGAACAAAAGGCAATCTCCTATGATATGGAAATTAGGTGAGCTGTTTAGGCCTTAAAACAATAAGGGAAAGGAAGACCCCCCCCCGTGACACTGTAGAAGAAGCCACAGACTAATTACAGGTATCCTGGACTCCTGAGACAGACAGGCACCAGGAATAAATGTGTAATATCTCGTGAGCCGTGCTTCCTATAAATATGTCAAGCAGAAATATGGCATCCCGGCATGCTGACAATTCCAGTACATATTTTATATAGGTATGGGACCTCTGTAGCAGACTACCCATGTGTCCTATCATTGTGAAGGTAAAATCATAACTGTAAAAATGAGAGCATTGGCGTCCGCCTACGACATTCCCAGGCAAAGTTATGGCCAATAATCACATTGGGATATTATTCTAGACTCAAGATAGGGGTGAGGCAGTGCTCCCCTGTGAGGTCACTAGGTAGGAGGGGACGTGGATTGTAGCCAATTTGATAAAGGTAGTGTGGCTATGTTCTGGCTTGTCTTTGCTCGGGGGTCTTGTGTCGGAAAGACATGTGAGAAAGCCCATGAAACCCTGGTCGAACGGCGCCCCCAGCTGGCCAGACGCATAAGGTAACTGCCTAATCTGCCTCTGTTTGTAACCATGTCATATTTGTAGATGTACTCTGACCTATATACAGTGCTGGCCAAAAGTATTGGCACCCCTGCAATTCTGTCAGATAATACTCAGTTTCTTCTTGAAAATGATTACAATCACAAATTCTTTGGTATTATTAACTTCATTTAATTTGTATTCAATGGAAAAAAACCCAAATTTGTCATAAAGCCAAACTGGATATAATTCCACACCAAACATAAAAAAGGAGGTGGACAAAAGTATTGGCACTGTTTGAAAAATCATGTGATGCTTCTCTAATTTGTGTAATTAACAGCACCTGTAACTTACCTGTGGCACCTAACAGGTGTTGGTAATAACTAAATCACACTTGCAGCCAGTTGACATGGATTAAAGTTGACTGAACCTCTGTCCTGTGTCCTTGTGTGTACCACATTGAGCATGGAGAAAAGAAAGAAGACCAAAGAACTGTCTCAGGATTTGAGAATTCAAATTGTGAGGAAGCATGATCAATCTCAAGGCTACAAGTCCATCTCCAAAGACCTGAAAGTTCCTGCTTCTACGGTGCGCAGTGTCATCAAGAAGTTTAAAGCCCATGGTACTGTGGCTAACCTCCCTAGATGTGGAAGGAAAAGAAAATTGACGAGAGATTTCAACGCAAGATTGTGCGGATGCTGGATAAAGAACCTTGACTAACATCCAAACAAGTTCAAGCTGCCCTGCAGTCCGAGGGCACAATAGTGTCAACCCGTACTATCCGTCGGCGTCTGAATGAAAAGGGACTGTATGGTAGGATACCCAGGAAGACCCCACTTCTTACTCCGAGACATTAAAAAGCCAGGCTGGAGTTTGCCAAAACTTACCTGAGAAAGACTAAAATGTTTTGGAAGAATGTTCTCTGGTCAGATGAGACAAAAGTAGAGCTTTTTGGGAAAATCCATCAACATAGAGTTTACAGGAAAAAAAAAAGAGGCATTCAAAGAAAAGAACACTGTCAAACATGGCGGAGGTTCCCTGATGTTTTGGGGTTGCTATGCTGCCTCTGGCACTGGACTGCTTGACCGTGTGCATGGCATTATGAAGTCTGAAGACTACCAACAAATTTTGCAACATAATGTAGGGCCCAGTGTGAGAAAGCTGGGTCTCCCTCAGAGGTCATGGGTCTTCCAGCAGGACAATGACCCAAAACACACTTCAAAAAGCACTAGAAAATGGTTTGAGAGAAAGCACTGGAGACTACTAAAGTGGCCAGCAATGAGTCCAGACCTGAACCCCATAGAACACCTGTGGAGAGATCTCAAAATGGCAGTTTGGAGAAGGCCCCCTTCAGATCTCAGAGATCTGGAGCAGTTTGCCAAAGAAGAATGGTCTAAAATTCCAGCACAGCATTGTAAGAAACTCATTGATGGTTACCGGAAGCGGTTGTTCGCAGTTATTTTGGCTAAAGGTTGTGCAACCAAGTATTAGGCTAAGGGTGCCAATACTTTTGTCTGGCCCATTTTTGGAGTTTTGTGTGAAATGATCAATGATTTGATTTTTGTTTTCTCACATTCTCTTTTGTGATTTTTCATTGCAAGCAAAATAAATGAAGTTAATAATACCAAAGAATTTGTGATTGCAATCATTTTCAAGAAAAAAAACGGAGTATTATCTGACAGAATTACAGGGGTGCCAATACTTTTGTCCAGCACTGTATCACTTTGGTTGCTCATTTCTGTTGCTGACTCTTCCATCTTATAGAGGATTTATGGAAGGAAATGGACTGCAGAGCGGTATTATGTAAGAATTGAATGTTCATGCACTGGCTGGCCTCCTCTTTTTGCAGCGCATGGATCATCCTGCTCTGCAGCCCCTTTCCTTCCATAATCAGCTCTCTGCGTTGGGCAGTTGGAGCTGGTGGTCGGTGCAGCAGCTTGTGGAGGTTTATCCTGGACTATTTCCAGTGTTGTAACCAGGGCCGCCATCAGGGCATTACAAACGTGACTGGTGTAAGGGGCCCGGTGAAGAGGGGGGCCGGTCGACCTGTGGGAAATTACTTCGCCTTATTAAGCCCTGGGCCAGCCAGGCCCCGCTCTTCACTGGGCCTCAGTCTTAGCTGCAGCAGAGGGGCCTGGCAATGTCACTTCAGCTACTATACATGGTTGTTTTTGCAAGCGAATGAACAGAGCATGCTAATTAGCCATGTGCTGTGAGGAAGGGGGGAGCCTGCCTTCAGCTGGATGCACGTTGGAGGACACATCCGTGAGCAGAAGCACACAGGGGGGGCCCAGACACACTGGCAGCGTAGGCCCCTCCTCTTTAATTCTTCTACTCACCGGGCCACAAGGGTAGGGGACTAGAGCCGTATGTAAAAGGAAGAAGGCGGGGCCAACCTGCAGGGGGGAGCCAGATGCAGGGATCCACAGCGTCTCCAGTGGCTGCACAGTTGTGGCACCCCCGAGGTTTCAGTCCCCATAGAGGTACTGCACCTCAGCCAGAGATGTGGTATCCCATCCCTGGGTAAGGAAGAGGTCATCCACCGGTTCACACAACACACAGACACACACTCATTTAGCAGCTCCTCACCGGGTCAGTCAGGGTTAGGGCTTGGTGACATTAACGCTATGTATAACCACCACTGGTGATGGCACCTCCGTTCCCATAATTTGACTTGGCCTGGGGGTGGAGTCTAGTTAGTGGGAGCAGACTGTAGCGAGTTTGACAGTTGGAAGGAGCAGTGGAGGAGTGAAGACCTGTGGTCTGGAGCTGGTGCAGCTCGATCCAGGCACAAGACAGAACGGATCCTAGGGCCAACGGGGAGTGCGCCAAACCCTCGTGGACTCTTTCCACATACAGCATATTAGAGTGGAGGGACTTGGCCGCAAACGGGGATCCGGTCCCTAGACTAGAGGAGAAGAACTAACGTGCTCATCTAGTAAAACCGGAGGCTGAGGTCACTACAAGGACCAAAGCCAAATCCGCATATGAATCCACTGGCAGGTGACCACATAGGACCAAAGGGACTAGGCCGACAGGCTCCCTTTGTGAAGGATCCGCGGACCCCGGCTCAGGGCACTGTGTGCATAGGCGCAGGACAAGAGGACAAGAAGTCAGCGTAGGAAGATGACCAGGGAAGGAACACACAAAGGGTGCACCGGTATTGACCTCCAAACTATCCGGGATCGACTTGAGCCCATCACAGTGAAACCCAGCACTCCAAAGGCAGTCACTGACTACTCGTGTTACCTTGTAACCTGCTACAGTGAGTAAAAACCTTGAGACTGCATCCCTGTGTCGCTCTGTTATTCTCCTGCGCCCGAACCCTGCACTCCCGCCATCATAGACTACTACTTCCATCGGCCCTGGGGCCCAGCTCTACCTGTGGAAAGCTATACTACCCAAGCTGCGCAACCATCTGCCTCAGAGGTCCCATCCCGCAGCGTCGGTTATCTCTGGCCGAGTACCACTTGTGACGTCACGAACTACCATTCCCATCATTTCTCCTTTTAAATGACTCTGCCGGGGTCACAGAACCGGGCCCCGCCACCACAGCATCCCAGACAACGTATTCGGCCCAGTAACAAGTGCCCCACGGCCCCGGTGGGCGCGTCATGGGAGTCGGACGATCTTGGAGCTGCTGTCAAGCTGACCGCGACTCGCAGAATCTGCATCGCTGACTCCTAGGGATGAGCATCTATTAGCGTCCAATATAATCCCTGACCTGGTGACGTCAGCAGTGTGATCCAGTCAGCTGATCACGCTGCTGACGTCACTCCATGACGCCAAAAAGGCACGCTCAGAGCTGGTAGAAAGTGCTCCAATGGAGCTGAATAAACCAAAGATTGATTGTAATTAGGGGAAGGGCAGAGGGAGTATGTGGAGCATACGGGGGCCATTTGAGAACCCAGAATGGTGAGAAAGGGTGTGATAAGTGCACACACAGTATGGGGACTGAATGGAGGGGTAGTATAGCGAGCCATGGGTTAGATTTAAAGACACAGTATGGCGGGCATGAGGGTAGGATGGGTGCAGATACAGTATGAAAAGTGAGGAGGGATGAGTGCGAACACAGTATGAGGAGTAAGGGGGGACGGGTGTGGACCTAGTTTGGGAAGCAAGGAGGTGATGACTACGGAGGTCGTTAAGAGACCGTATGAGATGGTACATAATAAAGACTGGGTAGGGTGACATGGATGAAGACACGACTGGGTGATGTGGTTGGGGCAGTTTGTAGAATGGACTTAATTGGGGATAGTGTGAAGCCACAGCAAGGAGGGGACAGTGTAGTGAGCAGGGGGGGTGTGATGAGAGTATAGAGTATAGTATAGAGTAGATAGAGTATACAGTATAGAGACTGGTCAGTATAGGGGGACACAGTGTAGCAGACAGTGTGAAGAGAAGACCCAGTATGGAAAGGAGGGGGCAGTGTGGAGGGCATGTACCATAAGAGGGACTGTGTGTACGTCATGTTTTGTGGAGGGAACACAGTGTGGAGCCATTATTTATTCAGAAGAGCAGTGTAGGGCAGATATTTTTATTCAGGGACATTATAATGACACTCATCATGTCGGGATGTGCTGCAGAAAAGCGGAGAAAATGGAAGTCTGCAGAGATGAGCTGTGGACATGAAAAGTCATCATGGCATCTGGACAAGATAAAGAAAATAAAAAGAACGACTGTTCAGAGACAACATCCTCTATAAGGTACCTGGATGTAAATGTTTATTTGTGATACTGACTAATTCTCATCCGTACTGTTGTTCTTGTATGGTTTCATAATGACTGATAACTATAGCTTCCATTATCTTCTTACATTGTTAATGACATACTGGACGTTCTAGGTTCATGCAATAAATATATATACAGGGCTGACCTGACATTACAATTAATGACCCGTTTACCGACTCTTGTGATGTATTCCTACACTGATGAGGGTTTGGATGCTGTTTCTGCACTGATAGGGGTTATTTGGATGTATTTTTGTACTGCTGGTGGTTCTGATGATTAATTTCTTTCCTGAGAAGCATTTCGATGTTTTATTTACCTATGGTGGCTTTTGTGATGTGTTTCTGTACTGATAAGGGTTTTGGTGCTGTGTTTCTGTACTAATGAGGGCTCTAGTAATGTATTTCTGTACTTCTCATGGCTCTCGGTTGATGTATTCCTGTGCGGTTATAAGTCCTGATCCTGTACAAATGTAACAGTTCAGTACTTTTACAGGGCTATGTTAATAAAGTATTGTTGCGTCTGCCAAATTAAGGTTTACTATGTTTTTTTAATATTAGGAGCATTAAAGGGGTTGTCCCAAGTTTGTCATGAGTCTGCAGTAACTCAATGTGTCCCTCTATGTGACTGCAGACTTCTGAATTCTCACAGCGCGTACACTGTCAGTATTCTCTGGTTCCGGTGGTGAGAGAGGAAGGTCACAAAACCACAAGTATGCTATTTACATACCTGCAGTCACGTGCCAGCAAAACACTCGTGGCCTTGATCAGTCAAGTCAGAATGTGGCTAGAAGAATACAAATTACACACTTGTGCTCACATGACAGTCCACTCTTGTCACTGGCACTAGAGAATCCTGAAAGTGTGCAGTGCAAGCGCTGTGAGAATTCAGAATCCTGCAGTCACCTAAAGTGACTTAAGACCTGCATCTCAAACCTGGACAAGCTCTTTAATTTAAAAGTTAAGCCCTGTATCATGTCCAATCCTAACAGCGTGTAATTTACTCACTGTCAGGATTCGGCTTGCTGGTTCCAGCAGTCATCACGGGGCCTCTCCACTCATATGTGATTTTTATATTTACAGTTATCTGACTATTAGCTTTCGTCTTGCCGCTCTTTTTTTCACTGAACAATTGAAGAGCTAGAAAGACCAGTTCATCATCACATGACTCTAAGTATGAAAATCGCAAACGAATGATTGGTCACATGATGACTACTCAGACCGCTTTGGGGGAGAGAGTGGAGTGCAGAAGTGTAGTTTTTCCAGAGTGGATAGTGGGACTGTGGAAAGTTTAAGGAGTGGAGGCGGAGCTGGGCAGAGTCGAGGCTGGGGTGGAGCCTGGGTAGAGTCTCAATTGGGCCTGAAAATCTTGCCAGTATGGGGCCCTGAAATTCTTGGTGGAGACCATGGTTGTATCTGCTAGCACAACTTGCTACGGTGAGCGCTGTAGACAATATTTTGGTTGCTATGCTCTGCCGATTCACACATGAAGCGCTGTTCTCTGTCCTTTTCTTTTTCTAGAATATTTAGACACTCAGCTTTATGGCATCAAAAAGTATAATTCCTCTTATGTCGCCATATATAAGGCAGAAATGTGTGCTTATGTTGCCAGGTATGACATTCTGGATATTACTGATATTAACTAATTTTCAAAGTTATTTATTTTTGGAATTGTAGAAGAGTCGTCTTGGTAAAAAGACCATCATTATGTAGGCTGCACAACGATACTGCAGTCAGGGGCCTGATAATTACCAGTGAAAACCAAGTTTGAAGATTATAGTGTTTAAAATGTACAAAATCTGTTTTATTCTTTTGACAGAAGATTTTGGCATTATACAGAATAGAGATGAAGAGCAAGTCATTATCCCAGATAAACTCTCAGCTCTTTACACCCAAGATCTATCACCTGATGCTTCTCAACAAACTCCAGATTCACCGCAAAATAAAAGCCACAAGAGGGGGGATCCACAACAAAGCACTCACAAAGGGGAAAAGTCGTATTCATGTTCAGAATGTGCAAAATGTTTTATTAAGAAATCACAGCTTGATGTGCATATAAAAACTCACACGGGGGAGAAGCCATATTCATGTTCAGAATGTAAGAAATGTTTTACTCGGAAATCACAACTTAATGTCCATATAAAAACTCACACTGGGGAGAAGCCATTTTCATGTTCAGATTGTGGGAAATGTTTTATTTGGAAAGCACAGCTTGATGACCATAAAAAAGTCACACAGGGGAGAAGCCATTTTCATGTCCAGAATGTGGGAAATGTTTTTTTAAGAAATCACAGCTTGATATGCATATAAAAACTCACACGGGGGTGAAGCCATTTTCATGTTCAGATTGTGGGAAATGTTTTATTCGGAAATCACAGCTTGATAGGCATATAAAAACTCACACGGGAGAGAAGCCATTTTCATGTTCAAAATGTGAGAAATGTTTTACTCGGAAATCACAGCTTGATGACCATATAAAAAGTCATACAGGGGAGATGCCATTTTCATGTTCAGAATGTGAGAAATGTTTTAATCAGAAATCACACTTTGATGACCATATAAAAACTCACACAGGAGAGAACCCATTTTCATGTTCAGATTGTGGGAAATGTTATATTAATAAATCACAGCTTAGTAGGCATATAAAAACTCACACGGGAGAGAAGCCATTTTCATGTTCAGATTGTGGGAAATGTTATATTAATAAATCACAGCTTGATAGGCATATAAAAACTCACGCGGGAGAGAAGCCATTTTCATGTTCAGAATGTGAGAAATGTTTTACTCGGAAATCACAGCTTGATAACCATATAAAAAGTCATACAGGGGAGAAGCCATTTTCATGTTCAGAATGTGAGAAATGTTTCACTCGGAAAGCAAACCTTGATGACCATATAAAAACTCACACAGGGGAGAAGCCATTTTCATGTTCAGATTGTGGGAAATGTTATATTCGAAAATCACAGCTTGATATGCATCTAAAAATTCACACAGGGGAGAAGCCGTTTTCATGTTCAGTTTGTGGGAAATGTTTTATTCGGAAATCACAGCTTGATAGGCATATAAAAACTCACACGGGAGAGAAGCCATTTTCATGTTCAGAATGTGAGAAATGTTTTACTCGGAAATCACAACTTGATAACCATATAAAAAGTCATACAGGGGAGAAGCCATTTTCATGTTCAGAATGTGAGAAATGTTTTACTCTGAAAGCAATCCTTGATGACCATATAAAAACTCACACAGGGGAGAAGCCATTTTCATGTTCAGATTGTGGGAAATGTTATATTCGGAAATCACAGCTTAATGTGCATTTAAAAATTCACACAGGGGAGAAGCTATTTTCATGTTCAGAATGTGGGAAAGGTTTTAATTGGAAATCACACCTTAAAAGGCATATAAAAACTCACACGGGGGAGAAGCCATTTTCATGTTCAGAATGTGGGAAATGTTTTATTCGGAAATCACACATTGATGCCCATATAAAAACTCACACGGGGGAGAAGCCATTTGCATGTTCAGAATGTGGGAAATGTTATATTCACAAACACGCTCTTGTTAGACACATGAGAATTCACTCAAGGTAGAAGACATTTTTATGAGGGGTGTGGCTTAGCAATGGCCATGTGAGGAAGCAGGCTTCCAGAGGCAATTATTCCCTCATTTAGCCGTCCTGGACTGCAGCAATAATGTCCAGGACGAAGAGGACAGAAGGCAGCATAATCCCAGGTGCTGAATCGCGCGGAAGGAGCGGTGGACTGGAGCTGGCACAGCTCTTCTCTAAGACAGGGGCCTCTAAGCACAGACCGACAGCTATGGCGTCTCAGACGAAGGAGCAGGTGTGTGCTGCTGCACAGCACAGAGTGGGGAAGCAGGGGACGCGGGCCCTCAGAGGTGAGCCCTTATGCCATCCAGGGACACCCAGGGGAGACCTGGACAGAATGGCCAAAAAATATGAAGCCGCACTACCCTGAAGAAGATCGCGAAACGCGTTGGGGTGCGGGGGCGTTTGGTCTGCTGAGGTCTCACCATGAGTAAGTAAGCTATCTGCTGTATTAACGTCTACATGTGTGTTCCACTTGAATTTAACCCTCACATGTCTGGGCTGACTCTGCCTTTACCTCTCATGGTGACCCCTCTGACCTAACTACCCCCCTTTTTGCTCTGGGTTTTTACCTCCTTACCTGTGTGTATATTTTATACTGTGAAATCTTTGGATCACTGTCCTTGGTGTATTTTAATCTGCATCTTTTGTATTTAATAAAGATTATAACTGCTTTTTCACCAATCTAGTTTGAAGTGATTCTCTTAAACATCTGATATGGGTTGCTATATCCCTTCTTGTTTCTCTGGTTCATTATAATGCTTTTTGAGGGGCAAACCATTTCTAGTACATGATGACTAAAGGGTTTGCATGTGTCCTATCTTGTTTAATAATGTCCAGGACGAAGAGGACAGAAGGCAGTATAATCCCAGGTGCTGAATCGCGCGGAAAGAGCGGTGGATTGGAGCTGGCACAGCTCTTTTCTAAGGCAGGGGCCTCTAAGCACAGACCAACAGCTATGGCGTCTCAAACGAAAGAGCAGGTGTGTGCTGCTGCACAGCACAGAGTGGGGAAGCAGGGGACGCGGGCCCTCAGAGGTGAGCCCTTATGCCATCCAAGGACACCCAGGGGAGACCTGGACAGAATGGCCAAAAGATATGAAGCCTCTCAGGAAAGGTCCCTTGCAGTTATTAAAGGGGACTTAGGCTCTCTGGCTGAGAGGGCTTCAGCTAATGAAGAGGCTCTATTTTCCATTTCAGACAGGGTGCCTGCACCGGAAACTAAATTATCCACGGTGCAGTCTCATACAGGCACTGTGGCACTCCTAGTGGATGATCAGGAGAATAGGGGGAGACGGAAAAATATTTGCCTTAAAGGCATCCCAGAGCAAATCCAAACTGAAGACCTACTGCAACTTGTGAGGTCCATTTTCAATACCATCACACAGAAACCCCCAGACTTCACCTACATTGTGGATCGAGTCCATAGAGTGGCATGGTCCGGCTTCTCAGATACTGCAACAGCACATGATGTCTTATATGGGCTACATTATCTTATTGATAAGGATGACATTTTACATCAGGAATGGTCGCACGGAGCAGTGTCTATTGAGGGGGCTGAAATAAGACTGTTCCCCGACGTATAAAGTCGTACGCTATATATGCAGAGACAGCTACATCCCCTACTACTCAAAATTAAAGAGACCAGGGTCTCTTACCGTTGGGTCTACCTCTTCCACCTTGTAGACTGCAGAGAAGGCCAGGCAGGATTTGGAGGGTCTTTTCGCATTTCTGGACATTCCGTTTCAGGTACCGTACTGGCGCGCAGTTGAAGGCCCCTCAGAGAAACAAGAAAAATATTAAGCTGGCTCCCTCTCACTGTAACTCAGATGGAGACTGCTCATTGCCTTCTGATAATACACTACCGGAAGAACAGTTAGACCCATGAGCATCTTTCCTTCCAGTCTTAATTGTGGGACTGATGGACACTGTGATGGACACATTGTTCTTGGACATTAAATCTTATTTACTATTGGATCAATGACTTATGTTCCAAAGTCGTTTTAGCGATGTGGCCCTGGACAGCTAAAATCCTGCCCATGGGGTTATTATATTTTAATGAGTGGCATGAGTTCCATTCTACTGAATATTTTTAGTTATGAAAAGGTTTGCCCGCTATGTCCTGGTATTTGTTTGTGAGTTAATTCTGTTATACTGTTAGAGAAGTTAGTGCCTCCTTCTCTTGCCCGTCAGAGAGAAGGAAAAACGGTTAAAAAGGTATAAAGCTATAGACTGGCTGAGATCTTACCTAGGATCATTGCGAACCACCAGGTGGGGTTTATTAAGGGGAGAAATGCCGTTACCAATATCCCAAAGACAATTCTAGTGGTAGACGCGGTTAGACTGGGACTCACTGAGAGAGGGGCTAGACCTGCCCTAGTTACACTTGACGCAGAAAAAGTGTTTGATAATGTAAATTGGAGGTGGCTAGACAGGGTAATGGAGGCCATAGGGATTGTAGGCAAGATGAGACTTTACATTAGAAACCTTTATGCCAACTCGGGAGCTAGGGTACACACTCCGGGCTTTCTGTCAAACGTGTTCCCTTTGATGAAGGGAACAAGACAGGGTTGCCCGTTATCTCCTCTTTTTTTCAACCTGGCAATTGAGCCGTTGTCAAGAATACTACAGGGACAAAATAGCTTTAAAGGGATCAAGATAAGGGGTTCAGAAGTAAAGACAGCGCTTTTTGCTGATGACATCATACTTTATATGGGGGACCCTGGTGCGGATTTGCCACAGACTCTTGCCTTGATTGAAAAATTTGGTTCATTCTCCGGTTTCAAACTGAACAAAAAAAAGTGCGAGATCAAGTTCCTAAAGGGGCATCATAGGACAATGGGGGGACAAGTAAGGGATGGCTGTATATGTGGAATTCCTATAGCACAATCTTCAATTAAATACCTGGGGGTACATATAGGAAGATCGGTGGAAACAATCTATAACTTGAACTATGGACCGCTAATGAGGAAAATTATAGTTCAGTTAAAGGGATGTAAAGGTCTGCCACTTCCATTACTGGCAAGATGCCACCTGATAAAAATTATGAGCTTTCCTAGGCTGCTGTATCCCTTCCAGACGATTCCACTATTGCTAAAACTAAAGGATGTGAATAAGCTCAACTCATCGTATACAGAATTTGTGTGGAGGGGAAGGAAACCCAGAATAAAGCTGCGTACGCTGATGAAGTCAGCGGAGGAGGGAGGACTGAACTTTCCAGACGTCCGAGGGTATTATCTTGTATGTATCATGAGGCATGTAATTGATTAGGTGAGAGAAACGAGTAGGCACTCAGATCATGCGATGGAAACTAAATATGCGTCACCGTGGGATCTGACGTCCATTCTGCACTCCCCACTATCCAGGGTTGAAGGGCACATAAGGAATTCAATTGTATTCCGAGACACCATGCTAACATGGAAGTCGGTAAGGAAAAAACTGGGGCTCTCATGGAAAGTGTCCAAGTTCTTGAACCCCTGGGCATTCCCAAATTTTCCCCTGGGATGAGAAAACAAGCTATTTACTAGATGGAAAGAGAGGGGAGTCAGGAGAATGATAGATGTTATGAATGTGGAGGACAGGAGGTGGATGACAGGTCGGGAAGTGTTGGATAAGTAAAACCTTAATAGCTCACATATCATCCAATATGAACAATTGAAACATGGAATAATAGGAGACCTTGGTGTGGTTGGAAGAGAGCTGAATAGAAGTTCGATTGATGAGTTACTGGAATGTGATGTAACAAGTGTAAATGTCTCTAAAATTTATCGATCGCTAAGGTGGGTACTTATTTCACGGGAGGATAGTCGGACTTTAACAGCGTGCGGGAAACAGTTGGGAAGGCAAGAAGTGGTAGATGACATACTGAAAGGATGGGTACAAGTGCAGAAACATATTACCAATGAGAGATGGGGAGACACTCAATTCAGAATTCTACATAGGGCCATTATGGGTTTCAACATATCAGGTAGGGATAGGTGGTGTCCTAAGTGTCAAAAAGAGAAAACGGATATGCTGCATGGGCTATGGGAATGTGAGACAATCGCTAGGTTCTGGAACCAAGTCAGACTATTTGCCCAGTCAACATGGGGAATTTTTAGCAATCTGGACTTAATGGTGTGGATTTTCCACTTCTTTGAGGGAGGAGTAGGAGGAGGACCGAGCACACAGGAAAGAGGAAATACGCAATAACGCATGACATAGCCATGATAGCTAAGCGTTGCATCTTGAAACACTGGATTCAAAGGGAGGGCCCATCCATAAAGGAGGTTATGGGCGAACTACACAACCTTCTGAAGTTGGAAAAACTAGAAGCGGAGAGGGATAAAGATGGGTTGACATCCAAGTTTTGTGAGATGGAGACATTTTATTGAAAGCGAATTCACACAGGGAGAAATAATTAACCTGATGGCACCTTTTATTCACTCGGAGTGGTATATCCTGAGCGATATCCAGGACAGCCTGGGTAAACTGAGAATCACCTAGGAGGGGGCTCTGGAGGGAGGGGGAGACGAGACGGTTGGGAATACCAAGGCACGCTAGCAAAATTGAAATCATTCAGGGATGACAGAGATTTAACGAATTGTATCGTATATGTTATATTAGTTTTCATTACCTCTGTTTTGGTTTAATGTTAATGTATACTATCTTAAATCGAACAGCAGCATGGAACTCCAAATTGGGGTATCACCCACTTCTATGTCACATTTTGTCAGACAAATGTTCTTCTTTTGCAATGATATTTGTCATGTTTTTACAAATTTGAAAAATCAATAAAAAACATTTGGAAAGAAAAAGGTATAAAGCTTCATAGAGTCTGGGACTCCACCCTATTGTTATCCTCGTCTCCAGTGACCCCATCTGTGCCTTTAGGTAGTGTCTCCTAGTCCGGCTGGGTCCGAACTATGCTCGTTTCTCTTGTACTCTTTTTTTGCTTGTTTCTTTTCTTCTCTATATTTCTTTGACAATAGGTCTATAACTTTCCTTTTAAAAGTCTTTTTATGCACTTTATCTTGACTAACTCTGTGCTCCCTTCTCCCTTATTCGACTCTAATATCATCCTTTCTGCTCCTCTCCCTATACTTCCACCCCCCTTTTTTTATCCCTCTTTCTTTCCCTCTAGGTGGGGTGGTGGGTACTGGGCCTTCCCTCCCATCCTGACAGCATATCGCAACAGGTGCAGAAGAAGTTTCAGCTCGGATTCTTGAACGTCAAGGGCCTCCTTAGCGCTTGTAAGAGATCCATCATGTTTCAATATTTGAAAACTAGTCACATACAGATGGCGTTCCTTCAGGAGACTCACATGTGTGTGAACAAGCCATTTAGATTAGGTAGCCCATTTTTCCTGCATGCTTACCATAGTCTCTCACCTGATATGAAATCATGTGGCACTAGTATTTTGTTCTTGCGAAAGAGATCCCTTGTGGATGAAGGTGTGTGGAGGGGTGGCCCTTAACCCACCCTCTTTCCTTCCCTTACTGCCCCCCCCTTTTTTCCCCTTATCCTCTTTCTCTGCTTTTTATTTTTTCTTTCTTACTCTCATCTTGTTGGGCTGTTTTGTGTTCCATTCACGGGGGACCTTTAGGCTGTTGTATCTCTGTGAAAACGATTGACATAAAGAAAAAACAAAGTATGTCAGCTCACCGAACCATAGCATATGTAGCATCTGGAGAAATACAATCAATCCTGGGTGGTGCAGGGAACTTGGATTCCGGATAATCTTGTAGACACAAATCTTTAGGGATATTCCAGCAACTTCGACCAGAGGATTATAAAATCAAAGACTTTTATTCCAAAAAATTAAAAACAGGTATCATGTATAAAATACATATGGTTCACCAATGTAAAGAACGCTTACGTGTTTCGGACTGGAGGTTCCTTACTCATAGCTTAACATCATACAAATAAACGTACCTATATACACTTGGACGCTCAGGTGAAGTGGCAGGGAAATAAACTGGGCGGAGGTCCACAATAAGTGGAAGAGGAGAGAAAAAAACAAAACCTCTATAAGTATAATAGCGATGCAAAACATCTAATCTGCACATGGAGGAGAAAACCGCATCATTTCAATCATAGATATATAAAAGATCAGACTTTAAATTTATGCCTGCAGGATATCGTATTTTTAACCTGAATATCCACATAGCTTCTTTTCGCTGCAGTTCTTTTTTTCTGTCACTTCCCCTCTTGGGGTTTGGGATAGTTTCAATTATATTAACCCTACATGTGCTAACATCTCCTCCATATGCAGAAATAAAATGTTGAGAGGCTCCCGAGGGACTCTTTGTACTTTTAATACGTGCATCATAAAGATGTTCAGAAATTCTTTTACGTAGCGGACGAGTAGTATTACCTACATACTGAGTACAGCATGTCTCACATGTTATTAAATAGCATATGTAGAACCACAATTGGCAAACATGTTTATAGAATACTCTTTTTGTGTAACTGTGCATTTAAATGTGGTCGTATTGTGCATATGTTTACATAGACCACATAGTTTCATACCACAACGATAACTGCCAGAAATGGACAACCAGTTTGAATTTTTTTCATGTGAAAAACGCGAAGTGTGATCACTTGGTGACAAAATGTTTGCAATTGTGGTTCCCATTTTAGGAATAAAATTGCAGCCGTTATCCAATATAATTCTCAAAGTTGGATCTACCCGCAAAATAGATAAATTTGATTTAATAATTTCAGTTATTTGCTTGAATTGTTCACTATATTTTGTGATAAAACATGTTTTTTTCCTCATAATTACTAAATTTAGGTTTTTTTTCCAAATCATCTCGGGTTTTTCTATCAGCTGCAATTTTACCCCTATCAATTTGGTACCTGCGATAACCTCTAGATTTTAATTGTTCATTAATTGTTTCACATTCCTGTCTATAAAAAGAATCAGTTGTACAGCACCTCTTAGCGCGCACAAATTCTCCTACTGGGAGATTATTTATAACATGCTTAGGATGATTACTGCAATAACAGCCCAGCAAAAGTATAAAGAACTTGACATCCGCTCCATTTTATTGGGTTGGTTTTACAACCATAATTGTTGTGTGGTTTATGACTTTTTAACTACTAGCCATTAAAGGTTATTTTTTAATCGTTACCACAGTTCTTTACACTTTTGCTTGGCTGTTATTGTAAAATTTGGGTAAAGCAAACGACACTATATAGATTTTTGCCTATTATTTTGGAATGGCAGGCTTTCTCACTACTGGCCTTGACATCGGTAGTTGGGTACAGGAGGCTAAGGACATTTTTTCTGAAAAAAGCTTCTCGCAACCGAAATATACTCTCACATAAACCGCCGCCTTTAAAGAACTCACCAGAGTTTATAAAAACCAAATCACTTCTTGGTGGGAAGTTCAAAGCTTTGAACATTATATTAAAGCTGAAATAGTTCCCCGCCATCTCAGAATCTCTCTTCTCCCAGGCCTGAGGTATAAGAGCTCTACCCTTCTCGACAAATGGGAAAGGGAAGCGACCAATTGTTCTATACAGTTTATGAAACTCTTGTTGGAGGAGGAGAAGGTGACTCTGTCTGCTCTTTCGGTACAACTAAAAGAACAAATTGAAATCACAAAAAAGTTCTCAAGTGAACCGGATTTTGCCTCAAAAGAGACATCTTTACAGGGGCAACTGGAGAGATTCCAGTATCACTTGAAAGAGCGTAAACACAGATATTTTGTAAGAGATCTGCAGGAGTTTAAAGACAGGAGGGCCTACCTGTTTTCTACTCCGAGGAATACTCCTGCAAACCTCGAAACAGACTTCTCATCTACCGACACTGAAGCTTCGGATAACGAGAAGCGTAACAAGAATTCCAGAGGGAGACAGCGTGGCCGAGGGGGCAGAGGAAGGGATAGAGGCTTTCACAACGAGAATTCAGGAGTACGTTTTTTAGATCAGGGGTACTATCTGAGGAGTCAATCTCGAGCGTCCAATCAAACAGACAGCCACAGGTCCTAAATTTATCCTCGCGTACCCTAACTACCGAAGAGATGTGTGTGCTTAGCAAAGGCCTCTCGTTTGTTCCCACTTGAGACTTCCAACTATTTGAGGGCATTAAAGATTTGCACCTGTTTGCCAGGAAGCTGAAGTGGCACAAACATTTTGTTAAAGAAGAGAAGCGCGCTAGAAAGGAGTTGGGGGTACCTGAGACCTTGCTGGGAGATATACGCCTGCTGTATCATTTATCGGACCCTGATCCGAATCTTTGTGGTGAAGGTCCCTTCACCTCTTTAAAGAATAAAAGTAGCCGTATGCCTCCTAACCTGTTTGATCAATCTACTATTGACGTCTTTGTTGAGCAGGTCTCAAGGGACTTCGAACTATTGGCTCATAAAAAGAAACATAAGACGTTTAATTTGACTAAATCTGAAATGACGGCCCTTCAGACCCTTGAACGTGATCGTTCGATCATTATAAAAAGTTCCGGGGGCAATATTGTGGTGCAGGACGTGGAACATTATAGGGAGATGTGTCTTACTATCCTTACAGATAAGAATAATTTTAAGAAACTTTTAAATAACCCCCTTAATGAATTCAAATCTGAATTGAAAACAATTCTATCTGAGGGTTTAAAGGATAGACTTATAGACAAAAATGAATATGACTTGTTGCTTCCTATACATCCCACCCTGGCCACTTTCTATTGCCTCCCCAAGGTTCACAAGGGCCTCACACCCCTTAAAGGCAGACCAATTGTGTCTGGGGTGGGGGGCCTTTGTCAGAACATTGGTACTTATCTAGATCAGATCCTCAAGCCATTCGTGGGGGCTCTGAATTCATTCACTTTGGACTCCACAGATTTTTTGAGGAAAATCGAGGACGTGGTACTCGATGAAAACACCATTTTGTGTTCAATTGACGTGGAGGCGTTATATTCCTCTATTGTACATAGTGATGGACTGAGAGCAGTAGAGTACTTCTTGAAGGGACGCGGCTGTCATTTTTTCAAACATAATGTTTGGCTTCTCAGATTGCTTGAATTTTGTCTCACCAGGAATTTCTTTTTGTTTGACGGGTTTTTCTTCCACCAACTCAGGGGCACTGCCATGGGTTGTCCATGTGCACCTTCCTATGCCAACTTGCTCCTGGGTTGGTGGGAAGAAAACCTGGTCTTTGGGGAGGATTCCCCTTTTGACTTGAACAGTATAGTCCTGTGGACCCGCTACATAGACGACGTGTTCGTCTTGTGGCGGGGACAAAAGAGACATTTTTTCATTTTGTCTCCGATCTGAATTATAACCCTCTTGGTCTCTGATTTACGGCAGAGAGTGATGAAAGAGAGCTTTCTTTTCTAGATATTTTGGTCACCAAGCATACAGACGGCACTCTCGTGACTAGAACATTCCGCAAACCGACTTCATCCAATTCACTCCTGCGCTGGGAGAGCAACCACCCCAGACCTCTTAAGGCTGGCATCCCTAGAGGTCAGTATTTGCGGGTCCGTCGGAATTGCTCGACACCCTTTTATTTCTCTCGTCAAGCTGAAGATTTACGTAGCCGATTTAGAGAAAGGGGTTATCCTGATCATGTCTTTTCCCAGGCTTTTCGTACAGCACAATCGAGGGATAGGACAAGCCTACTGGTCCCTTCACCAAAAAAGGATGAGATAACGAGTGGCAAATTCCGTTTTATCTCCACTTTCAATAACTGTTCCACTGAAGTACGCAGGATTCTCGAGCGACATTGGGCCATCCTGAAAATGGATGTGGACATTGGTGATGTAGTGGGTTACTTTCCAAAATGTACTTACAGGAGGGGCCGTTCCATCGGTGACAGGGTCGTTCACAGCCATTTTGTCCGTTCTAAGGAAATCAGTTGGCTACACTCGGACCTTAAAGGCTGTTTTAGATGCAGCGGCTGTGTTGCCTGCCCACATATCCAGACTGGCAAAGCCTTCTCGAGCTCTGTGACAGCGGACTCTTTTCAGATTAGAGCCTTTATCAATTGTCGCTCGAGAGGTGTGATATACAAGGCAAGATGTGGCTGCGGTCTTGAATATGTCGGCAAGACGAGTAGGGAATTTAGGAGGCGTGTCGGGGAACATCTTCGGAACATAGCCAATAAGAGAGACACCCCCCTAGCCAAACATGTAGAAATAGTGCATAACGGTGATATCTCTGGCCTTACATTCATGTCCATTGATATCATTAACTATCCGGCTCGGGGTGGGGATTGGGATCGGAAAATTCACCAACGGGAGTGTAGATGGATTCACACTCTCAAAACGCAGACACCTTTAGGCCTTAATGAGATTCTTACCTTTGGGTGTTTTCTGTAGTTTTGAGGGCCCCTTAGGGAATCCAGGGACAGCCACCGTGGAACGGGGGCACCCAGTACTTTAAGGTGTTGTTACACTCCGTCGGTAGGTAGGAACCAATTAGGGTCTTATAGGGATAATTGTAGGAACCTTGGTCTACTCTGTGTCTCTGTTTTCACTTTTACTTTCATTCCCTCCCCTAATTCATTGTGGGTATTTCGAATTTCAGTTGCCTCTTCCCCCGTGCCCACGTTGTGGTACTCTTGTCGATGCCTGCCTTAATCCATTTTTGAGTGTCCACCCTTTTTGGGTTTAATTTGTAGGACAACTTTAGTCTAGCGTGTACTCTACCTCACGCCGCCTATTTTGGTGCTCGCTCCTTTCCAGCCTTGTCAATATGGGGCCTGTGGTAAGTGTCCCCCCCCTTTCAAAACCCCCCTTCCCTTATCCTGGCCTTCATTAACCATGCCCAGGGCATCCTGCCTCACTAGGTTATTTTTATTAATGCAAATTAACATCACTGTTGCATATCAGTTTTGTCATACACCCACAGTCGTATCTTCTTTTTTAGCATAGAGTGGGTGTTCCTTATATGGAGCCCGTGCATCAAGTGTCATATAGTTGATGGCACTGTATTGTAGCATAGGAAGAACGGCCCACTTCTGTGTACTTATGGGCGTGGCATAGGTGTGTTGATAGTGGCCCACGTGATTGGACTTGTGACGCTACAGTGGGTGGCACCCTCTGTGCATCTAGTTCCTTCTGCATGATCACGTGTTTTCTCCCGGATGGCCGCGTGACCGGATGTGATGGGACATGTGACGCTACTAGTGGGCGGAGCCCCGCGTATGTCTTACACTTCCCGAATGGCCGCATGACCGGATGTGCGTGGTTCGCACGTCCGGCGGGCAGGATATAATATTGTATAGATGTCAGGTATGTTTATGACGCGACCGGATGGGCGTAATTAACGTGCGCGTCGCAAATAGCAAGCAACCGGATGGGTATCAGCATGGTGGGCGGTGTCTTTATGACGTCCATGGCCTGCTGCCCTGGGGCTTGGCTACATGGGCGTTTTTGTAGTGAACGTCAGTGTGGTTACGTCATAGGGAGGTGGAACCCCTGTGGTGTAGCCACGGGGAGATATACTGCTCTCTACCTGGGTAATATTAGGGGATGTCTTTCTATCTCCGCCCATTTGGCTAGGGGGTGTTCACCCTCTTGGAGAAGTGTTATGTCCCTGTCGATGATGTGTATACTTTGCCTCATTAGCATAAGTGGGGCGACCCCCTACACAACCACAGGATATTTAAGGGCGGTATTTTCGAAAGTCCTGTGCTTTATGCCAGGCCCAGACACAACATGCTGGAGGTCCATTATACTGAAGGTAAAAAACATGGTTTTTGGAGTACACGCTATGTCTTTCTTTGTATATGTTTAGATATTATTCTGACCATCCTGCTCATTTTCGCAGCTCTTTCTTGACCATAGTCCCCTGAGGAATAAGCGAATTATGAAACGCGTTGGGAGGTCTAGAAGCACATCAGGTCAGATGGTTGCCAATTGAGGGGTAATGTGAGCCTATAACGTTTGGCCCTCCCCCTCTATATATTGGACAACTTTGTCTTTCTTTTTCTCTTTTTTATGTAGAGATTACAGTAAGTTTTGTCTATATGACCCTGCTAAACACTGTTTATTGTGTCTGACAACCCTTTAGTGTTGTCCTTATTACCAGCACTACGGAGAGAGGAATTCCCTCTCCGTGTGAAGTTTGTCCGTACTTGGTAATTTAAGGAGCCCGACATCTGCTCCAAATTAGGAGCTTGACATCTGCTCCATTTTATTGGGTTGGTTTTACAACCATAATTGTTGTGTGGTTTATGACTTTTTAACTACTAGCCATTAAAGGTTATATTTTAATCATTACCACAGTTCTTTACACTTTTGCTTGGCTATTATTGTAATATTTGGGTAAAGCAAACGACACTATATAGATTTTTAGGATGATTACTGCTAGCATGTAATAATGACTTCCCTGTTTGCGGTTTTCTATATAAACGGACTTCAACGCTGGAATCAACTTTTTTTTCAATCAACATCATGTCTAGAAAAGCAATTTGTTCCTTATTTGTATGTAAATCTTAAATTATGGTTATTGGTATTAAGGAAATTTATGAATTTTTTTATGTTATTAGGGTCACCCTTCCATATTATCAGATCATCAATAAATCTCCCAAAAAATTCTATGTGATCCGTAAAAATATTTTCCTGACCATAAATTTTTTCTTCCTCCCACCATGTAACAAAAATATTAGCGAGCGATGGGGAAACTTTCACCCCCATCGCACATCCCTGTAATTGAAGGAACAATTGCTTTTCTTTTTAAATATGAAGTAACTGTTTTTCAACAAAAATTCCGTTACAGACAAAATATATTATAATATATATATTATAACGTTTGACAGTCCAGTCTATATTTTTTGCACCTGAAATGGTTTGCATACTTCTATGTGCAATGTATCTCTATGGTTTACATTTTGTTTAATGATGTCAAGTTGAATAGAAACACCTCATCTCTAGAACAACTGTTAAGAGGAGACTTTGTGTGCAGCAGTCCTTCATGGTAAAATAGCTGCTAAGAAACCACTGCTAAGGACAGGCAACAAGAGGAAGAGACCTGTTTGGGCTAAAGAACACAAGGAATGGATATTACACCAGTGGAAATCTATGCTTTAGTCTGACGAGTCCAAATTTGAGATCTTTGGATCCAACCACCGTGTCTTTGTAGAAAAGGTGAACGCATGGACTCTACATGGCTGGTTCCCACCGTGAAGCATGGAGGAGGAGGTGTGATGGTGTGGGGGTGCTTTTCTGGTGACACTGTTGGGGATTTATTCAAAATTGAAGGCATACAGAACCAGCATGGCTGCCACAGCATCTTGCAGCGGCATGCTATTCTATCTGGTTTGCGTTTAGTTGGACCATCATTTATTTTTCAACAGGACAATGACCCCAAACACACCTTCAGGCTGTGTAAGGGCTATTTGACTAAGAGGGAGAGTTATGGGGTGCTACGCCAGATGACCTGGTCTCCACAGTCACCAGACCTGAACCCAATCGAGATGGTTTGGGGTGAGCTGGACCGCAGAGTGAAGGCAAAGGGGCCAACAAGTGCTAAGCATCTCTGGGAACTCCTTCAAGACTGTTGGAAAACCATTTCTGGTGACTATCTCTTGAAGCTCATCAAGAGAATGCCAAGAGTGTGCAAAGTAGTAATCAAAGCAAAAGGTGGCTACTTTAAAGAACCTAGAATATAAGACATATTTTCAGTTGTCTCACACTTTTTTAAGCATTTCATTCCACATGTTTTAATTCATAGTTTTGATGCCTTCAATGTGAATCTACAATTTTCAGAGTCCTGAAAATAAAGAAAACTTTTTGAATGAGAAGGTGTGTCCGAACCTTTGGTCTGTACTGTATGTATGTATATATATATATATATATATATATATATATATATATATATATATATATAAAGACTTGTGTTTAGAATGTGTGAAATATAGCAGAAAATCAATTCTTGCTGAACAGCTAAGAGTTCACACAGGAGAGAAGCCATATTCATGTTCAGAATTCAGAATTTTGGAAATGTTTTACCCAGAAATCAGATTTTATTAGACATCAAAGAATTCACACATTGTTTCAGTCAAATCCCACAAAGGACGACATCTACAAGGAGTCTATTCTGCCTGTGTTTCCTCCCACACTCCAAAGACTGATGTAGATTGTGAGCCCCAGTGGGGACAGTGGTGATAACTTCACAAAGACATATATTCACGTATACAAAATGTTATTTATACAAAATTACTGAAAGTGTTTACACACATAAATTAACACTAATAGTAGTGCACCCCTAATAAAATCCAAATATCCCTCTGCAGTGGGGGAATTTATCTCAGGATCGGCTGCACCATATGCTGAATCTATCCAGGGGATTTTCACCTTGGGACTGCGTGTCGGAAATCTTATTCTATCTGCAGGCTTCCTGATGAACTGTTACGGGGAAATGCGTCGAGGCAAGCCATAAGGCAGAATTTCTCAATCCTGCGGCGGACATATTACGCAGAGGACTGAATATACGACCTTCATTGGTCTGAACTCTTTTGTTCGGCCATTTTTTCCATTTACCATCATCATATGGACTATTATTTAACTATGAGTTAAGTAATTTTTGGTGGTTTATTGTCATCTATGTACACTTTGTGTAAATTATATGTTGCCGCTATTACAATTGTGGTATGTTATATGTCCCAGAAGTTCTAGGATATTTGACTCCTCCTATCCTGTTCTTATATATTGAGACTGATGTGAGTAGTCATATTTGGACCTTTTGAGGTCATTTACATATCTGGATGAATTCTTAGATATTTGGATTTTATTAGGGTTGCACTACTATTCGTGTTAATTTATGTGTGTAAACACTTTCAGTAATTTTGTGTAAATAAAATTTTGTATACGGGAATATATCGTATTTTTCGGATTATAAGACGCACTTTTCTTCCCAAAAATTTGAGAGGAAAATGAGGGGTGCGTCTTAAAATCCAAATATAGCTTACCGGGGGGGGCTGTCTGTGCGGTGACCGAGTGTGTTCAGGCTGCTGGGTGCCTATGGCTGTGTGCGGGCAGCCGGGTGTCTGTGGCTGCGTGCGGGCAGCCGGGTGCCTGTCGGTGCCAGCTGACTCTCTGTGTGGGCAGGCGGCCTGCTCGCTATCACTCTGCGTGCTTCAGGTGGGTGGCTGTGCGGCAGGTGTCCCAGTTTCAAATGATGGCGCCAGGAGTCAGTGCGTGCACAGATGGAGCCCTTTGATGAGAGCTCCATCTGCGCATGCGCCGCTCCAGGCGCCATCATTTGAACCGACACCACGGACACACTGAGACACCTGCCGCACAGCCACCCGCCCGACGCACGCACGCACAGAGTGACAGTGGGTGGCCTGCTCCCTTTCACTCTGTGCGTGGGTGCTTCGGGCGGGGGGCTGTGCTGCAGGTGTCCCAGTGTGTCCGCGGTCCGAGTTTCAAATGATGGCGCCAGAAGTCAGCGCGTGCGCAGATGGAGCTCTTGGATGAGAGCTCCATCTGGGCATGCGCCGCTCCAGGCGCCATCATTTGAACCGGGACCGCGGACACACTGAGACACTCACTACACCGGCATGCTCCACCATGGACGATGCCGCTCCTGCCGCCACGGACGGTGCCGCACCTGCCAGCACAACCTCTGCCTCCTGTGACCCCTGCTTCACCACCATGGCTTCCCCCCTCCGGTAAGACAACACCGGATTATAAGACGAACCCCATTTTTATTTTTTTTACCTTTTTTTTATCTCTAAATTTGGGGTGCGCCTTATAATCTGGTGCGTCTTATAAAACGAAAAATACGGTATGTTTTTGTGAAATGGAGGATGTAAAGTCCCACCACCGCCGCCCAGAACGGGAGATGCAGCCGCCGAAGAGGACTGGAGATAAAGTCTGGTGTAGGTAAGCGCTTTACAGTCCAAGATCGCGCCGAACAAGTAACCCGGGGGAAGGGCTCGGTATGGAGGGGGCTTGATATGGAGAAGGGGGAGCATGGGGGGCTCAGTATGGAGGAGGCTTGATATGGAGAAGTGGCAGCATGGGGGAGCTTGGTTTAGAGGGGCTTGATATGGAGACGGGGTAGCATGGGGGGCACGGTATGGAGCGGGCTTGATATGGAGAAGGGGCAGCATGGGGTGCTTGGTATTGAGGGGGCTTAATATGGAGAAGGGGCAGCATGGGGGGGCTTGGTATGGAGGGGCTTGATATGGAGGGGCTTGATATGGAGAAGGGGCAGCATGGGAGGCTTGGTATGGAGGGAGCTTGATATGGAGAAGGGGCAGCATGGGGGGCTTGGTTTAGAGGGGCTTGATATGGAGAAGGGGCAGCATGGAGGGCTCAGTATGGAGGGGGCTTGATATCGAGAAGGGGCAGCATGGGGTGCTTGGTATGGAGGGGGCTTAATATGGAGAAGGGACAGCATGGGGGGGGCTTGGTATGGAGGGGCTTGATATGGAGAAGGGGCATCATGGGGAGCGCTCAGTTAGGAGCCTCGGAGTGCTCGGTATGCAGAATGCAAAGCATAAGGCTCATTATAGAGTGGGGACAGCATGAGGGGGGCAGTGAAGTGGGGGCTGCATGGAGAGTTGGGGACAGTGGAGGACATAGTTCATAAGTGAGGAAGGTGTGGAGGGTATAATTCATAGTGGGGAGGACAGTGGGGGTTTTCATTTGGGGCCATGGTGTCATATTTCACTATGGACAGTGTAGTGGGAATATGTCAATAGGAGAGAATAATGTGGAGGCCGTATACTATAAGTGAGACGGTGTGGGGTCATTTTTTGTGCAGGGAGCTTAGTGATGGGCAATTATTTTTTCTTGGGCACAGCCTAGGGCTTACATAAGTAAGTTACTCTTTAGTGAGGAGCATAACATTGACACAGTTTGACTTAGGGCTCCGCCACACATCCGTGAAAACCACGTCCGTGTAAAACGGGCCGTTTTTCTGGTCCGTTTTCCGTTTTTTAGGTCCGTTTTTATGGTATGTGTGGCCTGCGTGTGTATCCCGTATGCTAGCCGTATGTGCGTGTGGAATGTCCGTGTGTGCGTGAGTGAAATAACTGACATGTGTATGTGTTGTCCGTGTGAAATGTACGTGTGTGATGCAAAATGTCGTTACTACATGTCGGAAGACAGAGTAGCGGGATGAGAATGAACTCGGGTGAACTTCACCCGACTTCATTGTCATGCCGCGGCTCTGTCTGTGTGCCGTGTACTGATTAGCGGTCACCTGTGAAGGATTCACCGGTGACCACTAATCCCCCGAGTGACTGAAGTGTCCCCCCCTCTCTCATACTCACCGTTCCCCGATCACCGGCGCTGCACGGCGTTCACACTGCTCCGGCGGCTTTTTCTAATTTGAAAAAGCCGGCCGCCCATTAATCAATCTCGTATTCCCTGCTTTACCCGCCCACCGGCGGCTGTGATTGGTTGCAGTGAGACACGCCCACCACGCTGAGTGACAGGTGTCACACTGCACCCAATCACAGCAGCCGGTGGGCGTGTCTATACTGTGCAGTAAAATAAATAAATAAATAATTAAAAAAAACGGAGTGTGGTCCCCCCCAATTTTAATACCAGCCAGATAAAGCCATACGGCTGAAGGCTGGTATTCTCAGGATGGGGAGCTCCACGTTATGGGGGGCCCCCCACCCTAACAATATCAGTCAGCAGCTGCCCAGAATTGCCGCATACATTATATGCGACAGTTCTGGGGCTGTACCCGGCTCTTCCCGATTTACCCTGGTGCGTTGGCAAATCGGGGTAATAAGGAGTTATTGGCAGCCCATAGCTGCCAATAAGTCCTAGATTAATCATGTCAGGCGTCTATGAGACACCTTCCATGATTAATCTGTAAGTTACAGTAAAAAAACACACACACCTGAAAAAATCCTTTATAAGAAATAAAAAACACAAACACATTCCCTCATTACCAATTTATTAACCCCGACAAACCCTCCATGTCTGGCGTACTCCACGGTCCTCCAGCGTCGCGTCCAGCTCTGCTGCATGCAGGTGACAGGAGCAGCAGAAGACACCGCCGCTCCGGTCACCTCCACGCAGCTAATGAGATGAGTAGCGCGATCAGCTGCTGTCACTGAGGTTACCCGCGGCCACCGCTGGATCCAGCACTGACAGGTGGGCGGGATGATGGGCGGGGGATAAACAGCCGGTCCGCATGATCACCCCTGGCAACTACGGCCTGGAGTGATCATGTGCGGCTGTATTCACTGCTCCCCGCGCATCATCATCAGCGCGGGGTGCAGTGAATCAGTGTACAGTACTCACCGTTCCCCTGCAGCATCGCTCGTCCTCCCGTCTGTGTCAGCGGCAGCGCCGCTGAGTGGAGCCGTCCCCGTTCCCTTGCAGCATCGCGATCATCTCCTGTGTCTGTGCCGGCGGCTGGGTGGAGACTAGCGGCGCACACAGCGATGACGTCATCGCTGTGCGCACGTGTCCACACACAGCCGCCGGCACAGACACAGGAGATGATCGCGATGCTGCAAGGGAACGGGGACGGCTCCACTCAGCGGCGCTGCTGCTGACACAGACGGGAGGACGAGCGATGCTGCAGGGAGTGAGGTAAGGTGAGGTGAGTATGAACGTTTATTTTTTTTATGTGCCACAGGATGCGGCCATACACCAGGATGGGGGTATATTATGAGCAGGATGGGGTCATATGAGAGGGATGGGGTCATATGAGCAGGATGAGGTCATATGAGCAGGATGGGGGCATATCAGCAGGATGGGTTCATATGAGCAGGATGGGGTCATATGAGCAGGATGGGGTCATATGAGCAGGATGGGGGCATATCAGCAGGATGGGTTCATATCAGCAGGATGGGGTCATATGAGCAGGATGGGGTCATATGAGCAGGATGGGGGCATATGAGCAGGATGGGGGCATATCAGCAGGATGGGGGCATATGAGCAGGATGGGGTCATATGAGCAGGATGGGGGTATATGAGCAGGATGGGAGTATATGAGCAGGATGGGAGTATATTATGAGCCGGATGGGGGTATATTATGAGCAGGATGGGGGTATATGAGCAGGATGGGGGTATATTATGAGCAGGATGGGGGTATATGAGCAGGATGGGGGTATATTATGAGCAGGATGGGGGTATATAGCAGGATGGGGCCATATGCCATGATGGGTTATATAGCAGGATGCGGCCATATGCCAGTATATAGCAGGATGCGGCCATATGCCAGTATATAGCAGGATGCGGCCATATGGCAGGATGACGGTATATAGCAGGATGAGGGACATATACTGTATATACCAGGCAGGAGGATCATTACCAGGATGCGGCACCTTAGTAGAGAATTTGGGGACATTACCCCCATAACAGTGTCAGCAGCAGATCCTCGCCCCATAACAGTGTGTCATGACCACAATTTTTGCTTAAAATTTTATTTTCCTATTTTCCTCCTCTAAAACCAGGGTGCGTCTTATAGTCCGAAAAATACGGTATTGCATTTGCAAAAGCTCTAATTGGATCACAGAACTGCCTCCATATTGCGGTAGCAGCCTTATACAGAATTAAAAAGGGAGTTACATAGAACATAGCCAATACAATAATACCATATTAACATATAACCAATCACATATAAGTATTTAGTTAAAGAACTACTTATGTATGTTTGTGCCAAAAGTTGACTCGCGCTATTTCATGCCCTCGGGTGTCCGGGGGCAGAATGACCCATATGGTACGGGTCAGGGCTGTAGTGTAAATAATCCATCTTTGTTTAGTGTCTACTTATTAATTAGGTTGTGCATTCTGAGACCATTGAAATTCTCTAATAAAGAGAATTTTGATTTAAACTATGTCTTAAAGGGACTGGGTTATTAAAGGGATTATTGAGATCCAACTAAATGGCAAGCAATTATATCTAAATTAAAGGGTATAGAAGAAAGGGGTATATAAAGAGGAAAATTCCTCATCATTCCTCTCTATGATAATTAATATTATCATTCTAATATGCTTCTTCGAAATAGTAGTATCGATGACCTTCCCCTCCATAAGGAGATGGAGGGGGGCTGCTAAATGGCGGAGGGACTCTATATATGGGGGGAGAAACAAGTGGCATGCCTGCCCCTTCTTCTACATGATGGACTCGTACATTGAGGATATTCCTGGGATTAGTTCGACGTAGTTTCAGTATTCACCATTTGATCAGTTTTACCATACATACCAGAATGATAACTACAAGGCAAATCTGCAAAAATAGGTGCCCTAATCAAGTTATCCAACCCCCTATCCCTTTAAACCAATTAGCAGGGTTAAGCCATGAAAAACAACTATCTAATTGTGCGTTGTCATCTATTGAGTGTTCTCTTCTGAAGATCCGCGGAGACACCATCACATGTTTCTCAACGCTGGCAGGTAACTAGCCAGGTCTTTCACCGGAAAGGAACAACCACGGGAAGGACAGTCTCCAGTCACGGAAACCACCTATGTAGCCAGTTTCCTACTCCACACTGATGAGGGGCAAATACCCCGAAACAGTTGTCTGTGGATGGATACCATGTTTTGGCATAGGTGGTTTCCGTGACTGGAGACTGCCCTTCCCGTGGCTGTTTCTTCCCGGTGAAAAACCTGGCTAGTTACCTGCCAGCGTTGAGAAACATGTGATGGTGTCTCCGCGGCTTCCTTGTTTTGCATATTTCCCAGGGGGCATTGCTCTAGAATCACTGCGTTGAGAAAACACGTGATGGTGCTCCGCAGTGCTGGATTTTGATCTCCCTAAGGTCAACCATCCTTACCTATATAGTCTTCTACTATGCATTGCTCCCATTAGCCAGTTTCCTACTCCACACTGATGAGGGGTAAATACCCCGAAACAGCTGTCTGTGGATGGATACCATGTTTTGGCATAGGTGGTTTCCGTGACTGGAGACTGCCCTTCCCGTGGTTCTTCCTTCCCGGTGAAAGACCTGGCTAGTTACCTGCCAGCGTTGAGAAACATGTGATGGTGTCTCCGCGGCTTCCTTGGGCCTTGGAGCTATGTCTTCCTACTAGGATGCAGAAGTTAGCATCTACATAATTACAACAGGCTGGTCCAATTATTTGACACATACCTCCCTGAATAGCAGTCCAGAAATCTAAAACTATTGTGTGCTGATTGAGTACCTTTGCATGAAACCTAGTCTGATTGTTAACAATATGTGATGCGACTAGGTGCAAATAGGTCTACTGTGTCCAAGTATGTGGGCATGGACCCCAAATGATTGTCTGATGAATTCATCCTGTTACAACTTACGTTAGTAGATCCGGGACCACATACAGCTATATTATGTGGGGAATATAGAGACAGATCTCTTCTTGCCACCCACCATGGTGACATAGTCCATCCGGCTATACGAAGTGCTACATGTGTGTTATTGTATCTAGAGGCACTAATGTTAACAGGGAATTCAAATTCTTTTGGCATGAGTATAAGCTCTTCTATGGGAACAGGAGTAGCCAGAAAAGGCATAGACTTTGAAGAGATGGGGGAATGTGTGCAGATCCAGCAATCTTTTACTCCTATTCGTTTGGCTATGGTGTCATGCATATTTATCAACCTATTGTCCCATGGGTCTCGTAAATATTCATGTAAATCTCTTTTTCCTCTTAGAAATTCATTTTCATTATAACACCATAGTATACTGTACATCTAGCTTCGTAGTGATTTGGCTTACAATAGTATTCAATGGAATCATGTATATCAGGTACACTTCTCTTAACTCTACCATCCAGAGGAAGGAAATTCGGGTACTCATTGCCAGTGGTTTCTGCAGTGTGATAACAAACAGTCCCTATCACACACACAACTATCAATAAGAGGCACTATACAGCTGTTATCGCCCCCCAGATATTCCTACTCGGATTAGGTCCATATAACTGCTCATAAAGAGACATTCTTCTCTTGGTCCTCTTCACGCAATGGAAGAACAGCACTGGTCCGGATCTTCAGCTGTTTCAGCAGCGGCTTAGGTGGCAGCCTGAGGGAAGCGTAATTCTGCTTCGTCTCAGACCACTTACTTATTATGGGTGCAGCTCAGGGCGTGTGGTACTGATGATGTCGGCAGACTCCTCGGTGGTCACGGCTGTCGGTGTCGTCTCTGCAGTGGTTGTCACCTTCTTACAATGGGACGCGTGGATCCAAGTACCTCTGCCTTCTACTTTGACGCTTGTAGGCGTGGTCAACAGGACTTGGTATGGACCCTCTCACCGCTCTGTGAGAGAACCGGACCTCAGGAACTTTCTTACCAACACTAAAGTGGGCGTCACACGGTACAATCTATCATGCGATTGAGCGAGCGATCATACCCGCCCCCGTCGTTTGTGCGTCACGGGCAATTAGTTGCCCGTGGCGCACAAAGTCGTTAACCCACTGTCACACGTACTTACCTCCCGGACGACCTCGCTGTGGGCGGCGAACATCCACTTCCTGAAGGGGGAGGGACAATCGGCGTCACAGCGACGTCACACAGCGGCCAGCCAATAAAAGCGGAGCGGCAGAGATGAGCGGGATGTAAACATCCTGCCCACCTCCTTCCGCATTGCCGGCGGCTGCAGGTAAGCTGTGTTTATCGTTCCCGAAGTGTCACACGGAGTGATGTGTGATACCCCGGGTACGATGAACAACCAGGGAAAATAAAAATAAACGATATTTTAAAAATGAGTGACGTGTAAATGATTTGCGATTTGTAACCGATTTGCGATCGTTTACAGACGCTCGTAGGTGTCACACGGGACGACGTCGGGAATGATGCCAGATGTGCGTCACAAAAACCGTGACCCCCAACGGTATATCGCCAGAGAGATCATCTCGTGTGACGCCCGCATAAGTCTTTTGGCTGCACCTTGTGACAAGATAAAGTAGTAGATGGTTGCTTTAGATCAAGGGTCCCCAACTCCAGTCCTCATGGGCCACCAACAGGTCATGTTTTCAGGTTCTCCATAGTATTGCATAGGTGATAATTTAATCACCTGCACAGGTGATGATTCCAACACCCGTGCAATGCTAAGGAAATCCTGAAAACATGACCTGTTGATGGCCCTTGAAGACTGGAATTGAGGATCCCTGCTGTAGATGAATACTCTTGAGAATGTCTCTTAGCTACTGTTGTAGTCTCAAAACGTAGTCCACATTAAGGGTGTCCTGAGTAACGTGAGCAGTCTCTGGGGGCGAAAGTGGAGTGTTAGGAAGTTTTCCATATAGTACCTCAAAAGGTGACAGCTGTAATGGACCACGAGGTGTGTTCCGAATGTCCATGAGTACCAAAGGAAGAGCATCTGGCCATTTCATCCCTGTTTCTTTGCAACACTTGGCCAGCGGTTGTCACATGTGACTGCAGTGTCAGTGTGGATGCTCACACAATGTCACTGCAGTGTCAGTGTGGATATGCACACAATGTGACTGCAGTGTCGGCGTGGGTGCGCACGCAATGTGACTGCAGTGTCAGTGTGGGTGCGCACGCAATGTGACTGCAGTGTCAGCTTGGGTGCGCACGCAATGTGACTGCAGTGTCGGTGTGGGTGTGCACACAATGTGACTGCAGGTACATTCTGAACTGAACTCTATGGGTGGGATTATTTCTCCATGGACCACGTCCCACATATATATATATATATATATTTCTGCAGTCTAGGTGTCATTTTTGGGGTGACAGATCCCTTTTGTCAGCTTAAAAATCATCTCTCCCGATGTATGACAGGTTTGCTCGCGCATCGGGTGATTGACACTGTTTAGAGATAAATTAGGTTCCCATTTTTGGCTGCAGTGTTAGGTTTTCTCACATTGGAAACTTATCCCCTTTCCTCGGAATGGGGAATAACTTTCTAATTGCTGGGAGGTCCGACCACCGTGGCCCCCAGTGTTTCCGAGAGCCAGAACAGAGGTCGATCATCCGCACTACCACTTCATTCTTTCATTCTTAATGGGAGTGGCGAGTGCAGCGCTCTGCTGATCTTTGGCGTTAGAATGAATGGAGCAGAGGTGCGGATGATCCATCTAGAATACATTCAGAAGAGCCCCAGTTCACACGATTGTTGGGGGCCACGGCAGTCGGACCCCCAGAGATCAGAAAGTTATTCCCTCATCACATAGAGGAATAACGTTGAAGTTTGAGAAATCTGCTGTAAAGAATATCTAAAGTTTTGGGATATTTTTATGTTTTAGGCCCCTTCTGAGTAGACTGCTTATAAGACCACAATTCAGGAAACAGAAGAGCGTGCAGACAGAATGGATGCCGGGAGTAGAATTTCATAGTCCTTTCTCCTGAGCTGTGTACTTAAGAGGTCTTTTGAGCAACCACCCCATGATGTCCCTTCTTCCTACTGAGCCCACCTCTTCCCCTACTATTTTCTTCAGAATTAATGGACCTAAACATATAAGATATCTTTCAAAAGTTAAGTCTACTGCCTGCGACTAATCAGTATTGTGGTACCTATATGGTAGAGTCTGATAATGGCTGGTAACAACTACCAGCATCTCCTTACCATTGTTAAGGACATACTGGGAGGGTTAAAGCACTACATATATATGTATATATATATATATATATATATATATATATATATATATATATACATATGAGTCTAACCTGACACCGTACTTGATTGCTGTACTAAGTTTGGCAATGTAGTTATGTACTGACGGTGGTTTTGGTGATGTATTATTGTCTTTAGTGTGGTTTTGATGATGTATTTAGTGTGGTTTTAGTGATGTATTACTGTACTGATGGTGGTTCTAGTGATAGTCATGTGGATTTTGTTATCTTTACTTTAGCAGTCTTGATCCTAAAACATAGGGCAGTGTGCTGGACGAAAAATACAGATATCTGCATGTCTGTGAGCTGAATAAGTAAGAGACTAAAGCCCCCATACACTATAGTCTGATGTTTTGACCGGCAGCTATCTTGTTCGGTTCTCCCATATATAGAAGCACTCATTCTGCCAAGTGTTCCTGTGTTCTCTATTAGCGCCGCTGCTAGACATCTCCAGCAGCAGCTTATCATTTAGAGGATAATAGGATCTGCACTCCGTAATTGGACATGCTGGATCCTTATTCCCCCGACAATCATGAGTTAGAGACCCCATTCACATTGGACTGTCAGCAGAACCTGTCGATATTGGTGGGTTTAGACAACTTTATGTTAATGTGTATGGAGGTCTTAACTACAATCTGAAGGCCCTGGGCAGTCTCGGGGTATGTGCACACGACGTCTTGTACATGTCTGTGGACCCCCTGAGTTATTCAGACAGAAAACACTTCAGGACAGTCATCCTTTTATATATATATAATTTTATTTTTTTTTGCTGTTGCTTTTTGGTCGTTTATCCAACATCTTTTAGCTACTGGATTTTTATTAACCCCTTCACGACCTTGGATGGATAGATCCGTCATAGTGCCCTGGTACTTAAAGACGCATGATGGATCTATCCGTCATGGCGAAATTGCGGCATCGGAGCCCCGGTGACTGCGATCGGTTCACACAAACCGCAGATTCGGGAAGGAGAGAACCTGTGCCTGACCTCAGGAGGGGTGGTGCCTCCTACCCGGACCTACGGAGGCTGTGATTGGCTGACGAACGCCGCTCAGCCAATCACAGCCACTGTAATGTTTCAGCCATTGAAAGTGGTTGAAACATTGAAATCCAGCCATGGTCAGTGCAGCTATAGCCCTGACCATTGGCTGGAGTTGGGTGACCTCAGCTGGAATCGCCCTCCCCCTGCTCCAGCAGCTCTGATTGGAGAGACCGGCCTTGTGACCGATCTCTCCAATCACAGTGGACCTGTTGCCGGTGATCGCCCCCCTCAGCTTCACTTCTCGGTCCTGGAGCACGCCAGTACAGTGAGTGTATACAGTCCAATGGCAGGACGACAAGCTCCGGTCCCATGCTGTTATGTGACCGGAGCAAGGGACCCAGAAGTGGCCGCGCTGCCATTGTACTGTATCAAACCGACGAAAAGCCTCCCAATCTGCCGCCGCCGCCCTCCTCCATCTGCCACGGCTCTCCCCGATCTGCTGCCTGCGCCCCCACCTCTCACCCCCGTGATCGGCTGCTCGTCCCCTGCCCCTCGTGATCAGCTGCCCGCCCCCCTCCCCCTCGTGATCAGCTGCCCACCCCCTCCCTTCGTGATGTGCTGCCAGCCCCCTCCCCCTCACACCCATAATTGGCTGCCCGCCCCCTCCCTCTCACCCCCGTAATGTGCTGTCCGCTCCCCCCACCTCTCACCCCGTGATGTGCTGCCCGCCCCCTCACCTTCACCCCCGTGATGTGCTGCCCGCTCCCCCCCACCTGTCACCCCCGTAATGTGTGCTCCCTCACCTGTCACCCCCGTGATGTGTGCTCCCTCACCTGTCACCCCAGTGATCTGTGCTCCCTCACCTGTCACCTCAGTGGTCTGTGCTCCCTCACCTGTCACCCCAGTGATCTGTGCTCCCTCACCTGTCACCCCAGTGATCTGTGCTCCCTCACCTGTCACCCCAGTGATCTGTGCTCCCTCACCTGTCACCCCAGTGGTCTGTGCTCCCTCACCTGTCACCCCAGTGATCTGTGCTCCCTCACCTGTCACGCCTGTGATCTGTGCTCTCTCACCTGTCACCCCCGTGATCTGTGCTCCCTCACCTGTCACGCCTGTGATCTGTGCTCTCTCACCTGTCACCCCCGTTATCTGTGCTGCCTCACCTGTCACCCCCGTTATCTGTGCTCCCTGACCTGTCGCCCCCATAATCTGTGCTCCCTCACCTGTCACCCCCGTGATCTGTGCTCCCCCACCTGTCACTCCCGTGATCTGTGCTCCTTCACCTGTCACCCCTGTGATCTGTGCTCCCTCACCTGTCACCCCCGTGATCTGTGCTCCCTCAGCTGTCACCCCCGTGATCTGCTGTCCGCTCTCCCCCCACTTCTCACCCCCATGATCTGTGCTCTGCTCACCTGTCACCCCCGTGATCTGCTGACCGCTCTCCGCTCACCTGTTATCCCCGTGATCTGCGCTCCCTCTCCCACCTCTCACCCTCCCCGATCTGCTGCCTCCTTCATCTCCTCTGATCCTGCTGCCTAGATCCATCCTGTAAGGTAACTATCCCCAATCTCACCTCCCACTCCCACTCCCCTTCCCCCCCATCCACCCCATTTCTCCCTTTCCCCCCCCATCCTCCACTTCCCCCCATTCTCCGCCGCTCCTGCATCCACTGCGCCCTCTCCCATCCGCCGCCACCCTTTCCCAGCCGCCATCTCACATTCACAGATGCTCCCTTTATATGCTGCATCCCCCCCATCTGCCGCTTCCCCCATCTGCCGCCCCCCTCTATCTGCCGCTGTTCTGATCCATCCTGTAAGTATTGTTTGTGGCTCTTTTCTAACTATCCCTAATCACATCTCCCACTCCCTCCCCCCCTCCTCCCCCACCTGCTTGCCGCCAAGTGCTGATCAGCTACGTGATTGGCTGATCATGTACGTAATTGTTGCTCGAGTTTTTGCCTTTTTTTGTGCACCCCAAATCCCAAATAAAAAAAAAAAAGACAAAACTTGAACAATTAGGTACCTGATCAGCAATCGTCATGCAGTTGTACTCTACTTTGGACGGGACTTCTTTTTTCCATCCCACCTAGTCCCCCCCCCTTTTTGCAGAACATCCGTGCGTGCGCCCTGATTTTTTTTTTATGCCATGGGGGTCTAGTTTCCAAAATGGGGTCACATGTGGGGGAGCTCCACTGTTTCGGCACCTCAGGGGGTCTCCAAACACAACATGGAATACGCTAATTATTCCAGACAATTTTGCATTTGAAAAGTCAAATGACGCTCCTTGCATTCCGAGCCCTGCTGTGCGCCCAAACATTTGATTTCCACCAAATATGAGGTATCTGTGTACTCAGGAGAAATTGCACCATACATTTTATGGTGTAATTTTTCCTGATACCCTTGTGAAAAAAAAGCTACCTGGTTGAAGTAACAATTTTGTGGTAAATATTTTTTTTTTATTTTCATGGCTCAACTTTATTAACCTTTGTGAAGCCCCCAGAGGTTCAAAGTGCTCAATAAACATCTAGATAAATTCCATGAGGGGTCTAGTTTACAAAATGGGGTCACATGTGAGTGAGCTCCACTATGTTGGCACCTCAGGGGCTCTCCAAACACAACATGGAATACGCTAATTATCCCAGACAATTTTGCGTTTGAAAAGTCAAATGACAGTCCTTGCATTCCGAGCCCTGTTGTGCGCCCAAACATTTGATTTCCACCACATATGACGTATCTGTGTACTCAGGAGAAATTGCACCATACATTTTATGATGCAATTTTTCCTGATACCCTTGTGAAAAAAAGCTACCTGGTTGAAGTAACAATTTTGTGGTAAGAAAAAAAAAATATTTTCACGGCTCAACTTTATTAACTTTTGTGAAGCCCCCAGAGGTTTAAAGTTCTCAATAAACATCTAGATAAATTTCATGAGGGGTCTAGTTTCCAAAATGGGGTCACATGTGGTGGAGCTCCACTGTTTCGGCACCTCAGGGGGTCTCCAAATGCAACATGGTGAGGCTAACGATTCCAGCTAATTTTCTGTTCAAAAAGTCAAATGACGCTCCTTCCCTTCTGAGTCCTGCCGTGCGCCTAAACAGTGGTTTTTCGCCACATATGAGGTATCTGCGTGCTCAGAAGACATTGCCCAACAATTTTAGGGGGTTCATTTAATCCTGCTACCCTTGTGAAATGCAGTATTTGAGGCTAAATTAACATTTTTGTTGCAAAAAAGTAAAATGTTAATTTTTTCCTTCCACGTTGCTTTAGTTACTGTGAAGCACCTGAAGGGTTAATAATCTTCTTAAATGTGGTTTTGAGAAGCCTGAGGGGTGCAGTTTTTGGAATGATGTCACTTTTGGGTGTTTTGTGTCATGGAGACCTTTCAAAATTGCTTCAAATGTGATGTGGTCCCTAGAAAAAAGTGGCTTTGTAACTTTTGTTGTAAAAATGAGAAATTTAACCCCTATAACTTCCTTAAATTTTTATTTTTTTTCCCAAAATTGTTCTGATGTAAAGTAGACATGTGGGAAACGTTATTTATTAATTATTTTGTGTCCTATGTCTTGTTGGTTTTAGAGCATAAAAATTAAAAGTTTGAAAATTTCAAAATTTTCGCGATAGCTCGGTTTTTTTCCACAAAGAAACGCAAAAATATCTGCCTAAATTTACCACTACATGAAGCCCAATATGTCACGGAAAAAAAAAAAGAAATCTCAGAATCACCGGGATCCGTTGAAGCGTTCCAGAGTTATAACCTCATAAAGTGACACTGGTCAAAATTGCAGAAAAAGGCCTGGTCTTTAGGGTCAAAATAGGCTGGGGGCTGAAGGGGTTAATGTAATAAACTAGTAAGCAGCATCCAAGCAGCAGCCGCCATATAATGGTCCGGTCACTTTCAGCCGCTTCATGTCTGAGAAGACCTGACAAGCTTAATAAGCTCCAAAGACTGAACATATGGACAGCAAGTAATTTTTACATTGCAGTGTATGAGTTCATTTCTTTTAGAATTCATAGTTTGTGTTTTTTGTCCGAGTTACAGGGTGGATCTGTCTGAAAACAAAATGCTGTGTGTACATACCCCTAATCTGACTGATCAGAAGGGGGCGCCACCACTGACAGTGCCCAGGGCAGCATGAACTCCAAATACGGCCCTGTCTGCAAGCAAATATGGACATGTAAAGCCCACTTTACACGTTGCAATTAGTTGTACAATCGCATTTGCGATGTGACACGCCCAGGTTGCATATGGGATCTTATGAGATTGCACGTAGGTCGTTCATTTGCTGTCACACGAGAGTTAGTAGTCTATGTTAAATTGATCAATTTTGTGTGCGATCCTTTAGATCATGTGTTCTGTGACGTATGCATTGGGCACCCTTTTTGTTTTTATATTTATTGACTTGCCAAGCGTGTGTAATGTGTAGTGATGCGTTTTTACTATGTCATCTGCCATTCAGCTCTGCTACATGGCCGCTGACAGCAGACACAGACAGCCATGTAGCAGAGCTGAATGGCAGATGACAGCAGACACAGAAAGAGCCGCACGATCAGAATGAACTCGGGTTAACGTCACCCGGCTTCATTGTCATGCTGCGGCTCTGTCTGTGTCGCTCCCTGATTAGCGGTCACCTGTGAAGGACTCACCGGTGACCGCTAATTCCCTGAGTAACTGAATTGAGCAGCCCTCTCTCATACTCACCGATCCCCGGCGCTGCACGGCATTCACACTGCTCCGGCGGCTTTTACTGTTTTGAAAAAGCCGGCCGCCCATTAAACAATGTCGTATTCCCTGCTTTCCCTGCCCACCGGCGCCTATGATTGGTTACAGTGAGACACGCCCCCACGCTGAGTGACAGGTGTCACACTGCACCCAATCACAGCAGCCAGTGGGCGTGTCTATACTGTGTAGTGAAATAAATAATTAAATAATTAAAAAAACCGGCGTGCGGTTCCCCCCAATTTTAAAACCAGCCAGATAAAGCCATACGGCTGAAGGCTGGTATTCTCAGGATGGGGAGCTCCACGTTATGGGGAGCCCCCCAGCCTAACAATATCAGCCAGCAGCCACCCAGAATTGCCACATACATTATATGCGACAGTTCTGGGACTGTACCCGGCTCTTCCCGATTTGCCCTGGTGCGTTGGCAAATCGGGGTAATGAGGAGTTATTGGCAGCCCATAGCTGCCAATAAGTCCTAGATTAATCATGTCAGGCGTCTATGAGACACCCTCCATGATTAATCTGTAAATTACAGTAAAAAAACACACACACCCGAAAAAATCATTTATTAGAAATAAAAAACACAAACATATACCCTGGTTAACCACTTTAATCAGCCCCAAAAAGCCCTCCATGTCCAGCGGAATCCAGGATGCTCCAGCGTCGCTTAAAGCGCTGCTGCATGGAGGTGACCGGAGCTGCAGCAGACACAGCCGCTCCTGTCACCTCCACACAGCAACTGAAGACAGCCGCGCGATCGGCTGAGCTATCACTGAGGTTACCCGCTGTCACTGGATCCAGCGGTGGCCGCGGGTAACCTCAGTTACAGCTCAGCTGATCGCGCTACTCACCGCCGCTCCTCTCACCTCCACGCAGCAACTGAGGTGAGTAGCGCGATCAGCTGAGCTGTCACTGAGGTTACCCGCGGCCACCGCAGTATCCACCGCTGGATCCAGTAACAGCGGGTAACCTCAGTGACAGCTCAGCTGATCGCGCGGCTGTCTTCAGTTGCTGTGTGGAGGTGACAGGCGCGGCTGTGTCTGCTGCAGCTCCGGTCACCTCCATGCAGCAGCGCTGGAAGCGACGCTGGAGCATCCTGGATTCCGCTGGACATGGAGGGCTTTTTTGGGCTGATTAAAGGGGTTAACCAGGGTATATGTTTGTGTTTTTTATTTCTAATAAAGGATTTTTCGGGTGTGTGTGTTTATTTACTGTAATTTACAGATCATTCATGGAAGGTGTCTCATAGACGCCTGACATGATTAATCTAGGACTTATTGGCAGCTATGGGCTGCCAATAACTCCTTATTACCCCGATTTGCCAACGCACCAGGGCAAATCGGGAAGAGCCGGGTACTGTCCCAAAACTGTCGCATCTAATGTATGCGGCAATTCTGGGCGGCTGTTGGCTGATATTGTTAGGCTGGGGGGCTCCCCATAACGTGGAGCTCCCAATCCTGAGAATACCAGCCTTCAGCCGTATGACTTTATCTAGCTGGTTTTAAAATTGGGGGGACCGCACGCCGTTTTTTTAAAATATTTAATTATTTATTTCACTACACAGTATAGACACGCCCACCGGCTGCTGTGATTGGGTGCAGTGTGACACCTGTCACTCAGCGTGGGGGCGTGTCTCACTGTAACCAATCATAGGCGCCGGTGGGCGGGGAAAGCAGGGAATACGAGATTGTTTAATGGGCGGCCGGCTTTTTCAAAACAGTAAAAGCCGCCGGAGCAGTGTGAATAGACTGACATGGACAGAGAGTGAGGGACAGAGATAGTGACCGACTGACAGAGATTACTGAATGACAGACATTGTGAGGCGCTTCAGAACGCAGCTTTTCAGCTGCGCTCTGAAGCGGACCTTTTCTAAGCTGCGGTGCAGAGCGCACACCTGCGCACATAGCTACAGACAACAAAATCGTATGAAGGATGTCACACGTTACAAATGACTAGGTTCATACAACAAAACGCTCAATTCTAGACAAAGATACGATGTGTTTGTGATCAACGGTTTTGCGTTCAATCCTGATCGCACGTAGATGTCACACGCAGATACCTCACAAACGATGCCGGATGTGCGTCACTTACAACTTGACCCCAACGACGGATTGTGAGATATATTGAAGCGTGTAAAGTGGGCTTTAATGCCTTAAAGGGCTTCTATCACCATAGCAATCATGGTTACATAGCAAGTAAATGAAGAAACTGAAGAGTCTCCGCAAACTCAAGGAGCACCAGGTTTTGGCCATTCCAGCAAAAAGGAAGACTTCTGAAAACCAGGAGAGGAGTCCTGCGAGGAAGATCTGCATATTCCCAGTGCATTCTGGGATAAGCAAAGAATTGGAACACCAATGGAACAGCCAAACTTCACCTGCCAGAAATGCAAGCTTGTGTCCCTGTTGGAGGAGAAGCTACAAATTTAGAAGAGAGAATAGTTACATTGAAAACTATTAAAGAAAGTGAGGAGTTCTTAGACAGAGCAGAAGTATCTCTTCAGAATACAGAAAGAGAAGAAAATTGTTGTGCACCTGAAGAACTAGAGGAATGGAAGCATGTGACCCAGAGAAGCAGGAGGATCGGGAGACAGTCATCACCTATTTTTCTCAGGAACCAGTACCAGGCACTCACAGACGAAAACGATGATCCAACACATCAAGATAAGACGTTGCCTGTAAAGAACATCCTTGAAAGCACTCCGCTTGGATGGAGAAAAAAAAAGATTCTACAGGTGAACCGAATAGGCAGATACTTGGCAAATGAGATTTAATGTTGATAAATGTAAAGTAATGCACCTAGGACGGAGTAATCCTATAGCTGCGTATACATTAAATGGAAGTAAACTCGGGACTACAGAACAAGAGAAGGACTTGGGTATTCCTATTACAAATAAGCTGAGCAGCAGCACTCAATGTCAAACAGCAGCTGCTAAAGCAAACAAAATTTTAGGGTGTATAAAAAGAGAGACTAGATCCTGGGATCCGAACGTATTGTTACCCCTCTATAAATCACCTGTAAGGCCACATCTTGAATATGGGATCCAGTTTTGGGCTCCACATTTTTAAAAGGACATACAGAAGTTAGAATCAGTTCAAAGGCGGCTAACTAGACTACTACAAGGAATGGAGGCCTCACATATGATGAGAGGTTGGAAAAGATAGATATGTTTAGCTTAGAAAAAAGACGTCTCAGAGGAGATCTCATTTATATGTATAAATACATGTGTGGTCAATATAAAGGACTGGCACATGACTTATTTCTTCTAAAGACAGTACTAAGGACCAGGGGGCATACACTGCGAATGGAAGAAAAGCGATTCCAGCAGCTAAATAGGAAAGGGTTCTTTACAGTAAGAGCAGTTAGACTGTGGAATGCCCTACCACAAGAGGTAGTAATGGCAGATACTATAACAGATTTTAAAAAAGGGCTGGATGATTTCCTCAGTACACACAACATTGTTGGTTATAAGTGACTTAGGGACAAAATGTACAATTGATGGAGAAAGGTTGAACTAGATGGACCTAGGTCTTTATTCAACCTATGTAACAATGTAACAACTGGCTACGTCGATGGTGCCGTCAACAAGGATTCGGATTTCTGGATCACGGAGTGAATTACCTGTATGATGGACTACTTGCTAAAGATGGGCTGCACCTTACCAAGACTGGAAAACGCATATTTGGAAATCGCCTTCCTACACTCATCAAGAGAGCTTTAAACTAGGACAGCATGGGAAGGGAAGAAAAAGTCCAGGGGAAGCCATACAGGTGACTAATACTATTGAAAACGCTGCTGTTAGTAATGGAAAGAAAGAACTAAGACAAATCAGAATAGTGAAAATATGGGGGAAAGAATACACAATCACAAAATAAAATGTTTTTATACAAATGCACAGAGCATGGGCAACAAACAAAGAGAATTGGAGTTACTAACTCAGGATAAGAAATATGTCATTGGCATCACTGTAACGTGGTGGAACTATACACATGACTGGAATACAAGGCTAGAAGGATACAACTTATTTGCAAGAAATAAACCTAATAAACGAGGAGGAGGTGTTACAATGTATGTTAGAAAACCATAGCTCTCCACAGAGATAGAAGCTTCAGAGACTGGGAGTTCTGTGGAAGTTGTTTGGGTAAGAATACAAGGAGAAAACAAGGGAAAGAACACCATTGTAGGCGTGTACTACAGGCCGCCTCAACAATCGGAGGATATGGATGAACTCTTTTATACATCAGATGACCAACTTCTCAAAAAAATATCATGTTGTGATTATGGGAGATTTCAACTATCCAGACATTTGTTGTGAATCTCTCTCAGGCAAAATTAACAGTTCCAACAAATTCTTATCCTCTGTTGCTGACAACTTTATCTTCCAAAAGGTAGAGGAGAAAACAAGGGGATCTGCTACCTTGGATCTAATCCTTACAAACAGGGAGGAAATGGTTGAGGAGGTAAGAGTGGCTGGAACCCTGGGAAGCAGTGACCATGCTATCATAGAGTTTTGGATAACTAGAGGAGGAAGACCTGTGAAAACTCAGACTTCAAGGCTGGATTTCAGGAAGGCAGATTTTAAATGACTCAGAAAGAGGATAGCAGGGATTCAATGGCCTTATGTCCTTAAGGACAGAAATGTCCAGGAAGGATGGGACATCTTGAAAAATGAAATTCTCAAAGTGCAATAGTTAACAATCCCTAAAGGAGGGAAGAATAAGAAACATTTAAGGAAATCAGGATGGATGAACACAGAACTTAAACACATGTTAAAAAGGAAGAAAGAAAAGTTTATCAAATGGAAAGAGGGAGGCATATCTAAAGAAGAATATAACACAATCTGCAAAACCTGCAGGGCACACATCAGATTAGCCAAAGCCGATAATGAAATAAGGCTTGCAAGAGATGTCAAAAGGATTTTGGAGTTATGTAAAAAATAAAATAAAAGTCAAAGATATTATAGGAATTTTACAGGATGAAAATTATGAAGTTGTAAAAAATGATGTTGAGAAGGCCGAACTTTTAAATTCCTATATTGCATCTGTTTTCTCTGAAAAAGTAAATGTAAAATCAACTGATCTTTACCATTCTATTGAAGGATTAGAGGAAACCAGGCCATCTATAAACAAAGAGATAGTGAGGGAATACAGTGAGGTCCAGATGAATTACACCCCAGATTATTAAAGGAGATAGGAGAGGAAATATTAGAACCACTCTTCATAATATTTGAAAATTCTTGTTGAACAGGAGAAGTTCCAGGAGACTGGAGAAGAGCAAATTTTGTCCCTATCTTCAAAAAAGGGAAGAAGGTGGACCCAGGGAACTACAGGCCTGTGACTTCCATATTCCATACCAAGAAAGATCTTTGAACAAAATATTAAACAACATTTATGCAAGTACCTGGATGAGAATGAAGTGATTAACCAGAGCCAGCATGGGTTTGTAACTAATAAGTCATGTCAGACTAACTTAATATCATTCTATGACAGAATCACTGACTGGGTGGATCAGGGAAATGCAGTTGATAAAGTATATCTTGACTTCAGCAAAGCATTTGACAATGTATCTCATACAATCCTTATTGAAAAAATGACCAAGTGTGGAATGGCAACTGTTAGATGGCTTCGTAACTGGCTTAGTGATTGGAGTCAAAGAGTGGTCATTAATGGCTGCACATCCAGTTGGAAGACAGTCTCAAGTGGGGTACCACAGGGCTCTGTCCTAGGCCCTGTGTTGTTCAACATCTTTATCAATGATTTAGATAAAGGAATTAAGGGTAAACTGATTAAATTAGCTGATAATAATCTTTATTTCTATAGCGTCAACATATTCCGCAGCGCTTTACAATTCAGGAGGATCATATACAAACAAGTAACAGTTATAGAAGATACAATATTTAAAGGGAAAAAAGGCAACTCTGCTCGTGAGAGCTTACAATCTACAGTGAGATGTGGGGGGGCAAGGTACAAGTGCTTATTTACAGTGACAATCCAGCCACCTCAAGGAAATGGGGGATAGATAATGGCTTCCTGGACCAGTTGGCCAGGGCCTTGAGATGCATTTGGGTGCCATGGAGTTTGACGTGGGGTTATTTTCTGTTAAGTTGTGGAGGGATTAGGTGAAATTAGTTTGGCTAGGGAGTGTGATAGGCCGCCCTAAAAAGATGCGTTTTTAGGGTGCGTCTGAAGCTGAGTAAGTTGTGATTCGTCCTAACTTCTTGGGGTAGAGCATTCCAGAGGGTTGATGCAGCTTGGAAGAAGTCTTGGATTTGGGAGTGGGAGGTTCGAATTAGTGTGGATGCTAGTCGAAAGTCATTTACAAAGCGTAGAGAACAGGTGGGGTGCTAGACAGAGAGGAGGGTAGAGATGTAGGGGGTGCTGCACTGTGGAGAGCTTTGTGGGTGAGAACAAGCAGTTTGAATTGGATCCTGTGATATATGGGCAGCCAGTGCACTGACTGGCACAGAGCAGAGGCATCCGAGTAGCGGTTAGCCAGATAGGTGACCCTGGCTGCTGCATTAAGGATGGACTGTAGAGGAGAGAGTCTAGTTAGGGGGAGACCAATTAATAGAGAGTTACAGTAGTCAAGGCGAGAGTGCATCTGGGCCACGGTGAGTGTTTTGTCATTTCCATTGTGAGAAAGGGGCGGATTCTAGAGATGTTCTTGAGGTGCAAGCGGCAGGAGCGGGCAAGAGATTGTATGTGGGAGGTGTAGGAGAGATCAGTGTCAAGTATAACACCCAGACAGCGGGCTTCCTGCCTAGGAATTATCGTTGTGCCACACACAGAGAGGGAGATGTCAGGTTTAGGAAGGTTGGGAGATGGAGGGAAAAGAAGAAGTTCAGTTTTGGAAAGGTTAAGTTTCAGATAGAGAGCAAACATGATGTTGCAAACTGCAGTCAGGCAGTCACTTGCGTTCTGTAGTACAGCGAGGGTGAGCTCAGGGGATGAGGTGTATAGCTGTGTGTCATCAGCATAAAGATGGTACTGAAAGCCAAATCTGCTGATGGTCATTCCAATTGGTGCAGTGTAGAGGGAGAAAAGAAGAGGGCCAAGGCCTGAGCCTTGAGGGACCTCAACAGTGAGAGGAAGAGGAGAAGATGTGGAGCCAGCAAATGATACACTGAATGAGCGGCCAGAAAGATAGGAAGAGAACCAGGAAAGCACAGTGTCCTTTAAGAGGATAGAATGGAGCATAGAGAGAAGGAGATAGTGGTCAACAGTGTCGAAGGTGGCAGAGAGGTCAAGAAGGATAAGCAGAGAGTGCTCACCATTACGTTTTGCTGTCAACAGGTCATTGGTCACTTTGACAAGGGCAGACGATGGTTTGTGAGCTTGAAGGAGAGGATGTTGTGGTCCGAGAGGGGAAGAGGTGAGTTGTCAAAGTGAGAGATTGAGCTGAAGCGGAAAAAGACCAGGTCAAGGGTGTTACCATCTTCATGTGTCTCAGTGGATGATAGCTGTGAGAGGCCAAGAGAGATGGTTAGAGATAGAAGCTGGGATGCAGATGGGGAGGAGGGGCTGTTCATGGGGATGTTGAAGTCTCCTAGGATGAGGGTTGGCAATTCAGAGGGCATGAATTGTGGCAGCCAGGCTGAAAAGTGGTTAAGGAACTGGGTGGGCGAGCGTGGTGGACAGTATATGACAACTACTCTGAGGGAGAGGGGATGGAAGAGCCTGATGGTGTGGACGTCAAAGGATGGGAATGAGGGTGATGGAGCTTGGGGGATGACCTGGAAAGTACATTGTGGGGACAGGAGTAAACCGACTCCTCCACCATGTCTGTTTCCAGGTCTTGGTGAGTGGGTAAAGTGTAAACCACCATGAGAAATGGCAGCAGGGGAAGTAGTGTCAGAATCCTGAATCCAGGTTTCAGTGAGGTCTAGCAGATTAAGAGAGTTCTTGTGAAAGAGGTTGTGGATGTAGGGAAGCTTGTTACACACAGACCGTGGATTCCAGAGAGCACAATTAAAAGAGGGAAATGAGGGTGTACAACTAATGAGGGAGTAGGTAAAGTTGGCATGGGGTGGATCGGGATTAGGAGCGATATCACCTGAGAGAAGTAGCAGTAAATGGAGAAAGAGCAGATGGTTTTTGGAATTGTGGCATGGCTTTTTCTGCAAGACCCTGGAGCATGTTAAACTGAGATTATTCAGATAGGTGAAAAGAGCCTGGGAGCTATAGATAGGAGAGGGGAGGAGAGAGGGACTGATGTGGATGAGTGGTGATGGAGGGGGGGGGGCAGGGCGGTGAAAGTGGACAGTAAAAGCACATAGGATGATAGAGAGAGAAATAATGGTCATGGTTGAAACAGAAGGTGTCAAAGGTTAGTTTACCTGTCTCCTGCCCTGACTAACTGCCATTGAAATAACTGCCCACACTTAGCAACAATGCCACTTTGCATAAGATGGCATGCATGCAGGCACCCAACACGCGTGCACCCCTAAGGAGCACACAAATATATAGGGCAGACTAGAGGAATAGGAAGGGGGATTGTGGGTGCTCAGCTTGTTAAGGAAAATTAACAAATGCTCATCACACCAGGGGATGATTAAGGAATCAAAGGAAACAGGACACTTGACTACCGCCCGGACTCAAATCTACACAGAATCACACCTTCCACCATCAGATAACATTTACAAAGAGGAAGATACAGTCAAACATCAGTGAGTATTAAACATAATGTAAAGATGACATAGCATAAGTCACAGCAAATAGAGTTATATACCAGCACAGAGAATTCAGCAGGAACAGAGGGTAGCAGACATTTCAGTTCAGCAAGCAGAGTTATATATCAGCACATAGAATTCAGCAGTAACAGAGGGTAGCAGACATTTCAGTTCAGCTGATTACACAAAGCTAGGAGGAATAGCTAATACTAGAGAAGAAAGAGAGAGGATTCAACAAGATCTAAACAAGCTTAAACAGTGGGCAGCAACTAACAGAATATTTTTTAACAGGGAGGAATGCAAAGTCATACATCTTGGCAAGAATAATGAAAAGAGCATATACAGCATGGGATGAATAGAGCTATACAACAGCATGTGTGAAAAAGACTTAGGTATACTAATAGATCACAGACTGAACATGAGTCAACAGTGTGATGCAGCAGCAAAAAAGGCAAACACCATACTAGGATGTATTAATAGAAGCATACATTCTAGATCACGTGAAGTCATTATCCCCCTTTACTCCTATTTGGTCAGACCTCATCTGGAATATTGTGTCCAGTTCTGGACACCTAACCAATATCAGATAAAGAAGAGATCCAAATACCAATTCACAATCAAAAAATCCCTTTAAAATTTTAATTTTTAATCATGATCATTAAAACACTATAAGTGCATGTACGAAAAACATTCCATAAAATGAGGGTTGACTAGGGAGTAATTGCAGGAGAAAAAAGGGTAAAGAAGTATAATATACCTGAGAGACCCTGATGTTACCCCTAAAGTTTCACCCTGCCTTGCTGCAGAGGTCAGCACCCTAAATAAAATGCAAATGGCGCCTCCACTCACCGAAGACTCGCCCTCAGAGACCCTATGGAGTCCAACCAATACAAATGATATCCACCAGAAAAAAAAAGGTAAATAAATAATTCTGACCAAAAGGTACAATGACTCTACTCAAACAGTGGTAATCTCAAAAAATTTATCCACTAGCCACATAATATGCTGAGCCTTAATAGATCCAGCATAAAAAACAAGTCCAAACTGCTAGGGCTACTGGTATGCACCACAGTGCCCAGCAATGAATGAAATTGAAAATCCTTTTTATAAATTTAGAAAGTATGAGTTAAAGGTCAGAATTAAAAGAAAGGAAAAGCATAACCTCTTCCCTCATAGATGTCCTTTCTTCAGAAAAACGGCCTCAACGCATTTCTCCTGTGTTCCAGGTTCATCAGGAGGCCTGGCAGGGGTAGATGTCCCAAGCAGTGTGGATACGGTCCAGTTCTGGGCACCACATTTTAAAAAAGACATCAACAAACTGGAGCAAGTTCAGAGAAGAGTGACCAGAATGGTGACTGGTCTGCAAACCATGTCCTATGAGGAACGGTTACAGGATTTAGGATTCTTTAGCTTGCAAAAGAGAAGATTGAGAGGAGACCTAATAGCTGTCTACAAATATCTTAAAGGCTCTCACACTGTAGAGGGATCAGTTTTATTCTCATGTTCACAAGGATAGACTAGAAGCAATGGGATGAAACTAATTGGGAGGAGACACAGATTAGATATTAGAGATATTAGAAAAAAACCTTTTGACAGTGAGGGTAATCAATGAGTGGAACAGGCGGCCACGAGAGGTGGTGAGTTCTCCTTTAATGGAAGTCTTTAAAAAGAGGTTGGACGAACACATGTCTGGGATGATTTAGTGAATTATGCTTTGAGCAGGGGTTGGTCTAGATGACCCAAGAGGTCCATTCCAACTCTACCATTCTATGATTCTAAAATGTTAACAGAAAAAAGGAAATCCCATGGCAGAAAAAAGAATTATGGAGGAACCACTTGTATAATACGTAAGTCCTTTATTGAAAGAGCATTAAAAGCAGCCATGTCATCTAGCAAAAAGCCTTCTTTGATGCGTTTCCAGTGCCTCTCGTGCCCTTAAACATAGATACAAATCTACAGCTATAGGAGGTATATTATTTCCTGTATACCCTCTTTTAGTGACCATTTTACTTTCCCTTTCAAAAATCCTTTTTGGAACATATGCATTTAGTTCTTAGAAATTCCCCATGTGATAGTGCTTTAATGGTATCTCTGGGATGACTACTTTTTGCATGAAGGACTGTGTTCCCACTAACCAGTTTCGATAGACACAAGTGTCAACTACCCCTTTATTGATGTTTCCTGTGAATTTAATATCCAAAAAAATAAATGGTACACTGTGAAAAAGAAGCAGTAAATTTTAAATTTATTTTATTGTAGTTAATATATTTAATGAAATCTGGTATGGTTGCCACGTCACCCCTTCAAATCATGAGGATATTGTCAACATAGCGGCCATACGAGACCACATCATTCCTATTGGGATTGTGACAACCATAGATGGAAATTTTTTTCCACTACGAAACAAAACCGCAAGGGAAGGTAAAAAACCTGATCCCCAGGGGCTTCCTTGGTTTGCAAAAAATACTCCTAATTAAATAGAAATAAATTGGTTTTATCAATTACGATTCAGACAATTTAATATATTGTATGGAGTGTACTATTTGCAGACTTAAATACATTGACTGCACCATTAGAAAACTTAAAAAAGAGTATCTGAGCATATCTATAATATTGGCAAAAAGAAGAATACCTACTCTGGTGTATCTAAACACTATGTGGATATGCATGAAGTTAACACTGCAAGTTTGCAGGCCTATGGCATTGAGATGGTTATGCGCCCAGAACGAGGAGGGAATTGGAAAAAATATTTGAGAGAAATGTAATGAATTTTGACATTGATTACCAAACATCCCTAAGGTCTAAATTTTTGTAACGATAATATGTTATTGTATTGATTTTTTATTTTATTCTGTGTAAAGGCTGCTTTACACGTTACAATTTCTCGTTCGACCGCATTTGTGATCGCACCCAACCCCATCGTTTGTGCGGCACGGGCAATTTGATGCCCATGTCGCACAATGTTGTTAACCCCCGTCACACGTACTTACCTTCCAAACGACCTCGCTGTGGGCGGCGAACATCCACTTCCTGAAGGGGGAGGGACGTTCGGCGTCACCGCGACGTCACACAGCGGCCGGCCAATCGAAGCGGAGGGGCGGAGATGAGCGGGATGTAAACATCCAACCCACCTCCTTCATTCCGCATTGCTGCCGGCCGCAGGTAAGCTGCAGTTTATCGTTCCCGGGGTGTCACACGGAGCGATGTGTGCTGCCTTGGGAACATTGAACAACCGGACGTTCGATTTTTAGAAAATGAGCGACGTATCAACGAGCAACGATAAGGTGAGTATTATTGCTCGATCACACTCGCTCGTAGCTGTCACACGCTACGATGTATCAAACGATGCCGGATGTGCGTCACTTACGACGTGACCCCGACGACGACATATCGTAAGATACATCGTAGCGTGTAAAGCCCGCTTTAATGATTTTAATTGGTGGCCTGCTACTTTAAATATGCCTTCTACAGCTGTAGGTTTTTATCTATGACTAAGGGCGCAAAAAGCGGCAGAAACGCATCAGAGGTGCTACAGAGAACGCTTTTCATAGATGACTTGGCTGCTTTTAATGTTTTTTCAATAAAGGACTTACGTGTTATACAAGTGGTTCCTTATACCTCTTTTTTCCACCACTGGATTATTATTTTTTTCTGCTATTTACAACGGGGTCAATAGTGCTATATACGAGGATACGCCAACTATGCGGAGTTAATCATGCATATTGTGGGGAGTCTCATTTTTTTCTCGATATTTTTCCACTTCAAAAGTTAGGCAGTGACCTCACAGAGATAGAATTCAAAGATTCTCCACAGACCACAAATATAGAAAAGGGCCCTTACACAACCAGTATTCCCAGTTCACCTACACAGTCAAGATTGCCATACTTCCCCCACAGAGCAACAATTTTAAAAAGGCCCCTACAGAGTCCGTCTATAGCTCCAGCTCTGTGGATGAAAAATAAACCCGAATGCAGTATCCCGTAGTTCCCCCACCCCTATGTGTAGGACCGCAAGGGGAGCCGAATGAGCAATTTTAATCTTTGTAACTTCAGAAATCAGCCCTAAAACGTCCTGCCAGTAAGCTGCGACCTTTGGGCATGACCACCACAAGTGGCCCATAGAGCTCTCTTGGGCACAACCTTTCCAACACCCAGAATGATAGTTGGGAAGAGGGCCGTATTTGTAGTTCATGCTGCCCTAGGCACGGTCAGTAGTGGCGCCCCCTTCTGATCAGTCAGACTAAGGGTATGTGCACACAGCATTTTTTTTCTAGACAGATCCACTCTGTAACCCGACTGAAAAACGATAAGTAAATTCTAAAAACAATTAACTCATATACTGCAGTGTAAAAACGACTTGCTGTTCGTATGTTCAGTCTTTGGAGGTTTTTTTTTTAACCGCATCAGGTTTCCTCAGACATGAAGCAGCTAAAAGTGACCGGTCCATTATATAGGCGGCTTCTGTTTGGATGCCGCTTACTAGTTTACTAAAAAATTAAATAAAATCTGGAAGCTAAAAGATGTTGGAAAAACAACGACCAATAAGCAAACAAAAAAATATAAAAATTCCCTTCAGGATAAAATGATGACTGTGTCCTAAAGTTTCTTCTGTCAGAATAACTCAGGGGGTTAACAGACATCTACAAGACATCGTCTGAAAGTGCCCTGAGAGTGTCCATAGCCTTCAGCTAGTAGTTAAGACTTCCTTACACATGAACCTAAAGTTGTCTAAGTCTGCCAATATATCAATAGGTTCTGCTGACAGTCCAATGTGTATGGGGGCTCTAACCTGTAATTGTCGGGAGGGAAATAAGGATCCAGCATGTCCGATTAGGGAGTGTAGATCGTATTATCCTCTAAATGATAAGCTGAGACGTCTAGCAGCGGCTCTAATAGAGAATACATTTGGCAGAATGAGTGCTCCTGTATATGGGAGAGCCGAGCAAGATAGCGGTCGGTCGAAAGATCAGACTATAGTGTATGGGGGCTGTAGTCTCTTACTTAGTCAGCTGAGAGACATACAGAAAGATGTATTTTTAGTCCAGCACACTGACGCTATATCTTAAGGCCACTTCACACATAACGAGATCGTAAAACGAGATCGTTACTACGTCACAGTTTCTGTGACGCAAGAACGACTTCAATTGCGATCTCGTCATGTTTGACACGTACCAACGATTCACCCCCTGCTGCGAAATCGCTGATCGATGCCGAACAGCTTGGGACATTTTTGGCTCGTTGGAGTCCTGCTGGGCTGCATGAATCTGTATGTTTGACACCCTATTTACGATTTCGTTGACGACCTAGATGAGATGCACGAAGGCGTGTTGTTGCGTCCCCGTTTCCACGCCCCTTCTGCACCCATTGGTTGGCGCTGAGAACAATAGTGTGTAGTTACGTCGCCATTTCCGCGCCCCCTCTCTGCAACGATTGGTTAGCAATGAGAACACTATTGCGTTCTGATTGGGTATCGCTTCATGCTTTGTTCCCTTTTGAGTCTTCTAGGAGCAAACCTGTGACTACATACACCCAGATTCATTCGTGCTTTGTTCCCGCTTGCTTGGTTTTCGGATCAAAGCTGCATCTTCCCTCATTCGTTCCCGAGCGTGTCGCTGTATTACAGATTCATTCGTGCTTTTGTTCCCGCTTGCTTGGTTTTCGGATCAAAGCCGCATCTGCACTTGTATATCCCTCATTCGTTCCCGAGCGTGTCGCTGTGAGGATCGAAACTGCGATTATTAATAGATAGCATAGACGGCTGCATTTTCTGTACGCGGTAAGTCATTTTTGAAAAGTCTTTGTTACTTGTTCCATGTTTTTGTTATAGTATGGAAAGTATTTGTGTTTATAGATAGTAATTATTTTTGCGGATCATGAAAGTGGTTGGTTGTTATCTGTATACATATTGCCTTTTGTGCGTCCATCGTCCTTTTATGTGTCCTTAGCTAGTATTGCTGGCTATTTTGTCTCTCTGCTACAGCCGCCATTTTGTTTCTCTGACACAGTTACAGCTGCCATTTTGTTTCTCTGACACAGTTACAGCCGCCTTTTTGTTTCTCTGACACAGTTACAGCCGCCATTTTGTTTCTCTGACACAGTTACAGCCGCCATTTTGTTTCTCTGACACAGTTACAGCCGCCTTTTTGTTTCTCTGACACAGTTACAGCCGCCATTTTGTTTCTCTGACACAGTTACAGCCGCCTTTTTGTTTCTCTGACACAGTTACAGCCGCCATTTTGTTTCTCTGACACAGTTACAGCCGCCATTTTGTTTCTCTGACACAGTTACAGCTGCCTTTTTGTTTCTCTGACACAGTTACAGCCGCCATTTTGTTTCTCTGGCACAGTTACAGCCGCCATTTTGTTTCTCTGACACAGTTACAGCCGCCATTTTGTTTCTCTGACACAGTTACAGCCGCCATTTTGTTTCTCTGACACAGTTACAGCCGCCATTTTGTTTCTCTGGCACAGTTACAGCCGCCATTTTGTTTCTCTGACACAGTTACAGCCGCCATTTTGTTTTTCTGACACAGTTACAGCCGCCATTTTGTTTCTCTGACACAGTTACAGCCGCCATTTTGTTTCTCTGACACAGTTACAGCCGCCATTTTGTTTCTCTGACACAGTTAGAACTGGTGCACTTCTATGGGGGCGGCCATTTTAGTGTCTCTTTTACACCCCCCCAAAAAATGTGATTGGTTTATAGCAACTTTTCTCATCTTTACATGTTTTTTTGCAGTGTGGACAACATGAACGACATGCAGCGTGTTGTGCTGGGTGCTGCATTGATGTTTGAGGCCGGTCGGCTACGTGAAGTGGAACAGAGGCGTTCCAAACGAAAGCGCTGCATGTGGACCAGAGAGTGGCTGCAGAAGAGGTACAAATACTCCCACATGCAACTGCTAAGAGAGCTGCAGGAAAATAATCCTCAGGATTTCCGCAATTTTCTGCGGATGTCAGAAGAATCATTCAGCCTTTTACTCGAAAGAGTTACGCCAATTATTCTGCGCAAGAATACAGCGATGCGTGCTGCCATCCCGGCAGATGAAAGATTGGCAGTCACGCTGCGTTTCCTGGCCACCGGACGCTCCCTGCAAGACTTACATTTTTCTTCTGCAATTTCAAGGTCCCTGCTCAGCGTTCTTATTCCGGACAGAGACATGTAGAGCAATTTTCCACAGTCTGCGTAACTACATTGAGTTCCCCAAAACTGTGGAGGAATGGCAAAAGATTGCCTCCGATTTTGAACACCTTTGGCAGTTCCCAAACTGTGGTGGTGCTTTGGACGGGAAACATGTGCGGATCACTCAACCACTGAACAGCAGCTCCTATTTTTATAACTATAAGGGCTATTTCAGCATCATCCTAATGGCCCTTGTGAATGCCAATTACGAATTTATTGCTGTTGATGTTGGCATGAATGGCAGGGTTTCTGACGGTGGGGTTTTAGAACACACAGGCTTTGGTGAACGTTTGCAAAATGGTGAACTGCACTTGCCCCCCAACTCTGACACTACCGCAAACCTTAACTTTGTATTTGTGGGCGATGAAGCCTTCCCACTTCATCCCAATCTCATGAAACCATTCCCCCAGAAAAGTCTAACGGCGGAAAGACAAAGGTTCAATTACAGATTATCAAGGGCACGCAGGGTTGTGGAAAATGCCTTTGGGATAATGGCAAATCGCTTCCGCGTTTTCCACACACCAATTAACCTGAGTCTACCATCAATAGACGCAGTTGTTTTGGCCTGTTGCGCCCTTCACAACTTTCTTCGACGGCGAGATGCTATTACGTACTGTCCAACAGGCTTTGTAGACTCTGTTGACTTAAATGGCGAAGTGGTGCTTGGCGAATGGCATTCTGAAGATCCCGCAATCGCAGGACTTCAACCATTGGCGCCCGGCAGAAATACCGATGATGCGAAGGCCTGTCGAGAAAAGTACTGCCAATATTTGAATGGTCCTGGTGCAATTACGTGGCAGCATTAGATAGACTTGTATTGAGCACATTTATTATGCTGAGTTTTATTTTCTTGTATTGATTTGTTTAAGAAACTTCCCTTCTTAATTTTAAAATATATGGTTACTTGTATTATGTTCATCACATTTATACTAAAATGTCATTTTTGCAAAATGATTACTTTAATAAACAGTTGTTTTTACTTTCCACAAGATTTGTTTGTCATTCATTCACTATTAAGGGCTACTGTGGGGAGCAGTACCACCATTGCTGCCGTTACATCACCCCCGGAGGCCCCATACAGCAGCGGCGGATTAAGGTGGCGTCACGAATATAAACTACAATCACCCCCACTGAAGCCATGACTCCGGCAACCACTTACGACCCCCAGACTAGTCCGGCCCGGCACCGGGTGTCATCACCGCTATCATTGGGCCTCCTGCTCCGGATCGCACATTGAGAGTGAGCGTAGCGAACAACAGCGTGCCAAAATATGTGCCAAACCAGTTGATTTCCACCACATATTACATATGGGTGCACTAAGAAGAAATTGCACAATATATTTTATGGTGAATTTTATCTTGATACCCTAGTATAAATGCTCAATGGTATGACTAAAATTTGTTTTTTGGGTTTAAAAGTAAAATGTTCACTTTTAACTTCAACATTGCTTTTCTTTACGTAAAACCCTGCAAAGGTTTATTTACTTCCTCAATTTGGCGTCCAGCTGTATGATGAATACATCATTTAGGGCTCTTGTACAATTATGATTTCCATGTGCCAATGCAATAAAAAAAAAAAACACAATGTTATGAATATGAAGCCGTATATATTTTCATTTGGGGTTTTTAAACGGGGACGTTTGTGCGTCCCCGAAACCTTCATCAAACGACATCTCTTTTTCGATTTTTTATAATTGTATGTGCGCTCGCAGTGTGTGCTACCACGACCCCTTGACACAGCATTTGCGTCATGGCGCGATCTCATTTCTGCAGCAAAGATCATTCTGATTTGTTAAAAGTGCGTCGCACTTTCACCTTCAATCATAGCAATTGTAATATTTCACAAATCAACAATCCAGCCATGGCCGAAGATGTAGTATCATCGGCCATTGGCTGGGGCAGGATCAACAACGTCCACCCCAATCTGATTGGAGCTAGCGTTCACGTGACGCTATCCGTCGAATCAGATGTGAAGAGGCGTTACCGCGGGTGACGCAACTGCGTTTGCTACGCAGACACACCAGCGAACAATGGCGGCACGCAGGAGAGCGACAGCTTGGGGAGAGGCGGAGGTCCGTTACCTAATCAGAGAAGTGGATGCTCGCGACTATGATTGCCGTGAGGCGCAAGAGCATCCACTTCTCCATAAGAAAGCGGTCTTGCGCAGGATCCAACGTGGGCTGAGGAGGAGGTTTCATTTGGAGCGCACCTGCGCCCAGATCCGCAAAAAATTAGCGGATCTGCGGTACCGCTCCAGTGCCCGGATCTCTGCCATACAAGCAGAGTTACAAAACCAAGGTGGGCGCAGATGAGTGTGCCTTGGCAACTTATAATGGTGTTCTTAAATATATATCTATCTATATATAATTATATATATCTATATATATATATATATCTATATATATATATATAGATATATATATATATATATATATAGATATATATATATATTTATTATAAAAATAAATATATAAATATATATATATATAATACATATATAAATAATATATATATCTATATATATATATTTTTAAATTTAAAATATATATAATTCATATTAATTATATATATATATATAAATATAAGAAAATATACACATATAATAAATAATAAATATATAGATTTAAATGTATATATTGATGATATATATATATCCTTTTTTTAAATAAAATTATATATATATAATCTAGCGATCTATTATATAGATCGCTAGATTATATATATATATAATATATATAATATATATATAAATATATATATATATAGATAAAATTCTAAAAATATATTTAGATATATATAATAATAAAAATAAATATATACATTTAATATATATAAATAATATATATCTATATATAATTATAAAAATATATATAATATATATTAATTATATATATATAATTATAAAAATATATACATATAATATTTAAATAATAAATATATATATTTTAATGTATATATATTTATTATATATATATATGTATATATATATATATATATATATATATATATTTCTTTTAATTCATTAAAAGTATTTATATAATCTATCGATCTATGTAATAGATCGATAGATAGATTATATATATATAATATGTAATAGATATATATATAGATCTATTGCATTGAACGATAGATTATATATATATATATATATATATATAATATATATATATAGATTATATATAATATGTAACAGATCTATATATAGAGATCTATTGCATAGATCGATAGATACACCGACACTTGTGGTACGGGCTAATTACACTGACACTCGGGACACAGGGAAATTACGCAGACAGTAGGCTCTCTACACCAAGATTTCCCATGAACTGACAACCCTCTATCAGCACACAGTTTTCATATGTTCTGATATACCTCTTGTCCTTGGCACCCAGCTTCGCCATGCTTGGCAAAACATCATTCCCTCAGCACCCAGCTTTTCCCATATCAGAGAGAGCATGGCAAAGCTGGGTGCTGTGGGTAGTGGGCCTTTTTCCCTCAGCATAAAAAAATTCCATCTCCTGCTTGTATTTTTGTCCCCCCTCATATCTAGTTCTCCAAATACAATATTGGCCCCCACATAGCCTTCCATATAGTATAAAGGGTTCCACATAACCCTTCATATATTAGAATGCATCCCATAGTCCTCCATGAACTGTAATGAATTTCCTAGAGTTCTCCATGTAGTTTCATTCACCCCAGAGTTCTCCATATATTATACTGCACCACATAGTCCACAATGTGTTCAAATTCACCCCCATAGTCCTTGGATAAGGTAGGCTACGTAGTCCGCCATATATTTCAATGTACCCCCCACAGTCCTATATGTATCATAACGCAACCACATTAAACTTTATATTTTCTTAAGAACCCCCAGAGGAGCAAGGGGCCGCAGAGGAGGGAGAGCCCCCAATGGAGCATGTGCCCCATGATCAGCCCGAGCCCCCGGTGGAGCTACAGCCACCAGAGGAGGAGGAGGAGGAACACCCACAGGAGCCACCGGCCGGATCGGCCCCCGGTAATTTTTTCATATAACATTAACGCCATATAAAGTGCAAAACAAAAAGCTGTTGAGTACTATAAAGTGTTTTTTGTTTTCATAGATGCTAGTCCAGGGTCCATAAGTGCGTCTTTATCGGACGAGGGGGATAACCGTAAGTCATGAATCTCCTACTTTGTAATAATAAGCAGAAATAAAAATTATGATTTATAACTTTTACCATTCCCTCCATAGGCATACCCACTTTGGCCGAACTCATGTCCTCCCAAGGTAGCATCATCGCTTCCCAAAGAAGAATGATGTCAGCCCAGAGGAGGCTGATGGCCAAAGTGGAGCGGCATGCGGCGCTGCTGGCCCGTTATGTGGCTGGCCAAGGGGAGGGCAGCAGCAACTAACGGGTTTTTTGTTTTTTTTTCTTGTGTACATATACATGTGTGATAAAAAATTTGAAATTGATATCTGCTGTTTGGTATGTCTCATTGCATAAAGCAAGTTAACAGCTATCACCACTCACAAACTCACCACTCACAAACATCATATTACATGTAGGCATCTGTATAGATGCACCAATCCCATTATCCACGAGGGGGTGACTAGGCTTTACTGGTTGTTTGCTGTACATGAGTGTGGGGGTTGTGTGGTGGTATGCCAATGAGGGTGGAGTATGGTACAATCTCTGTAACTACCGTGTTTTGCCAGGGCATCACAACCATATGCTGAATTAAGTAACGCAGGCAGCAAGATTGAACCAACATAAATTTATTATTACAATGAAAATATAACAATCAATTAAAATTAATCTCAAATAACAAAACAACAACAATAACAAAATTTAGTTGCCCTCTTCATATTGGTTGACATATTCTGGCCGGGTGGGAGATGACAGTTGGCTTAAAAATGAATCATTTGAATACATGGGATAATGTGGGGGGGGAAACTGTGGGGGGGGGGGGATACTGTGGGGGGGGATACTGTGGGGGGTGGTCAAGCTGCAAGGTTGGTGGATGCATCCTCTTTGGTGTACTTCGCAGGGGCTGGCGAGGAATCCATGTAGTAGAATGATGGGGCTGGTTCATCTTGCATATCGTGTCATTGTCATCAAGTTCTCCTCGGCCTGCCTTTCTTAGGACTTCAAACATTAGTCTCTCAGCTTGCTCCCTCTGTGTGGAATCCAATTTGCCGAGTCTGTCCGATGCAAATGTGGCAAAGCTATCCAATGGAGTGTTTTTTGGCTGTGATAGCAGTTGGGTTGCCAAAGAATAAAATTCAGCGGATGTCACAGGGGTGGTGGCCTTCTTTTTCCGGAAATGTGTTCGCCGCATTTCACCAGATGGTGCAGGTGCCTCATCATCCTCCACAATAGGCTCGATAGATGTGGTGGGGTTCTCATTCAATTGGGGCCTCACCATATCTGTCTGAGGGTTCTGCGGGAACAGAAAAATAAATGTTAATTAAAAGTCATACATTAATAGTTAGTAAATTTAATTAAAGTGTGACAAAATTGTATTGGAGTGTACTTATCTGAACTGGAAGGGATAACTTTTCAAAACTGCACAATAAATCATGGTAACAATAAGTTACTATTTTGTATTCCTCAATGGCATGTACATAAAAAGTTTGAATGCTATGTACCGTGAAGCAAATAAGGTACTTACATCTACAACAGCGGAGGTGTTGTCATCGATCGGGATGTCATCGATTGGAATGTCTGCTTCCAGGTCTACGTTTCTTTGGTAGGAGCTTTCCATCCTTCGTGGTAGCTCCTGGTCCCTTGTGAATTCCAGGAGATTGAAATACCACAAGGGAGAAACATACACCTGGTCAGTGCCGGCCCCTGACTTTTTTGATTTGTCCACCTTATTAGCTTCTTTCTTGTATACAGTCCTCAAGCCTTGTATCTTCTTTTTTACTAGTTTGGCATCCACCGCCTCGCCTCCACTGTGTTTTTTAAAAAGCTCCACCAGTTGGGCATAGGCGGCTTGTTTTTTTGTTCTGTCTGAATATTCTGCGGATTTGATTCTCCACAAGCAGGGCAGTGATTTATACAAATCCAGCAGCTCACGCACAAAGTCTTCTTTGTCATAATAAGCCATCTGAAATAAAGAATGAAAAATTTATATGTAAACATAAAAGAAGTTGCAATAAACCGATCACAATTTTTGGTTATGGTGTGGCAGAGACTAAAATGGCCGCCCCTATGTGTGGCAGAAACACAAAATGGCGGCTGTAGCTGAGAGACAAAAGAGCCAGCGATGCTAGGATAGGACACATTACAAACAGCACTATGGAGAGACCCCTCTTTAAAAGGCATTATACACACACAGATAAAAGCCAGCAACTTTAATTAACTCACATAATAAATATTAACATATATCTAACAGCAATCAACTCACATAATAAATATTAACAAATATCTAACAGCAAGAACATTATTCAAAAATAAGCCCCCCCCCAACAAAAAAAAAGACCTACCTTTTCAAAGAAGTGAAAACCGAAGAACAGCGTAACTGGATTTTAACAGCAGTAAAGGGCAAAGACTTCTGAAAGCATAAATGGATACAGAGGAAAAAGAAGTCATTCATTTTGCCACAGTGCCTACATGCCTCAAAGCCAAAGGTACAAAGTAGTCAAATGCACAAGTGTGCAGGTAAAAAATACTTTTAATGAACAAACAATGGTACACTACAAGGGCATGGATATAAGTATAAATAGGTTTACAGAGACAAAGGGGGTGATAAAAATCCCCACATGTGGATGCATGCAAAATCGTATCAATTTAAGTTATTTGTAGCTCCCTGGTATGGTCAATGCTGAAGACATGTAACAACATAGTGCAGACAAAGGAAATTACCAGCCGAGGAAAACAGCATGCCGGCTACACATTTGTAAAAACAATACAGCAAGAGACCAGAGGCCAGTATGGAGCTTACCAGGGTAACAGAGGAAAAGCGTGCAGGCACACGCAGGGATAGTCCCGACACGTGTTTCGTGTGGTGACTGCTTCAGGGGACTGTGGACAACAGGACAAAAACGTGAGTCTGATATACCTGCCGGGCTCAAGCTGGATTGGCACCACCTGTCGCAATTCAGTGGGGCGGAGGAGCGCAGCGTCGGTGTGGGCGGCCGCTCAAGCGTCATCTGGGTGGAGGGAAATCCCTTATTGACGTCACAGACCCAGAGGACGCCGGGAAGAGGGCCGCATCCACCGCGCATGCGCAATCCCGCAACCAGGAAGTGCGATCGCGCCACCCATATTGAGTACTGGCAGCAGTAAGGGCAAAGAAAAGCAGACGGGGCTCCTGGGAAGGGATGTCACATATCACTCAGAAAACGTGACTCAAATATGCCACAATAGGTATATATAACTTATGCAAATTTAGTAAGAACAAAGGCAGACCAATTGTATTTAGGCTGCTTATTACAAACAGTATACCATACTAGAGCATATGTAGACATATCATGGACAAATACATATATTGAATAAATGTAACATCCCAACCAGGTACAGAAATAAAAGAAAAAAAAAAAAAACAAAAAACATCTGCTTTGGTTAGATTGTGGAGCAAAGCATTCACTGCGGTAATAATCCAGAGTAGTTTTTATCAGACATTCCATCTTCTGTAGTTCGTATATATATTCAATGTTCTGATTACTGTAACTTCAGAAGAGGTGGCGTGAGAAACATCCGGCAGGCATATTAGAAAGACGAAAAAGTGAACTGTGAAAAAGGAAAAAAACACAAAAAGTGAATTTTAAAAATTGGGACATAAAAAAGTTTTTTGTTAAAAGGACTCAACAGAACATGAGCAGCACAAGGGAATTACAACCAACCAGCAAAAAGCATTAGCACAACCCGCAACGGAGGAGACGTGGTGGTTTAAAGGAATGATGCAAACGTTTGTCTTTCATTCAGTCCGTTAGGTACCACGGACTCAAGCAGAAAGATCCACCGACACTCTGCCCTTGCTAGCATCCTATGTATATCCCCGCCCCTAAGTCCAAGGTGCACCTGGTCAATTCCCCTCACCTTAAAACCTGAGGGGTCCGACCGATGGTGTACCCTAAAGTGGCGGGGAATAGTCTTGAGGGTGTCAACATCCTCCAGTTTGACTTGTTTTGCAGCGATTATGTCCCTCACATGTTCCCTGGTGCGGACTTTGAGTTCCCGGCTGGTTAGCCCGACATATATTAGGTTGCAATTGCACGTGGCATAATAAATTATGCCAGTGCTATTGCAAGAAATATAATGTCGAATATCAAATGTCTTAGCACCACTAGAGGACGTGAAGGATGTTGCCCGAACGATATTACCGTGGCGGCACGCGATGCATGATCCACAGGGGAACGAACCAACTAAGGGCCGCCCAATAGAAAAAGGTAGTTTATTAGGTCTTAAATAATGACTGTGGACCAGCATATCGCGTAAGCTACGGCCACGACGAGCCGTCATAAGAGGGCGGTCAGGCAGAGTGTTTCTCAACACGGGCTCAGTTTGCAAGACAGGCCAGTGTTTAGAAAGGATACCTCTGATGTGTTCCCACTGACGGTTGAATGATGACACAAAACGGATCTTAGGTTCAGTACAGCGTGTCGTATTGGGATTAAATCTCAGAAGAAGCTGGTCTCGTGGGGTAGACCTTGCGCGTTTGTATGCCTTCTTTATAGATCTTGTACTATAACCTCTTGCCCTAAACCTATCGCGCATCTCATTGGCCCGATCCTCAAATACCCCCGTCTCAGAGCAAATCCGTTTAAGACGGATAAATTGACCTGTAGGGATGGCATTGATGGTAAATTTCGGATGGCCAGAGGATGCGTGAAGAAGGGCGTTAACAGAGGAAGGCTTACGATAAATGTCAGTAGACACAAGGCGCTGGTCAGTAAGGGATATATTAATATCCAGAAAGTCCACCTTGGTGGGGTCAACATGGAAAGTAAGATAGATGTTAAAAGAGTTGGAGTTCAAATGACGCACAAAGCCCTCAAGCTCCGAGGTGGTTCCCCCCCAGATGACAAATATATCATCAATGAAGCGGAGCCAGCACTGCGCATGGGAGCTAGCCGGCACGCCACCGCCGAAAACCTCTCTCTCCCAGTATCCCAGGAAGAGGTTTGCGTACGATGGCAATTGCAATTGCTAAAAAGGGCAGCTCTAGTGAACTGGAGGTGATTAATTTGTCTCAACTCATACTTTCTGATGATCAGGTTGAAGTACTAAAATTGGGGCTAACCTTTGTGCCTGATTGCAATTTTGACTTATTTACAGTTGCAAAGGACTTGAACCTGTTCCTCAGAAGGTTGATCCTCCACAAGCTGCATTCTAAGACACCTGGTCCGGGTCTGTCCATCACGGAGGCCGAGGAGGAGGCAACACGTACACTTGAAGAACTCGAGGGTCAGGCATCTGGTGAGTTGTCTGGTATCTTCCCTACACATCTGCACCCGCGCTCCACCACGTTCCCCCCGCTTTCGCTGTGCCCCCAGGTTCAGATCTTTCATGACTTGGTCATGGGAGATCTGAAATCTCTCTCAAGGAGTAATCTACCCAATAACCTTTCAGTTAAACATCAACGGGCCCTGGAGGAGCTGAAGAAGCTAGAGGGGGTTGTGATTAAACCAGCGGATAAGGGGGGTAACGTGGTGATTTGGCCTACCACCATGTATGAGCGCGAGGTATATAGGCAATTGAGGAATACTGACTTCTACCAGTTGCTTCCCTCGAATCCGACTAATGCCTACCTGACCCAGTTGAGTCTCATACTCGAAAATGCTCTTGCCGCAGGTACCATAACAAAAAAGATCTATGATGGTCTCCTTCCAAGGTTGCCGGTAACGCCCACGTTCTACCTATTGCCAAAAATACATAAGAACCCTCGGGTTCCCCCTGGGCGTCCGATTGTCTCTGGCATGGGAGGGCTATGCGATGCAGTGTGCAAGTTTATAGATTTTTACCTCCAACCTTTGGTTGAGACGCTGCCCTCCCATGTCAGAGACACTTCGGACGTCCTGAGGAGGCTTAATGGCCTGACGGCGGACGAGGGTGTATTGCTGGTGACCTTGGATGTTGAGACACTCTATACCAACATTTGTCACGAACATGGTTTACAGGCGGTGGAGTATTTTCTGAGTATGAGCAACTGGGCACCCCCTCTACAACAGCTGATTTTGGAGTTACTGGAGTTCATACTGACGCACAATGTCTTCACCTTCGGGGAACGGTTCTACCTCCAGCGGCGCGGCACTGCGATGGGGGCGGCCTGCGCGCCATCGTACGCAAACCTCTTCCTGGGATACTGGGAGAGAGAGGTTTTCGGCGGTGGCGTGCCGGCTAGCTCCCATGCGCAGTGCTGGCTCCGCTTCATTGATGATATATTTGTCATCTGGGGGGGAACCACCTCGGAGCTTGAGGGCTTTGTGCATCATTTGAACTCCAACTCTTTTAACATCTATCTTACTTTCCATGTTGACCCCACCAAGGTGGACTTTCTGGATATTAATATATCCCTTACTGACCAGCGCCTTGTGTCTACTGACATTTATCGTAAGCCTTCCTCTGTTAACGCCCTTCTTCACGCATCCTCTGGCCATCCGAAATTTACCATCAATGCCATCCCTACAGGTCAATTTATCCGTCTTAAACGGATTTGCTCTGAGACGGGGGTATTTGAGGATCGGGCCAATGAGATGCGCGATAGGTTTAGGGCAAGAGGTTATAGTACAAGATCTATAAAGAAGGCATACAAACGCGCAAGGTCTACCCCACGAGACCAGCTTCTTCTGAGATTTAATCCCAATACGACACGCTGTACTGAACCTAAGATCCGTTTTGTGTCATCATTCAACCGTCAGTGGGAACACATCAGAGGTATCCTTTCTAAACACTGGCCTGTCTTGCAAACTGAGCCCGTGTTGAGAAACACTCTGCCTGACCGCCCTCTTATGACGGCTCGTCGTGGCCGTAGCTTACGCGATATGCTGGTCCACAGTCATTATTTAAGACCTAATAAACTACCTTTTTCTATTGGGCGGCCCTTAGTTGGTTCGTTCCCCTGTGGATCATGCATCGCGTGCCGCCACGGTAATATCGTTCGGGCAACATCCTTCACGTCCTCTAGTGGTGCTAAGACATTTGATATTCGACATTATATTTCTTGCAATAGCACTGGCATAATTTATTATGCCACGTGCAATTGCAACCTAATATATGTCGGGCTAACCAGCCGGGAACTCAAAGTCCGCACCAGGGAACATGTGAGGGACATAATCGCTGCAAAACAAGTCAAACTGGAGGATGTTGACACCCTCAAGACTATTCCCCGCCACTTTAGGGTACACCATCGGTCGGACCCCTCAGGTTTTAAGGTGAGGGGAATTGACCAGGTGCACCTTGGACTTAGGGGCGGGGATATACATAGGATGCTAGCAAGGGCAGAGTGTCGGTGGATCTTTCTGCTTGAGTCCGTGGTACCTAACGGACTGAATGAAAGACAAACGTTTGCATCATTCCTTTAAACCACCACGTCTCCTCCGTTGCGGGTTGTGCTAATGCTTTTTGCTGGTTGGTTGTAATTCCCTTGTGCTGCTCATGTTCTGTTGAGTCCTTTTAACAAAAAACTTTTTTATGTCCCAATTTTTAAAATTCACTTTTTGTGTTTTTTTCCTTTTTCACAGTTCACTTTTTCGTCTTTCTAATATGCCTGCCGGATGTTTCTCACGCCACCTCTTCTGAAGTTACAGTAATCAGAACATTGAATATATATACGAACTACAGAAGATGGAATGTCTGATAAAAACTACTCTGGATTATTACCGCAGTGAATGCTTTGCTCCACAATCTAACCAAAGCAGATGTTTTTATTTCTGTACCTGGTTGGGATGTTACATTTATTCAATATATGTATTTGTCCATGATATGTCTACATATGCTCTAGTATGGTATACTGTTTGTAATAAGCAGCCTAAATACAATTGGTCTGCCTTTGTTCTTACTAAATTTGCATAAGTTATATATACCTATTGTGGCATATTTGAGTCACGTTTTCTGAGTGATATGTGACATCCCTTCCCAGGAGCCCCGTCTGCTTTTCTTTGCCCTTACTGCTGCCAGTACTCAATATGGGTGGCGCGATCGCACTTCCTGGTTGCGGGATTGCGCATGCGCGGTGGATGCGGCCCTCTTCCCGGCGTCCTCTGGGTCTGTGACGTCAATAAGGGATTTCCCTCCACCCAGATGACGCTTGAGCGGCCGCCCACACCGACGCTGCGCTCCTCCGCCCCACTGAATTGCGACAGGTGGTGCCAATCCAGCTTGAGCCCGGCAGGTATATCAGACTCACGTTTTTGTCCTGTTGTCCACAGTCCCCTGAAGCAGTCACCACACGAAACACGTGTCGGGACTATCCCTGCGTGTGCCTGCACGCTTTTCCTCTGTTACCCTGGTAAGCTCCATACTGGCCTCTGGTCTCTTGCTGTATTGTTTTTACAAATGTGTAGCCGGCATGCTGTTTTCCTCGGCTGGTAATTTCCTTTGTCTGCACTATGTTGTTACATGTCTTCAGCATTGACCATACCAGGGAGCTACAAATAACTTAAATTGATACGATTTTGCATGCATCCACATGTGGGGATTTTTATCACCCCCTTTGTCTCTGTAAACCTATTTATACTTATATCCATGCCCTTGTAGTGTACCATTGTTTGTTCATTAAAAGTATTTTTTACCTGCACACTTGTGCATTTGACTACTTTGTACCTTTGGCTTTGAGGCATGTAGGCACTGTGGCAAAATGAATGACTTCTTTTTCCTCTGTATCCTTTTCAAAGAAGTGTATATCAATGTAGAATCCAAGCGGAATCGCAAATACGATCTCACCGACACTCGAAAGCACTGCAAGGATACTCCAGGTGCAGCTGCGGCTTCGATCCGAAAAACACACCAACAAAGCGACCAGGTACAATGGACGAAGGAATCAGGGTGGAGACGCAGGTTCTATCTCAAAGCAAAGCACAAAAGAAGTGACAAAGGGTGACGCGGTCCAAAATTTAACCGCTAGATACGCCCCCTGCATGCCCAATCAGAACGCAGTATTGGACACCAATCAGAGCGGAGGGTGTGGAAAAGGCGACGCCCGCCCGGCCGCCCAATCAGAACGCAGTATTGGCCGCCAATGAAAGCGGAGGGGGGTATGGAAAAGGCGACGCAAATGCACGCCTACGTGACTCACTGCATTTTACTACGCCCCTAATGGGATTGGAATCGTTAACATAGTAGCTGTGTGACAGGGTCCCTGCGATTTGAAAGATCGTTATACGGGACGCATGCTCGTTCATAAACTCGTTATGTGTGACACCCAACATGCGATTTCAACAACGACTCATATACGATCCAGAAAGTGTGACGTAGTAGCGATCTCGTTCACGAACTCATTATGTGTGACTGGACCTTTAGGATCAAGACTGATAAGGTAAAGATTACAACATACACATGACTATATCACCTGAACCACCATCAGTACAAAAGTACATCACCAGAACCACTGTCAATATCGTAACACATCACCAGAAACAGTCAATACAGTAATACATCACCAAAACCACTGTCAATACATTAACACATCATCAGAAACACTTTCAATACAGTAATACATCACCAAAACCTTGCCACAGCAATCAAGTGCAGTGTCAGGTTGGTCCATATACAAATGTATTGCATTAACTTACAACTTCCATTATGTCTTTAACAATGGTAAGGAAATACTGGTAGTTGTTACAAGCTATCATCAGACTGTGGACCATATAGGAACCACAATACTAACAGGCAGTAGCTTTATTAAACATATAAAGAGTAACTTAACTTTTGAAAGATATCTTATAATTTTAGGTCCATTAATTCTGAGGAGATTAGTAGGGGTGGAGGTGGGCTCAGTAAACAGAAGGGTCATCATGGGATGGGCCTTAAGACTCCCAATGATCGCCTCTTAAGTGCGCAGCTCAGGACACAGGACTATGAAATTCTGCTCATGGCATCCATTTTGTCTGCCTGTTCTTCTGTCTCCTGAACGGTGGTCTTCTAAGCAGTCTACTCAGAAGTGGCCTAAAACATATTAAAAAAATCCCACAAGTTTAGATATTCTTTATTAGGGATAGGCGCTCCCGAACTGTAAAGATCGGGGATCGTACCAATCACATTGTGATTGTGTACACAAGCCTGATCACGAACTTTCCTGAAAAGCTCATGCCACAGATCGAGTCCAGGGACTGTTTAAAAAAAAAACCAAACCCATTATGATTATACTTATAGGTCCCGCGACGCGTCCTGCAGACTCTGTCTCTCGGCCGCTTCTGCATCAGATTATTGCTGTGCCGCTTGGTGACCAGCACTAACTAAAGGACCTTCCGTGATGTCATACCCATTTGACTAGTCACATGTGAATGTTGTATCAGTGGCTATAGACTGGTCACATGGCTATGACGTCATCAAAGGTCCTGGACGGTAACTGACCTTTGATTGTCACTCTGCGAGTGTCGCGTTGCATCACGGCGCTCAATCTCGCCACAGCAGCGGCTCATCTGCATGTGTTTCCATGCAGCTGATGCACTCCTATCCTGAGAGCGTCAGGTGCGGGGTGATGCAATGCGACACGTAAGTGAATTCATCCCCTTTCAGCCTGCTTCTTGCTCTGTACAGAGCGATGTAGTAAAGCTGAAATGGCTCTCTGCTTCTCACTGTGTATAGGCTGTACAGAGTGATGAAGCAGAGTTGACATTGCTGTCCCTGTGGATTATTTCGGACTAAGTAATGTTTTTATAATAAAGATGGAGTCTCTAAATGTTTTTTTTGTTTTATTTCTAATAAATTTTAATTTGGCGTGACACCATGAATTTCAGGCTTTGTACCATCTGAGAATGCAAAGTTGGTATTAGATATCACCCTCATGCACCATTTATCTGACCTTCAGGGTTATTGCTGCATTGGACCCAGAACCCCTGACTGTCTCCTGATGAATCCCGGCTATACCCGGGAGGAAACGCGTTGGGACACTGCCTTTGGACACAACTTTTGCAGATAAGTTTCTTTGACCTTCCATCTATTTGGATGGTGGTCTTTTGTTATATTTTTGGGATATTATCTTCAAAAATTAAGTTTTTTTGACCTTCCATCTACTTAGATGGTGTTTTTTTGTATATATTTTGTGCTCTTTTGATCTGTGCAGGGCTGAACAGCGCCATTTACGGTTTCCCATCGGTGAATAGGGACACCAGAACCTTTAGGGCGTCATACCCTCCATTGCTAGGTAGGGAGAGTTTTTATTAGGGCTTATTTAGGGCCAGTTTACATTCTAACTCTCCCGCCTAGATTTTTTTGTTACAGGGAATCATGAATGGATAAGAAAGTCGGGTTTAACACTGCGCTAAAACCATGAAGCCAAACGATGTGATGAATTCTTTGCTATATTTTCTTTATTTAGGCCAGGTCTACGCGTTTCAAAGGCATGTCCGCCTTCTTCATCAGGACAAAGGAAAAAACAGCATGATACCAATTGCTACTTGGGGATACATATATATTGAAAAAGAGGCTCCACACCTACACAGGTGATGTCAGTCAGGGAGTGGCTGAACATCACGTGTATGAATAACAGAAAGCAGTGGAGAAAAAAATGGAAGAAACAGAAAGAAGAAAAAAAAAAAAAAAAAAAAAAGGAATTGGAAGGGGTTAAAACAGAGGGGTGTACGCATATGTCTGTAAAAAATTTTTTTTTTTTTTTTTCTTTAATAAAAAAACAAATGTAAAAAAATGTGCTTTATTTATAAAGCTTGCGCCTAAAAATACATAAAAATATAATGTCAGGTCGCTGCCAAAACAATCAGCAAGAAGGTGCAAAAATATATCAGCAAGAAGGTGCGAAAATATATATATGTATATAATACTGGAGATGATCCAGCAGTAAAAAAAAGGGGGGTTTATGCTTTAATAAAAACAAATGTGCTTTATTTGTAAAACTTGTGCCTAAAGATACATAAAAATATAGTGTCAGATCGCTGACAAAAACAATCAGCAAAAAAGTGCAAAAATATATATATGTATGATACTAGAGATGATCCAGCAGTGAAAAAAAGGGGGTTTTTTTTCGAGGTACAAAAATGTGAAAAAAAGGGGGGTTGGGACACACGGGTTTTTGCTTTAATAAAAAACAAATGTAAAGAAATGTGCTTTATTTGTAAAGCTTGCGCCTAAAAAATACATAAAAATATAGTGTCAGGTCGTTAACAAGACAATCAACAAAAAAGTGCAAAAATATATATATATGTATAATACTGGAGATGATCCAGCAATGAAAAAAAGAAGGTTTTGTGAGGTACAAGAATGTGAAAGAAAAATGGGACACACGGATTTTTGCTTTAATAGAAACAAATGTAAAAAAATGTGCTTTATTTGTAAAGCTTACGCCTAAAAATACATAAAAATATAGTGTCAGGTCGCTGACAAAACAATCAGCAAAAAGGTGCAAAAATATATGTATGTATGATACTGGAAATAATCCAGCAGTGAAAAAAAGGGGTTTTGTGAGGTACAAGAAAGTGAAAGAAAAATAGGACACACGGGCTTAGGGAAAAAAAAAAAAAAAAAAAAAACTCCAACGTGCTATGTGAAGTGCTGAAAGGGGTGAAATGAGTTCAAAGCGTGGGAAAATTTTTTTTTTTTTTTTTTTTTTTTTTTTTTTCTGCGCATGCGTGCGCATGAAGGAGCATTGTGAAAAGAATTCATGTCAGCATAGAGAACGGGCTGGAACAAAATACAGTGAGTGAAAAAAGGGGGTAGATCAAATATGAAAAGAATAAAGAAGATAGTTTCTGGAGAGTGAAACAAATATAAAGATCAAATTTTGTATTCATCCATCCAAGGGCAAAAAACAGTGTTTGATGGTATCACATTTAAATAAATACATACAATAGATATGAATATAATATAAAGAGTAAAAACCTTTAAGAAACACGCTGAAACCAAATAAAATAATTATCACAACCAACAGATAAAAGGATATATATGAAAAGTTGTATATAAAAACATACAATCCCACCTTATAATGAAAGCTGGGGAAGGGGGAAGGAATTTTTGGAGTATCTTAATAAAATGGGGAAAAATACATATATAAAAATTAAAATGTCCTTATTATATTAGGATAAAAACTGGGTGTATAAAAACTTCATGTTTATGCAGACCGCATTAGAAAATGTAAAAGAAATATATATAATATATATCCAAAAAATATTTGTTGGGAATTTATTTCACATAAAACATTAAAAAAATCCCAAAAAAAAAATTTTTTAAAAATTTTTTTAAATTTTTTTTTTTTTTTTTTTAAATAATAAGCGAGGATTAATAAAACAGATCGGTCAATTCATTGAGCCCATGCGGTTTTAGAGTACTGAGCTTATGGATCCAAAAGGTCTCTTTTTTGCTTAATAATTCTAATCTATTTGGTATATCTGAGGGAATATGTTCAATAGGGGTGATTGTACAGGACATCATCTTATTGTGAAATAAAGCACAATGTCTAGATAAACTGTGCAACATATATCCAATCTTGACGTTATGTCGGTGAGAATTTAACCTATTGTGCAATGCCTGGCAAGTCCTCCCCACATACTGCTTACCACAGATACAATCCAATAAGTAAACGACATGGTCGGTCTGGCAGGTCATATAATCCTTAATAGGGAAAATCTCAGCACCCACGTGCGAACAAAACGATATCTTATTATGACCGATGATCTTGCAGCAGAGACAGTTTTTTGCATTACATCTAAATGACCCTATTACAGGGGTTGTAGTGTTAGAGCTCCTAGTATCTTTAAGTCTACTGGGAGCTAAAATATTCTTAATAGTAGGAGCTCTCCTAAAAGTAAAACCCGGTTGGGAGGGTAAAATGCCCATTAAAATGGGGTCATTTAAAAGTATATCCCAGTGTTTTGAAAAAATTTTTTTAATCCTAAAATTGTCACTGCTGTAAGTAGTAATAAAATTGAGGGCAAAATCATTAACAATCGGGCTCGCGCCGTCTGCTTTATTATCGGATTGGAAAACTTTCCTAGAAACAAGCAAATCCTTTTGTTTTAAAGATCTTGTGGTAGTGAAGGCTTTTTTGATTAAATTACGGGGATATTTTTTCTCCAAGAACCGCTCTTTTAAAATGGCAACCTGATCAGAGAAATCCTCATCTGTTGTGCAATTTCTCCTTATCCTTTTATATTGATTTACCGGTATATTGAGCAACCATTTATCATAGTGTTCGCTATTGAAATTTATATAGCTATTAGTGTCCACCTGTTTAAAATAAGTCTTGGTAAGAATACGGCTGTTTTGATGATAAAGTGTCAGATCTAAAAAATGAATTGTCTTATCATGGACAGTTGATGTAAAATTCAAACCCCAAGTATTTTCATTTAACAAAGCAAGAAAGGAATCAATATTGTTTTGTTCATTATCCCATATAAAAAACAGATCATCTATGAATCTTTTGTAGACAACAATACTGTTTACATGACTACCATCCAGTATATGGAGGTTCTCGAATAGTCCCATAAATAAATTTGCATACGAACAAGCTGCTTTTGATCCCATCGCTGTACCCAGATATTGATGGTAAAGTTTATCTAGGAACGTGAAGAAATTGTTATGTAAAATGAAGCTCATAGCCTCCAAAAGGAACCTCTTTTGGATTGCAGGAAATCTGCTATCTTTGGTGAGAAAAAACCATAGACTGAAAAGACCCAAATCATGGGCAATATTTGAATATAATGCGGAAACATCAACAGTTACAAAGAGATACGATTGTTTCCAAGGAATATCTTTGATTATGTTTATGAGATGGGAGGAATCTCTCAGATAACTCCCTAAATCCATCACATACGGTTGCAGTAATTGATCCACATATGCCGCTAAATTTGCTGTGAGTGAATTGATGCCTGAGATGATAGGGCGTCCAGGGGGGTTTACCGGATTTTTATGCAATTTAGGCAGATGGTAAAAAAATGCTACATTAAAACTATCAATCTGTAAAAATCTCTTTTCAGATGAATTCAAAATATTATTATCAACGGCTTTTTGTATTAAACCCTTATAGGCTATGACAGCAGAATCATATTTCCCCCATTCTACTGTCTGATAGTATAAGGGATCAGAGAGTATCCTTAAAGCCTCATTTACATAATCGCCCCTGTTCTGGACGACAATGCCTCCCCCTTTATCGGCCGATCTGATGACAATTTCTCGATTATTTTTTAGGTTTTTGAGTGCCAATCTCTCTTTATGGGAGAGGTTATGCTGCAAATTTCTTTTGGTATTCATGAACACCTTGAGGTCTGTCAAAACTAAGTCACTAAAAGTCTTGATGTGATGACCTTTGCTCCCTGTGGGGTAGAATTTGGATTTGGGTTTGACAATAGTGTGGACAAAGGGGAGATCTGTTGGAAGAGTATTCGTGTCACTAATGGGGGGAGTATTACTATTTAATAAAAAATGCCTCTTTAGAGTCAATTTTCTGATATAATTTTGGACATCTAAAAACACATCAAAGTCCTTGGAATGATATGAAGGGCAATAGGAGAGGCCTTTTTGGAGTACTGATATTTCCCATTTATTCAACTCATAACTGGAGAGGTTAAAGATGTTTTTGGTATTATTAGCTATTTTCAAATCTAAATTAATCTGATTTCTTTTTTGCTGGAGCCGGCGACCTGCTCGAACTCCTCTAAAGTGTTTTTTCTTTTTTTCGTGGAACCCCTGGGTATGAGGAAATCTGTTATCAGATTCTCTTTGTTGGCACGAACTGGGGGCAAAAAAGGAACCAGTGGAGTGGCTTTAAGAGTATTATCAATTGTTATGACTTTATGGGTCATGGGGTTGTCATTTGAAGATGTACCAGCAGACTGTGAAACAGATATCTCCTGCGCCCTTGGCGTTGGAGGGGAATCCTCATGAGTAGATAGATTGAGTAAATCTATAAAATCAAAGTCCTGTGTATTCCCAGTATTTGATGCTGAAATTTTTAACCCTTGGGACTCAGAGAGGTCCCTCTCCTTTCTGATTTTCTCAATCTGAAGCCTAATATTTGCTAAATGTTCCCGTATCTCATTTGGATCCCTGGGGTTGGGTTCCAAAGGGGGCACACTGGTGTCTTTGGTGGACTGGGATTTACCAGGTGAAATGGAATTTTGTGCAGTGCCCACTCGTGAAAAAACCTCACTCGCTAACTGATCTATAGTGTCAGGAATTTTCCTATAAGTTTTTTTAGGGAGGAATGAAATTGTGGCAGCTGATGGATTTACTGCAGTTTTCGCCAGATCACGGTCCTTAGAAGGATCTGATCTCAAAGGTTTATGAAATTTACTATTAACAAAATTTCTACTGTTAGTAGAACTATGCCTCCTGGATTTAGGTATTCTCATTGGGCTGGAATTAATTGTAGTATTGGTATGAGCTTTAGAGACGCAGTCCTGCCTGTCTCTCTGGATTTTTTTAGATTTACGAATGATAGTATCATGCTCCAGCTGGGTTAGGCGAGTATTAATGTCAGAATTAAGGTACTTATATTCTGGATGTGAATTATAACGAATTAAGTCCTTATATAAAGCAGAAATTTTATCAATGCATGCCGTGGCTATGCTATCCCTTTTTTTGTATAAACAAAGGAGCATACCTTGCATGCAGTCCATTAGGAGTTTATCCCATTCAGTGGTGAAAGACAAGTCCTGGGGGAAAGGTGAGGTATGTTGGATCCTTAAGCCTCTGGGACAGAGTCTCTCTTCCATGTAAATGGAGAGGAACCTCGCATCAAGGCTGAAATGAAGTTCCTCCTTTAGGATATCTTCCAAGCAATGGAATAATGAATTCAAAATATTATTATCAACGGCTTTTTGTATTAAACCCTTATAGGCTATGACAGCAGAATCATATTTCCCCCATTCTACTGTCTGATAGTATAAGGGATCAGAGAGTATCCTTAAAGCCTCATTTACATAATCGCCCCTGTTCTGGACGACAATGCCTCCCCCTTTATCGGCCGATCTGATGACAATTTCTCGATTATTTTTTAGGTTTTTGAGTGCCAATCTCTCTTTATGGGAGAGGTTATGCTGCAAATTTCTTTTGGTATTCATGAACACCTTGAGGTCTGTCAAAACTAAGTCACTAAAAGTCTTGATGTGATGACCTTTGCTCCCTGTGGGGTAGAATTTGGATTTGGGTTTGACAATAGTGTGGACAAAGGGGAGATCTGTTGGAAGAGTATTCGTGTCACTAATGGGGGGAGTATTACTATTTAATAAAAAATGCCTCTTTAGAGTCAATTTTCTGATATAATTTTGGACATCTAAAAACACATCAAAGTCCTTGGAATGATATGAAGGGCAATAGGAGAGGCCTTTTTGGAGTACTGATATTTCCCATTTATTCAACTCATAACTGGAGAGGTTAAAGATGTTTTTGGTATTATTAGCTATTTTCAAATCTAAATTAATCTGATTTCTTTTTTGCTGGAGCCGGCGACCTGCTCGAACTCCTCTAAAGTGTTTTTTCTTTTTTTCGTGGAACCCCTGGGTATGAGGAAATCTGTTATCAGATTCTCTTTGTTGGCACGAACTGGGGGCAAAAAAGGAACCAGTGGAGTGGCTTTAAGAGTATTATCAATTGTTATGACTTTATGGGTCATGGGGTTGTCATTTGAAGATGTACCAGCAGACTGTGAAACAGATATCTCCTGCGCCCTTGGCGTTGGAGGGGAATCCTCATGAGTAGATAGATTGAGTAAATCTATAAAATCAAAGTCCTGTGTATTCCCAGTATTTGATGCTGAAATTTTTAACCCTTGGGACTCAGAGAGGTCCCTCTCCTTTCTGATTTTCTCAATCTGAAGCCTAATATTTGCTAAATGTTCCCGTATCTCATTTGGATCCCTGGGGTTGGGTTCCAAAGGGGGCACACTGGTGTCTTTGGTGGACTGGGATTTACCAGGTGAAATGGAATTTTGTGCAGTGCCCACTCGTGAAAAAACCTCACTCGCTAACTGATCTATAGTGTCAGGAATTTTCCTATATTTGTTTTTTTATTAAAGAAAAAAAAAAAAAAAAAATTTTTTACAGACATATGCGTACACCCCTCTGTTTTAACCCCTTCCAATTCCTTTTTTTTTTTTTTTTTTTTCTTCTTTCTGTTTCTTCCATTTTTTTCTCCACTGCTTTCTGTTATTCATACACGTGATGTTCAGCCACTCCCTGACTGACATCACCTGTGTAGGTGTGGAGCCTCTTTTTCAATATATATGTATCCCCAAGTAGCAATTGGTATCATGCTGTTTTTTCCTTTGTCCTGATGAAGAAGGCGGACATGCCTTTGAAACGCGTAGACCTGGCCTAAATAAAGAAAATATAGCAAAGAATTCATCACATCGTTTGGCTTCATGGTTTTAGCGCAGTGTTAAACCCGACTTTCTTATCCATTCATGATTCCCTGTTGCATCATCGGGGCTGCTGCTTGACCATTTTCTGCATACATAGGAGTTGTGCCTGTCACAACTTCCATAGGTGAGCACCTGTTTTCATTTTCTAAGCCTGCATTGTTTGCCAGATAAGACCCTATGTGCGCTTTTCTCTCCACAGCATTTAGATTTTTTTGTTATTATACATTCTGCAGGATCCTAATAATTTTTTCTGTTTATTGTGATTGAGATGGTCTTTGACTTTTTTAAAGTATTTATTAAAAGTTACATTTTAATGGGACATTTTTCTATGGTTTGCTTATAATTTTTGTACCCTTCTTATCGGCTGCGGCCTGGTTATATATATTTGTACCATCTGAGAATGCAAAGCTGGTATTAACCCCTTTATTACCCAGCGTGCCACCGCCATCTGCCTGGCTTTACCTTGGCTGGCAATCAAACTACAGGGAAGCCCATTTTTTTTTAGTTATTTAAAAAAATAATAAAAAAAAAAATGTGTGGGCTCCCGCTGCATTTTCAATTGCTAGCTAAGGGTAATCCAAGAAGCTACTGTCTGCTAACCCCAACTGGTTGGTGTTACCGTCACTGGCAATGGAAAATCCAGGGATGCCCCTTCTCTTTTTTTTTTTTAATTTTTTGCCAAAAAAATAAATAAAAATTACGTGGGCTTCGCCATATTTTTGTATGTTAGCCAGATACAGCAGGCAGGAAAAGGCTGCCCCCAACGCCCAGCTGCCTATTTGTACCCATGCTGGGAACAAAAAATATAGGGAAGCCCCTTTTTTTAAATTATTTAATGAATTTCATGAAATTATTAAAAAAAAAAAAAAAAAGACGTGGGCGTCGCCTAATTTTTGTGTCCAGCCAAGTAAACCTAGGCAACTGGGGATTGAAATCCGCAGCACAGGGTGGTCCAAACCTTTTGAGCCCCCCCCGCTGCAAATTGCAGACAGCAGCCGCCCCAGAAAACGGCGCCTTCATAGACGCGCCACCTTCTGGTACTGTATCCAACTCTACCAGCAGCCCTGGTGCCGGGTGGCTCGCTGGGTACTAGGGGGTTAATACCAGCTTTGTTTTACCAGCTGGTATTAAGCCCGAGAATATTAATGTCAGGCCAAGTTTGACCCGACCATTAAGAATCTCCAATAAAGGGTTAAAAAAAAGACACCACACTGACAAACAATACTTCATTAGAAAAGAATACACAGATACACTTAGGGACTCCATCTTTATTACTCTCTCTCACCCTTCCACGATCTTGGTTTTCTGTCGTCTAGCTCTGCTATATCAAAAAGCACAGGGGGGGAGAACGCTGCTGCTCCCCGTGCTGTGGTTGGTAAACGGTGACATCACCGCTGCCACCGTTGCCATAATAACCTAACGAGTTGGTTACTATAGCAACGGTGATCAGATCACCTGATTCCCGTCGCCGCTATTCACCGGCTGTAGCATTAGTGTGTGGCAGCCAATCCCTGCATTTGGGCTGACTCTGTAAAGTGCGCCAACATGCAGGGAGGGGGAGCCGAGCATGTGCTCGAGCATCTCGCCAGTACTCTGCGCTCGCCGAGTATACCGAGTACTGAGATGGTCGGGCGAGCACCGAGTACTGGCGAGCATGCTTGCCCATCCCTATCCTGTCACTACAGGACCTTGCATGATGCCATAGCCATGTGACCAGTCTGTAGCCAATGAGATAATACAACATTCACACGTGACTGGTCACATGGCTATGATGTCACGGAAAGTCCTTTAGTCATTCTGGATACCAGGAGGTCACAGTGATGATCGACTTGGAAGCAGAAGCGCTGGGAGTCTGCAGGAGGCGTCGCAGGACCTGTAAGTATAATGAGAATGTTTATTATTAACTGTATTCTTTATTTTACAGCCCCCCGCCCCATCACATAACTGTAAAGCTTGAGATCGCAATATCGTGTTATCTCGATCCCGATCTTTACAAAATGATCGGGTGAGTCTCCCCAATCCCGACCATTGGGGGATCGCCTATCACTATTCTTTATAGCAGATTTCTCAAACTTCAGTGTTATCCCTCTATGTGACAGGGAATAACTTCCCGATCTCTGGGGGTCCGACTGTCGTTGTCAAGGGAGGAATTTGCGTTGAAGACTGCTAATGGAGTCTTCATTTAGGATCCAGAAACGGTGCCCCATTAATGCTGTATACCAGTGCCAATATATATATCAATGTATATAAGACAAAGAACACAGACATGCTCTCTTGTCAGCCAGCATCACCAAGTGACTTAATTTAATGAGATAGATCCAATTATACAGTAAGTAAGCATAAATAACCTTGAAACTAACGAAGGAGTACGTTCACTCCCCAATTTCTCTCATCACTCCTGCCCTCCCGTACATTCCTTTTGTGTGAACATTACTGATAAGAGTTTATAGCTTCACATTCTGGTTTCATCATCTTTAGTTAACTCCTTCATGATTATACAACTTTGAATTATACTATAGGTCTGTGCAATTGCTACACAGACAAACAGATAATTTTGCATCTACATCTACATTTTGATTTAGTTATATACACAGATATTCTTATTACGTTTGAACAAACAAGCTATAGCTCAGTGCCACCTCCACAGTCCCCCCTTAATAAAATATCTGTGAATATTATTAACCGTAAATTTAAAAATTTTCCTCATTTAGATATATTTTATTATTTGGGACTTATTTGGGACCTACTGCCCTTGGGACTTTAATTATATCTATATCTGTATATGTGGGCTTTTCATGAAATCGGTTGTTTAATTTAACACTACAGGCTTTAGCTCCCCCCTTAAGTACTTATTTTTATTTATTAAACATAACTTTATGATTTATAGGGGCTATTAGAAATGGCGTTATTACTCTCATTAGGACACATTATCCTGATTAAGAAAAATTGAATCTAGACCTTATTTAAAAATTAGCACATTAATTAAAAAACAAAAAAACAAAAGGACATTTGGAAATTGTCCATGGTTCTTCTTTCCGGATATAAAACAAAAAGAAGGATGCTTAGTCAGTGCTAGTCCACTTAGGGCCACTTTGTGAACCTGGATAATCTGCTCTTGATTAAAAAAAAAAACAACAAAACATGATGAGGCTTCATGTGAACAGTTTGTGGCACAGACTTGGAAAAACCTTCTGAGATAATGGGTTGAATAGCGGCCGCTTTCTGCTTCGGTTGTGTCGGGTCCATTGGTTTCTGAGATGTGACGTCAACTCGCGTGTCACTGCCAGTGCTCAGCAGACTAGGCCGGAGAGACATCAGCCTGATGGGATAGACTCTTCCAAAACTTTTCCTGAGATGAGAGAATCCATAGCTAGCATTTTATATTAAGGAAAATCACTGAATATATTCATATGAGTTAGTAGGAGACAAAAACATTTGTAAATGGTTTGATTACATTAACCAAACCATATTTTTAGGTCTATGAAATGGCTGAATTAAGTATTTTAGGTTACTCAATTCGTACCCTCAACAGTCCCCCCTTGACTTACTTCTGCCATTTCTAAATACTAAGGGTACTGTGTTCCCTTAGGAAAAGAGGAAGAAAGATCTGTTGGGAAATCCTGCCTGACCGAACGTTGAGGCATGGGTGGAGAGGGGAATGGGATTTCTTCACCGGTTTGAGACCAAGGACCCCTAGGCGAGTCCTCACCCTTTGTAGTTGGACTTTCCCATGTCTCAAGGTTCTCTAAGTCCTCTCTTCTAACTGTTTCGGCAATGATGGTTTGGGACTGTACAGGTTTTTTGTAAAGGATAAATATAAGCAGGACACTCAGTGCAGCTCCGGTGGATCCACCCTTCTGCAATGCGGGGCGTGAATCCATGTTGTCCTGCCGTTGAGCTTTATCGAAATTTCTGTGTCCTTTTAGGATTAATCAATCTCCTGACCGAAAACCATAAACTACTAACTCTGATTTAGGATCTGGAATTAGAAAATACACTTGTTTATTTCTCTAATTAGTCAATCATATGAAAATTATACATGGTTTGCGCTAGACCAAAGAAAAACATTTTACATTGGAACCTGTTTATTACTAAAGAGAAACAAAACACGCATTGATTTACAACTTATCATTTTGTTTGTTTGTTTACATACCACTTGCATTATGTGGATTTTCAGCAATGACGTCGTTTTCTGCACTGGAAAACCTCTGACCAGACCTGGAAAGAAATCTACACAACATGCATAGACTTGCATACAATGTGCTCATGATAAACATCTATAATCAGTCTGCAGTCTCTAAGAATGGGTAGAGCAGGTGCAGGGTGTTTCTACAGACTCTTTACAGTTTTTCCTCATTGTTTTAAGAACGTGTTTCACAAGACCGGGTGAGTTTATCTACCTGGGTACTGAACCCTGGCGTCACCAAAACGCACACTGATATCTAACTTTCACAGATGTTAGTCCATGTTACTTGGGCAATCATTAAGAAGAGATCTCATGGCAGAGAAAGCTTACCGCCCTTCATCCACAGACCTTCCTCAGTCAGCCGGCTCCCTGCGTCTCGCACTCCACTGCTTATTGGTTCACTTTTTCCTGTAGGGATTTAAGAACACAAGGAGTGACAGAAGTCACTGACGTGACCGGTGTCACCGAGGCATGGTCTTTATGCATGGTAAAGGACTCCTCAACTCTAGGCCCGTTCACTGCTTCTTGGTCAGCTTCACCTGTGCGGGGATCTCCATCCAATTCCATCAGCTCAGATCTAGACTTTCTTTTCAGCATACCTAGCTTATTTGACAACAGGAAAGATCTACATCCTACATACATTTTGACTATCTTACCTACCTCTGCTCCACCCATCTAAAGAGGCACTTACGTCACTTCCTTTCGTACCGATAGGAGGGGAGAGAGTGGCCTAAATTTAGACTACCTCATGTTGTGCAAATTGTAGCATATCCAGTGCAGAATCGACCACCATCTGATTCCATCTATAAAAACAAAAACTAAAAGAAATATAGATTAGATCATTCCTATAACAGACATATATTCCTATATTCATAATAATCCAATAAACATGACATAACTGTTGCAAAAGAAAGGCCAACTTTAAAGCCTGCTTTAAAGCCTATCCAATATATCTGCTGCTGGAAAAATGCAATAGATATCTACTTCCTCCCTTTTTATATACTACTGTGGCAAAATATATAGATCTATAACAGTAAACAATATGATTAACCAACAAATAAATATAACTTATACTCTACTGGGAAATTTTGAAACCTTACAACAGGGTTCATAGATATTCTGTATCTACAAAAGAAAAGGAAAGTAATCAATATTGGCATTTTGTATGCAAAAATAATACAAAACAAAAACATAACCATAAAAACAAAAAAAACCCTAATTTGTATATTTTAAAAAATATACTTTTCCCTGCAAAGTTAATTTAATTATTTAAATAGCAGCAGAATACTATTGATAATCTCCTATGAAATTTTGAACTCTAAGGATTAAACAAAATCCACTCCACCAGCCGGAAAAAGCACTTGTTAGTACATAAGACAGAAACAGCTTTGTAAATCTGCTGAAACTACCTTTTTTTTTTTTTTTTATCTTTCTCTACTTCCTTATTTTTTTTTATTTTTTTTTTCTCTGCTCTCTACAACTTGTGATAACTAGCCGCAGCTTACTGAAAACACTCCCACACATCCCTGCACTAACTTATGCCCCCCTGTCTCCTTCAGGTTGCGCGATGTTAGAACAGCTGGTGGACAAAACAGATACAAGAAAAAAAACATGGGCAGAACTTTCACTATAGAAATATATAAAATATATTTCTGTACCGTGTCAGCCAGCAGAAACAAAAGTACTACAGAAACATATATTATAGAAACCTTAAGATTGATGGAGTGGAATGGAGAGCATCATTAGAGCGGGTAGCTTGGGACTGGAAATCACTGCAACAAAAGCAAGCAGTCCGGGGCTCCCCCCTGTGTCATTAGGGAAGGTTGGGGCAGACTCCTGGGTGCAGCCGGACTGTGGGCAGTATCTTGGGAAATCTCCTGGGACTGATTTAAAGGGATACTGTGATACTCTGGGAAAAAGCACACCAGGCTTCAGGTAGATCATTACTAGATCTGCAGGGAACACCTTTATTGTAAATTTATGTGTTGCAGGTTTTGGTTATGGTTTCGAGGGTACCTGACCAAACACTGAGATTTGGGGGCGTGACACTTTCTTTGATAGTGACCGGGCTGACCACAACGCCAACAATTCTGTTGCTGGCTTTGTTGATTGGGAGCTACGTATACGGGGTTTGGACTTTGTTGGGGCATGGGCTGTGGCGGGGGCTGCACCGGCGCGGTTGTATACACAAGGGCCAAAAACTGTCTCCTGCTTTTACTTTGGTGAGATTAACAAGGTCCTTCCGGGCAGCTGAGTATAACTGGTGGACCTGTAGCATCTTCCTATAAAATCGCATAGGGTTAATGCTGGGATCTGGCAGGCAGGGGATTAATGCCGCTGATTGGGTGGGGTTGAAAGGGACATATTTAAATGAGGGCTGTTCCTCGTCAGGTTCGGGGTAAGGCTCACTATGTGTCCTAAGGGAAAAAAGGGGGATCCAAGGGGAGGGGATTGGTAATTGGGGAGTGTGATGGCAGACTGGCCGGTGAGGGGAGAGACGGCATTGCAGGTATGGGAGGGAAAATGGGTATGGGTGTGGAAAGGGTTAAGGGATGCTGTCTAGTGACTGCAGCATCTGTGAATATCTCCGGGACAGGGGAATAAAATGGGGATCAGGTTGTGGGGCAGCAACAAAACAACCTATCGGAGGACCCTCAGATCTGTCCTCAGACTCGGGTAACATATAGAAAAACACAACATCTCCTCGCTCATCCTCTTCTTTGACTTCAATATATCTTTCTGATAGCAATGCCTGCGATATTCTGCCAAACAATTCTGCTTCATTCAAAAATCTCCTGTCTTGTAACTTGCCCTTTTTTGCTTTCAATGCTGTTGCCCATAGTGACGGTTGTAACCGACCTCCTTTTGGTAATTCTAACATTTTAAACATCTCCAAGGCATGGCTATAGCTTTCTTCCCTTCTCTCTCTGCAACTAGCTCTAACACATTCTGTGAACCTTCAGGCCTCTCAACTTTCTGTCTCCTCTGTCTGAACATTTTTACTATGTTGGTGGTGTCTGGATTACACTAATATAACTATGCGGTGAACGTTAGAGTCCGGCCGGCACCTAAGGCTACACCTCTATACTAGCTGGCAACTCCTCAGCTATATAGTAATAAGGGTATCCCGTGATATGGAGGAGGGGTACAAAATGTATTCCCTCCGGACTTGATCAGCTGCACCAAAATTAATGTCCTAATCCCTATCTTCAGCCACGGGAACCCCCTAATAAGGGTATCTCGTGATATGGAGGAGGGGTACAAAAGGTATTCCCTCCGGACTTGGTCAGCTGTATCAAAATTAATGTCCTAATCCCTATCTTCAGCCACGGGAACCCCCCCCCCGCGTCTTTAATTACAGACCGGGTCAGTCTAACTAGCTATATCCAGCCACCACCGTCTTTCCTGCCCTAACAACCGTCCTCTGGATCCCGTGTGACACTCGATCCACACCTCAGGGCTGGGATCGTGCTCTGAGCTCCAGCGGGCACTACCCCTGAGTCACAATCAGGTACCTTTTTAACACCGATATGGACACACAGCCCGTCACTCCCTCCTCTCCAAAACCAACCACAACGGTAGTGAATACACAGTATGTAACACTTACCCGTGGGGTCGGAGGTGATCAGCCTGGTTGGAGGAGAGGGAGATCTCAGTCCGCGACGTCCAAACCATCGGTATCTCCAGGTCGGTAATGCGTCCTTGAAGGAGCTCCACGTTGGTGCGCCAAACTGTCAAGGGAGGAATTTGCGTTGAAGACTGCTAATGGAGTCTTCATTTAGGATCCAGAAACGGTGCCCCATTAATGCTGTATACCAGTGCCGATATATATCAATGTATATAAGACAAAGAACACAGACATGCTCTCTTGTCAGCCAGCATCACCAAGTGACTTAATTTAATGAGATAGATCCAATTATACAGTAAGTAAGCATAAATAACCTTGAAACTAACGAAGGAGTACGTTCACTCCCCAATTTCTCTCATCACTCCTGCCCTCCCGTACATTCCTTTTGTGTGAACATTACTGATAAGAGTTTATAGCTTCACATTCTGGTTTCATCATCTTTAGTTAACTCCTTCATGATTATACAACTTTGAATTATACTACGGGTCTGTGCAATTGCTACACAGACAGACAGATAATTTTGCATCTACATCTACATTTTGATTTAGTTATATACACAGATATTCTTATTACGTTTGAACAAACAAGCTATAGCTCAGTGCCACCTCCACATCGTGAGCTGCGGCCCCCAACAATTGTGTGAACCGGGGCTCTTCTGAATGTAGTGGAGACTGATCATCCGCACCTTCTGCTCCATTTATTCTAACCCCAAAGATCAGCAAAGCGCTGCGCTCAGCACTCCCGTTAAGAACGAATGAAGCGGTAGTACGGATGATCGACATCTGTTCTGGCTCTCGGAAACACTGGGGGCCACAGTGGTCGGTCTCCCCAGCGATTGGAAAGTTATTCCCCATCCCGAGGAAAGGGGATAAGTTTCCAATCGGAGAAAACCCATTTAAAAAGGAGCCTTAACACTGCAGCCAAAGATGGGAAACTGATTTATGTAAACAGCGTCAATCACCCGATGCACGAGCAAAACATTCATTCGTCAGGTGAGATAATTGTTAAGCTGACTGAAAGGGAATCTGTCACCCCAAAATGACACCTTGACTGCAGAAATATTTATATGTGGGACGTGGTCAGTGCAGAATTAATCCCCCCCATATAGAGTTTAGCTTAAAGGAAATCGGTCATGTCCTTTCTTAATATTAAACTGCCCCATTGTTTTGTTAGTGAGAAAATGTGCATCATTTACAAGACATTGGGGGCAGTTTAATATGGAAAAAGGGTGTGACAGGTTCCCCTTAATATTTACTGAAAAAGACACATTTATTTAATATGAAAATGAGGACATTTCTGCACACCCTCGGCGCGGCCCAAGCCTAGGTGCACCGATACCACCAAATATAGGAAAATGAAAGCCAGTCCTTTGTCTTGATTAATAGTGATCCATTGGTAAGAGTGAGCAGTGTAACATCAGATCTCCTGTCTGCAGCGCACCCAACACAGGAGGAGCACAGCGGCACACTCCAAGCGTCAGTGCATGTGTGCACACAACACAGGAGGAGCACCGCGGCACACTCCAAGCACCAGTGCATGTGTGCACACAACACAGGAGGAGCACAGCGGCACAATCCAAGTGTCAGGACATGTGCAGAAATGCTGTGATTTTATACAAATTGTCTCTCCAGGACTGGAGACAAACTCTAGCGCAGCGCCACCTATTGGAAGTAGCGATCCTAAAAGTTAAATGTGGATTTTTAACAATCCTTTACATATAACTTAGGATATATATGCCAGATCAGAATCCCAATTTGCAGACACGGTGTTTCGGGATGCTTGCCTCTCGTCAGTGCAAAGTATGGGGTGTCTGATCTGGCTCATGAGAAAGCTATGTGGGGATCATGGGGAAACACTTTTCTCCTCATGGAGACTTTGCAAGCCAGTCTGGCTGCTTTCAAGTAAGGGGATTTATAGCTGCCACGCCCCTCTGCACTGACGAGGGGCAAGCACCCCGAAACACCGTGTCTGCAAATTGAGATTCTGATCTGGCATATATATCCTAAGTTATATTGAAAGGATTGTTAAAAATCCACATTTAACTTTTAGGATCGCTACTTCCAATAGGTGGCGCTGCGCTAGAGTTTGTCTCCAGTCCTGGAGAGACAATTTGAATATTTTGCAGAGGGGCATGGCAGCTATAAGTCCCCTTACTAGCATCCAGTCAGACTGGCTTGCAAAGTCTCCATAAGGAGAATAGTGTTCCCCCGTGATTTTATACATCACTAAAGGCTGCTTTACACGGTACGACCGATTGTGCGATTTCACAATCGATCGTACCCGCCCCCGTCCTTTTTGCGTCACGGGCAAATCGCTGCCCGTGTCGCACAAAGTCAGTAACCCCCGTCACACATACTTACCTCTTGTGCAACCACGCTGTGGGCGGCGAACGTCCACTTCCTGGAGTGGGAGGGACGTTCGGCGTCACAGCGACGTCACACGGCCGCCGGCCAATAGAAGTGGAGGGGCGGAGATGAGCAGGATGTAAACATCCCGCCCACCTCCTTCCTTCCACATAGAGCCGGCGGCGGCCGCGGGAGGCAGGTGAGCTGCTGTTCATCGTTCCCGGGGTGTCACACGGAGCGGCGTGTGCTACCCTGGAAACGATGATCAACTAAATTAAACGATATTATGGAACCTAGCGAGCAGTACCCGACTCACGATTTGTGAGCGATACTGCGTCGCTAGGAGGTGTCACACAGGCCGGCATAGCCAGCGATGCCAGATGTGCGTCACAAAAACCGTGACCCCGACGATCTATCGCACGATAAATTGTCTGGTGTAAAGCAGCCTTTAGGGGGGCTTTACACGTTGCGACATCGCTTCGGAAATATCGTCGGGGTCACGTCGTTAGTGACGCACATCTGGCGCCGGTAGCGACATCGCAATGTGTAAATCCTAAGGAGCGACGATAAATGAGCGTGAAACAGTCAAAAATCGCTGATCTGTGTCACGTCGTTCATTTTCATAATGTCGCTCCTGCTGCAGATACGATGTTGTTTGTCGTTCCTGCAGCACCACACATCGCTGTTTGTGAAGCCGCAGGAACGACAAACATCTCCTTACCTGCCTCCACCGGCTATGCGGAAGGAAGAAGGTGGGCCGGATGTTATGTCCCGCCCATCTCCACCCCTCCGCTTCTATTGGCCAGCCGCTTAGTGACGGAGGGATAGTTCGGCAGTCACAGCAACGTTGCCGAGCAGGTATGCGTGTGTGTGAAGCTGCCGTAGCGATAATGTTCGCTACGGCAGCAATCACCACATATCGCATGTGCGACAAGGCGGGTACTATCGCGTTCGGCAACGCTAGCCGATGCTAGCGATGTCGCAACGTGTAAAGTACCCCTTACTCTCACTAAAGGACCTCTGTCAATTAAGACAAGGGACTGTCTTTAATACGGAACCAATATCTGCACCAAGACATCGGCTGCGCCAAAGGTGCACAAAACAGTCTGCATACTGTATAAAAAATAAATTATGTTAAAACTGTATATGCCAGAACGACGTCCCCTGTATAAATGTGTCTGCAGATTGTCATTTTGGGAGTAAAAGACTCCTTTAAAATATCATTGTTCTTAGCAACACATTGTCGTGCGTGTGTGAAGACTTCCCTCTTATCTGGTCTGTTGCAACACATACCGAAACGGTGCCCGTACAGGGAATCTGTCACCATCAGCATAATGTAGAGACAGAGCCCCTAATTGCAGCGATGTGTCACTTACTGAGCTGTCTGCTGTCATTTTGATAAAAATCATTGTTTTCTCTGCTGCTGATCTAGCAGTTATACAGAGCTCATGAATATGCTGGACTACCTGCAGCACGCCAAGTAGTCATGTAATGATAATCTCCTGCTGATTAATCAGTGATTTTATCAAAACTACACGGCAGAGCCCAGTAAGTGACACATGGGTGGAATCAGGGTCTATGCCCCTACATTATGCTGCTCTCAGATTAGGTGGCAAAAACCTTGCTCCCTTTAAGGCTAACAGTGTCAATGTAATGCTCCTCACGATAAAGTGATAAACGTGCAATAGCCGGGCGTCACTGTTGCCTAGATGCTGGCTGTGTGTGACACTTTATCTGGGGCATGTGCGGTAATGGTTGTGATTGTTCTTGCGTTCCACTGAGGAACGCGTGCTCTGAGCATGCGCATTGCGCTTAGCTCCGTTGATGTCATCATTATCCGGATACCTCTTGCGTTCCACTGTGGAACGCGGAAGTAGAACACAAGCAGCATGTGCCATCATGGGGGATACCGTGGATTGTATATGGGGGTTAGAGATAGGTAGGTTATAATACCTGTAATTTTATTGGATAATATTGAGGTCAGAGGACATCGTGTGGGGTTATAGGGTGGCCTATTTGGTTGTGAAACCCCTTACTATCGTTTGCATCTGGCAGCATGGTTGCTGTCTAATGGTTTAGTTGATGAACCAGTTTTGGTGGGGAAACGCATCGAGGCAATAAGCTATGAAAGATAAGTAACTACTATATTTGGGACTGTCCCTAATTACGTGTATGTTCTCATTGAGAACTTTTTGTGACCACTTAGTGTATTGAGAGAGGTTTTTGTGAACCCGGCTATTGCACTTTTATCACTTTATCGTTGGGCACTGCACTTTATTCTGTTCCTTTTGCAGGGGTTTACAGGGTGATGATAGGGACAGTCGTCGGTGAGTTGGGGCACCATATCGTTTAGGGTGCCAACCTCCACTGCCAGGTAGGGCACAGGATGGAGGAATCATTCTAGGGATTTTGCTTCTTTCCTCCCTTCTGTGCACCTAGTGACATGATACTTGTAAATTGTGGATTTTTGAATTTTAATATAATAATAATAATAGTCATTTTAAGATGTGGTCCTATGTTTTTTGATATTTATTACCTGACAGCTATTTTTTGTCACTAAAGAGTAACCACCCTAATTAAGCCCTATGCTGTGCCCCAGAATAAATAATTACCCATCACTGTGCTCACAAAAAAATGACCCCCACACTGTCTCACTTATAGTATACGGCCTCCACATTATTGTCTCCTACAACATATTCCCACTACACAGTCCCTAGTGAAATATGACAGCCGCACCACCCCTCAAATGAAAACTCCCCTCTGTCCTCCCCATTACGAATTAATCTCTCCACACCTTCCTCACTTATGAACTATGATCTCCACTGTCCCCATCGCTCCATGCAGCCCCCACTTCACTGTCTCTATAATGAGCCTGATACTTGACATTCTGCATACCAAGCCCTCCCAGGCTCCTAACTGAGCCGCTTTATATCTAGCCCCCTCCATGCAACCCCTTCTCCAAACCAAGCCCCCCATGCGACCCCTTTTCCATACCGAGCCCTCCCATTCTACCCCATTCTCCAATCCAAGCCCCTTCCATTCTCCATACTGCAACCCCCATTCGCTATACTGTGCACCCCCTTATTTTCCATTCTTTGCACCACCCTCATTTTCCATCCCTTTATCCCCCATGCTGCGCACCCCCATCACGTTCCATTCCCCATGCTGCACGCCCCCATTACACTCTATTCCCCTTGCTGCGCACCCCCATTGCACTCTATCCCCCATGCTGCGCACCCCCATCTCACTCCATCCCCCATGCTGCGCACCCCCATCGCGCTCCATCCCCTATGCTGTGCACCCACATCGCGCTCCATCCCCCAATGCTGCGCACCCCCATCGCGCTCCATTTCCCATGCTGCGCACCCCCATCGCACTCCATTCCCCATGCTGCACACCCCCATCGCGCTCCATTCCCTCATTGCGCTCCATCTCCCCATCCTCCATGCTGTGCACCCCCTTCATGCTCCATCATCCATGCTGTGCACCCCCATCATGTTTTATCCCCCCATCCTCCATGCTGTGCACCCCCTTCATGCTCCGTTATCTATGCTACGCACCCCCATCAAGCTCTTTATTCCCTCCTTCCTAAATGCCGTGCACCCCCTTCATGCTCAATTATCCATGCTCCATCCCCCCATCCTCCATGCTGTGCACCCCCTTCATGCTCCATTAGCTATGCTGCGCACCTCATTATGTTCCATCCCCCATCATCTATGCTGTTGACCCCCTTTATGCTCTCTATGCTGCGCACCCTCATCCTTCTATATTCCCCAATCCTCTATTCTGCTCACCCCCATCCTCCATGTTGTGGACCCCCTTCCAGGCTGCTTGTTCAGCGTAATTTTCAGCTGTAAATAACTTACCTGCTTTAGGCTGCACGCTCCGGTGACTGCATCTCCCGTCCTCCTGTGCAGTGGTGGCAGCATCTCCCATCCTCCTCTGCGGTGGCATCTCCCGTCCTCCTCTGCGCAGCACTGCGTCACGCTGTTGTGACCTCTACAGAGTGAGCGAGCAGCTGCATGTTGGGGCAGGGAGCTGATTGGAGCGGTGCTGACGCCGGAAGTGCTGGCGCGCTCACAGCTTCATTTATTTTGGCATGTCTTATAGACGTGAATATAAATGACCGCGGTGCCCCCTCCCTCCTCCAAAAAGACATCGCATTTAATAAAGAGTTTGGAGTAGGGAGGACAATTTAAAAAAAAAAAATAATTTTGGTCTTGGCGCCGCCCCCTCCTGGAAGGAGCTGCCCTGGTTACATTTATATGATGAACACTATAACTTATCGGATGCTAGCTAGTGCTGGCTGCTGCGCTGCTCCAGCTCTGCTACATCACCGGCAGCTACACTAATATACCTTCAACATTAAACACAATTATATCACAGTACTGTATATTAGAGGAAACACTGTATAGTAGGAGGGGAGCGAATCAACTACCTCCTACACGTGCTCTGTCCTCTCTATTACACAGTGATGGCCGCTATCTGCACACGGCCCTTGTTCCCCAATCAGTCACCAGCAGAAGTGATGGAGGATCTGTATAATACAGCAGTGATGTGTGATATATCAGTGATGTCTGCAGGGGGTGAGGGAAGGTGAATCCGACACATGAGGGGACATGGCGGCTACAGGAATGTCCGACGTGATATCCATCCCATACTGTATATGATGTAGGAGCTGATACTGCACCAGAATATGATGTCTGAGGGGAAAGTGACCATATAATGTGTAATGTGAGGGGATAGCCCCAGGATTATACTCCTGACACTGCAGACAGTTAAGGGGGCTTTACACGCTACGATATCGTTAATGTTTTATTGTCAGGGTCACGTTGTTAGTGACGCACATCCGGCGTCATTAACGATATCGCAGCGTGTAATACTTACCAGCGACCTTAAGCGACCTCAAAAATGGTGAAGAACGTTCACCATGGAGAGGTCGTTCCAAAACCAAAAATCGGTAATGGTTGATTATCGATGTTGTTCCTCGTTCCTGCGGCAGCACACATCGCTATGTGTGACACCACAGGAGTGAGGAACGTCTCCTTACCTGCCGCCGGCCGCAATGCGGAAGGAAGGAGGTGGGCGGGATGTTACGTCCCGCTCATCTCCGCCCCTCCGCTTTGATTGGCCGGCCGCTTAGTGATGTCGCGGTGACATCGCTGTGATGTCGAACGTCCCTCCCCCTTGAAGGAGGGATTGTTCGGCGGTCACAGCGACGCCACTGACCGGGTAAGTGTGTGTGACGCTGCCATAGCGATAATGTTCGCTGTGGCAGCGATCACACGATATCGCATGCCCGACGGGGGCGGGTGCTTTTGCGTACGATATCGCTAGCAATTGCTAGCAATATCGTAGCGTGTAAAGCCCGTTTTACATCCGCACCTTCCGGTAACACCGGACACCGACAATCACAATCAATGCGCTCCGTCCAATCACAGCACAATCACTTGTTACACAGCAACAAAACGATGCTGAAGTTGGTTTCTTATTCGTCAGTTTCTTATTCGGCAATTTAGTATTTTCAGTTTTTTACAAGTTTAACAACAAAAATAACACCTCAATAATAAAATACAATGCACTGATGCCCTAATATAGATACACTGAAAATCAGCTGCAAAAATTTATAAAACTGGCAAAAAAATGGGCATCAAAGTGGGCCCGAAGTATGTTAGTGACAGGGTTATGGCTTTGGGCCACTGATCTAACACCACAATTGCATATCATATGTTTGAATAAACAATTGCAATATCCAAAAATTGCTAACGCCTGCAGGAGATGAACCAAAATCTGTATCAGTCAGTGAAGAGTATCAGCACTACTATGTGTGCTGCCCTATAGAGCTGACAACCAGGTATAAAGCAACCATATATTGGGAAATTATCAACATTGACTCCGGGATAACGATCCGATCAATAAAAGGTTGGTGTAACAATATCAATTGCTAGCATGCAAAAATATCCGTATCATAAGTTTGAATAGACAGTTACATTTATCCAATAATTGCTGAGGCATGCAATAATAACCAGAATTAGTGGAGGAGAGTAAAGAATGTTGCACTGCTGGATGTGCTGCCCTATAGGGCTGATAACCAGGTGTGGACCAAGCACATTAATGAGGAATGGTACAAAGTGCTCAGGATAAAATGCTAACATGCAAAAATATCCACATCATATGTGTAAATAAACAATTGCAATATCTAAGGTTGCTGATGCCAGCGGGAGATAAACCAAAACCTATATCGGTCAATGAGAAGTAGTATTAGCACTGCTATGTGTGCTGCCCTATAGAGCTAACAAACAGATATAAAGCAACCATATATAGGGAAATTATCAGAAATTACTCCGGGATAATAGTCCGACCAGTAAAGGGTTGGTGTAACAGTAACAATGCGTACATATGTTTGAATAGACAGTTGCATTTATCCCTTGGTTACTAAAGCATGCAATGCTAAACCAAGTCTTGTGGAGATTATTATTATTTATTATTATAGCGCCATTTATTCCATGGCTCTTTACAGTGAAAGAGGGTATACATACAAGAATCCTTAACAGTATAAAACAGACTGGTATAGGAGGAGAGAGGACCCTGCCCGCGAGGGCTCACAGTCTACAGGAGGCGAGAGGATCCTGCCCGCGAGGGCTCACAGTCTACAGGAGGCGAGAGGACCCTGCCCGCGAGGGCTCACAGTCTACAGGAGGCGAGAGGACCCTGCCCGCGAGGGCTCACAGTCTACAGGAGGCGAGAGGACCCTGCCCGCGAGGGCTCACAGTCTACAGGAGGAGAGAGGACCCTGCCCGCGAGGGGTCACAGTCTACAGGAGGCGAGAGGACCCTGCCCGCGAGGGCTCACAGTCTACAGGAGGAGAGAGGACCCTGCCCGCGAGGGCTCACAGTCTACAGGAGGTGAGAGGACCCTGCCCGCGAGGGCTCACAGTCTACAGGAGGCGAGAGGACCCTGCCCGCGAGGGCTCACAGTCTACAGGAGGCGAGAGGACCCTGCCCACGAGGGCTCACAGTCTACAGGAGGCGAGAGGACCCTGCCCGCGAGGGCTCACAGTCTACAGGAGGCGAGAGGACCCTGCCCGCGAGGGCTCACAGTCTACAGGAGGCGAGAGGACCCTGCCCGCGAGGGCTCACAGTCTACAGGAGGCGAGAGGACCCTGCCCGCGAGGGCTCACAGTCTACAGGAGGCGAGAGGACCCTGCCCGCGAGGGCTCACAGTCTACAGGAGGCGAGAGGACCCTGCCCGCGAGGGCTCACAGTCTACAGGAGGCGAGAGGACCCTGCCTGCGAGGGCTCACAGTCTACAGGAGGAGAGAGGACCCTGCCCGCGAGGGCTCAGTCTACAGGAGGCGAGAGGACCCTGCCCGCGAGGGCTCAGAGTCTACAGGAGGCGAGAGGACCCTGCCCGCGAGGGCTCACAGTCTACAGGAGGCGAGAGGACCCTGCCCGCGAGGGCTCAGAGTCTACAGGAGGCGAGAGGACCCTGCCCACGAGGGCTCACAGTCTACAGGAAAAGAGAGGACCTTGCCCGCGAGGGCTCACAGTCTACAGGGAAATGGTGAGGGTACAATAGGTGAGGACAGAGCTGGTTGCGCAGTGGTGTACTGGACTGAGGGCTATTATAGGTTGTAGGCTTGTTGGAAGACATGGGTCTTGAGTATAGTTGAGCGGATAGTGAAAAATCGTGGTAGAGAGAGAGAAAGAGAAAGAGAGAAGAAAAAAAAATAAAAAAAAATAAAAGATCGTGCACCCGGAATCCCGCGAGCTGATAACCAGGTGTGGACCAAGCACAAGTCAGCACAAGATTATTTGACTATAGAGCACTGAAAACAAAAAAACAAAAAAAAAAACCCTGACGAAGCTGCTAGCCAGCGTAACGCGTTGGGCTCTCCCCACGGCCTCTTTTACAGCATAACCTTGCTTCCCTGCTCCCTTGTTGGTATTTTTTCTCCACATCCACCGCATGCGATTCTTTTTGTCCATACATACCGGGCCCGGTTGGTAAATATGGTGTTGTGATAGATTCACAAACAGAATCTTTTCCTGAAAAGGGTTTTTTTTTTCAGCGCTCTATAGTCACATAATCTAGTGCTGACACAGTGCTGTGCTGCAGTGCTGACATGTGCTTGGTCCACACCTGGTTCCTGGTTAGGCTGCTTTCACACATCCGGTTTTTGCAGTGCGGGTCAATCCGGCTCAAAAAACGTATGCAACGGATGCGGCGGAAAAATCGGATCCGTTGCATAAGTTTTCCCATGCGGCCCGTCCATTTTTTGACGGATGCGGCTTGATACTAAGCATACGCAGTGCAATACACCGCATTCGGCGTCCGGATGCAATTTTTGCCACAGGACGCTGCATTCAGCGTCCATAGGCTTGCATTGTAAATCGCGCGATGCATTTTTTTCGCCGCACAAAAAAAGTGCCAGGCAACGTTCCATCCGGCCTCCACATGGGCTAAATATGCCGCATCCGGCAAAAAACGGACGCAACGCAAGGCCATGCGGCACAATACGGCGCTAATGCAAGTCTATGCGAGAAAAAACGTAACCAGCGGCAAAAAAAAACCGGTTGCGATTTTTCTGCAAAGCGCCGTATTGTGCCGCTCAGCAAAAAACGGATGTGTGAAAGCAGCCTTAGGCTGCTTTCACACATCAGTTTTTTGCAATCAGGCACAATCCGGTTTGCCGGTTTGTGCCTGATGCAACGGATCCATCTCCAATTATGTAAAAACTGATGCGACGGATCCGGTAAAAAAACAGATCCTTTTTTTTTTTATTTTAATGCTGAGAGAGAGATCATCATCCCCGCACAAACACCAGCACTATCGCCCCCATCATGACTGCACACGCAGGCACTACCGCAAGCATCATCTCCGCACACCCCTGCACTGCCGCACGCATCATCACCGCACACGCAAGCACTACCGCACGCATCATCTCCGCACACCCCTGAACTTCCGCACGCATCATCACTGCACACGCAGGCACTACCGCACGCATCATCACCGCACACCCCTGCACTACCACACGCATCATCACCGCACACACCAGCACTACCCACCCATCACCGCACACACCCCGGCACTAGCTCAGTGACGTCATCACTGACAGCGTGACTCCCCTTAGTTGCTGCATGGAGCTCCGAGGAGCGGCGGTGTTCTACTGCCGCTCCTGTCAGCTTCATGTAGCAGAGCTGAAATCGTCGCAGGACCTCTGTGGATTACGTCGGACCTGTAGGGGTATTTGAGGATTTTAATAAAATGGTGAAAGAGGGTGTTTTTTTGTCTTTTATTTCAAATAAAGTATTTTTTTGGGTGTATGTATTTATTTACTTTCACTTACAGGTTAATCATTGGGGGTGTCTCATAGACGTCTGCCATGATTAACCCCTTATTACCCCGATTGCCACCGCACCAGGGCAATTCGGGATGAGCTGGGTAGAGTCCCAAGATTGTCGCATCTAATAGATGCGACAATTCCGGGCGGCTGCTGGCTGATATTTTTAGGCTGGGGGGCTCCCCATAACGTGGAGCTCCCCATCCTGAGAATACCAGCCTTCAGCCGTGTGGCTTTATCCTGGCTGGTATCAAAATTGGGGGGGACCGCACGCCGTTTTTTTTTAATTATTTGTTTATTTATTTTACTGCAAGAAATAGACACGCCCACCGGCGGCTGTGATTGGTTGCAGTGAGACAGCTGTCACTCATCGTGGGGGCGTGTCTGCCTGCAACCAATCATAGGCACCGGTGGGCGGGGAAAGCAGTGAATACAAGATTGAATAATGGGCGGCCGGCATTTTCAAATCAGGAGAAGCTGCCGGAGCAGTGTGACAGCCGTGCAGCCCTGCGCCGGTGATCAGTGAGTGGGTGAGAGTGAGTCAGTGTGTGAGAGAGAGAGATTGATTTTCTGTCAAGCAATGAATTTATATCACTTCTGAGCATGCTCAGAACTAAAAACCGGATACGGTAAATGCTTCCGGCGTTTGATGCATGCCACCGGATTCGGCGTGCATAGACTTTCATTATGCACCATGCCGCACAGCGCCGCACCCGGCGCTATGCGTTTTTTTGCCGCTGGCAAAAAACTTTCCTCTCTGTGTCCTGTGCGGCCACCGGAGTGACAATTTTTGCCGCAACCGGCAAAAACCGGATCAAACGTGAGTACATGCGGCACAACCCAGCGCTAAGAAAAGTCTTATGAGGAAAAACCGCACCCGGCGGCAAAAAAAAATGGATGCGTTTTTTCTGCAAAGCGCTGGATTGTGCCTGATTGCAAAAAACTGATGTGTGAAAGCAGCCTTATCAGCTCTATAGGGCAGCACACACAGCAGTGCGGATTTTCTTTATTCATCTCCACAAGCCTTGGTTTATCATTGCATGCTTTAGTAACCAAGGGATAAATGCAACTGTCTATTCAAACATATATACGCATTGTTATTGTTACACCAACCCGGTATTGGTCGGAATATTAACCTGGAGTTATTTCTGATAATTTCCCTATATATGGTTGCTTTATATCTGTTAGCTCTATAGGGCAGCACACGTAGCAGTGCTAATGCTACTTCTCATTGACCGATATAGGTTTTGGTTTATATCCCGCTGGCATCAGCAACCTTAGATATTGCAATTGTTTATTCAAACATATGATATAGCTACTTTCACATGTCAATATTGATATTGTTATACCAACCTTATATTGATTGGATTATTTCCCTGGAGCTAATTATGACAATTTCAGAGGCCGTGTTATGCATTTGTGTGTAGTTTTAATGTTTTTAAGCTGTGTGTTTCCCATTGACCCAATACAATTGTTATTGAATTATTTCCTGCCTATAATTTTTTGATGTGCGCCTAAATTATGTGTTCCCTTTTCCTCCTCTTCGTACATTATTACTTTCACACATAAGGCTGCACTCATTATCCTATTTCAGGCTGTGCACCCCTCCATCTTGTTTACCTAATCTATATATAGAATTGCCTTATTCTGTCTGTCTGTCTGTCTGTCTTGCTCCAAAATTGTGTTCTTACGGTGACAACCAGCGGATTGGCCCCCCCCCACGGATTGGCCGTTCGGCTCGTCCTGGCCCCGCCCCCCCACGGATTGGCCGCTCGCCCCGGCCCTTTGCACGCATTGGACGCTTGGCCAGGCCCCGCCCCCTCACGCATTGGATGCTCGTCCTGGCCCCGCCCCCCCGCACGCATTTCCTGAACCCACACGGAGACGCCCAACTCCCAGGTGACTGCTGCAGCACCGGAAGCCCACACTGCAAGACAAAGTGGAGAAAAGCCACTAGCTTACCCCGCCTCCTGACACACGTGTGCTGGAGCCGGCGTAGGCTGGTATCCATAGTACACATCGGGTAACTATAGAAACCGCTTTCCTTAGTTATCGATGTGTAAGATGGTTACTAGCTTACCCCGGCTCCCGGCACACGTCAGCACTGTCGCTTACCTTTTCTCCACTTTGTCGGATCCAGCGCGCTCCCGTGCACTGTGTACACTACAGTTGCCACGCGACAAGCTCCGATCACGTGTTGTCATGTGACCAGGAAGTTGCGGTGCGCAGCCACTGTCCTGTACACAGTGTACGGCTGCCTTCAGACGTCCATGTCACACATAGCACACATGCATGTATATATACACACACACACACACATAGCAGACACACATGGATACACCGACGCATACACACATAGCACACATGCATGTATACACACACACACTGAGCACATATACACACATAGCAGACACACAGCGCACATGCATGTATATATACACACACACACACAGCAGACACACATGGATACACCGAGCGCATACACACATAGCACACATGCAGGTATATATACACACACACACAGCAGACACACATGGATACACCGAGCGCATACACACACAGTGCACATGCATGTATACACACACACTGAGCACATATAGCAGACACACATAGATACACCGAGCGCATACACACACAGTGCACATGCATGTATACACACACTGAGCACATATACACACATAGCAGACACACATAGATACACCGGGCGCATACACACACAGCGCACATGCATGTATACACACAAGCACATATACACACATAGCAGACACACATGTATACACCGTGCGCATACACACAGCGCATATGCATGTATACACACAAGCACATATACACACATAGCAGACACACATGTATACACCGTGCGCATACACACAGCGCATATGCATGTATACACACACACACTGAGCACATATACACACATAGCCAACACACATAGATACACCGAGCGCATACACACATAGCGCACATGCATGTATACACACACACACAGCAGACACACATGAATACACTGAGTGCATACACACAGCGCACATGCATGTATACACACACACACACTGAGCACATATACACACATAGCAGACACACATAGATACACCGAGCGCATACACACACATCGCACATGCATGTATATACACACACAGCAGATGCATGTACACAAACACATACTCTGCTGTACACCCAGCGATGCGGTCCCCGGCACTGAAGTCCCCCGCGCTGTTCCTGCTTCCAGCTCCTCAGGGCACTGAATATTCAGTGAGTATAATGAGCGGCAATAAGGAGCCGGAGACAGCATCGCTGGAGAGAAGAAAATATAGAAAATATTTTTATTAAAAAGACCCATATTTTCTCTGGTATGTTTTACACTGATGTCGCACGGATCACATCAGTGTGCGATCCGTGTGACATCCGTGCTGCCGAAGATACCTGCGTGTGTGCGTGCGGGGTCATGAAAATAACACGTTCCAAGTGCAAACATGGACATGTGAGGCACATCATAGAATAACATGGGTACGTGTGACATCCGTGTTACAAAACGCATGTCACACGTACCTAAAACACGGACGTCTGAAACCAGCCTACAGGAGCGCGCAGGATCCGACAAAGTCGAGAAAAGCCGGATGTGTGAAACCACTAGCTTACCCCGGCTCCCGGCACACGTGTGCCTGAGCCGGCGTACGCTAGTAACCATGGTACACATCGGGTAACTATAGAAACCGCTTTGCTTAGTTACCCAATGTGTAACATGGTTACTAGCTTACCCCGACTCTTGGCACACATGTGCCGGAGCCGGCGTACGCTGTTAACCAGTGTACACATTGGGTAACTATGGAAACCGCTTTGCATAGTTACCCGATGTGTACCATGGTTACTAGCTTACCCCGGCTCCCTGCCTATTCAGATCGTTGGTCTCCCACTGTCAAACACGCCGATGCGTGCTGCACAGCAGGAGACCAACAAGCAAAAAATAAACCAGCACTGTCGCTTTGCATAGTTATCCAATGTGTACCATGGTTATCAGCTTACCGACGTACGCTGGTAACAAATGGTACACAATCCTGCAACTATGGAAAGCGCTTTCGTTAGTTACCCAATGTGTACCATGGTTACCACCTTACCCCCGGCTCCCGACACATGTGTGCTTAAGCCGGCGTACGCTGGTAACCATGTTACACATCGGGTAACTAAGCAAAGCGCTTTGCATAGTTACCCGATTGTGTAACATGGTTACCAGTGTACCCCGGCTCCCTGCCCATTCAGATCGATGGTCTCCCACTGTCAAACATGCCGATGCGTGTTGCACAGCAGGAGACCAACGAGCAAAAAATGAACCATCATTATTCAAGACTTGCTGATTATATTATTATTCAATCTGCTAACCTACATACACATTCTAGACTACCCGATACGTTAGAATCGGGCCACCTTCTAGTAATAATAATAATAATAATAATCTTTATTTCTATAGCACCAACATATTCCGCAGCGCTTTACAATTCAGGAGGATAATATACAAACAAGTAACAGTTATAGAAAATACAATATTTAGGGGGGAAAAAAAAAAAGAAAAGAGAAACAACCCTGCTCGTGAGAGCTTACAATCTACAATGAGATATGGGGGGGGGGCAAGGTACAAGTGCTTATTTACAATGACAATCCAGCCATCTCACGGAAATGGGGGATGGATAATGGTTTCCTGGATCAGTTGGCCAGAGCCTTGAGATGCATTTGGGTGGCATGGAGTTTGACGTAGGGTTATGTTGTGAGAAGTTGTAGAGGGACTATGTGAAACGAATCTGATTAGGGAGTGTGATAGGCCGCCCTAAAAAGATGCGTCTTTAGGGTGCGCCTGAAGCTGAGTAAGTTATGATTTGTCCTAACTTCTTGGGGTAGAGCGTTCCAGAGAGTTGGTGCAGCTCGGAAGAAGTCTTGGATCCGGGAGTGGGAGGTTTGAATTAGTGTTGATGTTAGTCGAAAGTCGTTTTCAGAGCGTAGAGAACGGGTGGGGTGATAGACAGAGAGGAGGGTGGGGATGTAGGGGGGTGCCGCACTGTGGAGAGCTTTGTGGGTGAGAACAAGCAGTTTGAATTGGATCCTGTGATATATGGGCAGCCAGTGCAATGACTGGCACAGAGCAGAGGCAGCGATTAGCCATATAGGTGACCCTGGCTGCTGCATTAAGGATGGACTGTAGAGGAGAGAGTCTAGTTAAGTGGAGACTAATTAATAGAGAGTTACAGTAGTCAAGGCGAGAGTGGATCAGGGCCACGGTGAGGGTTTTTGGCCTTTTCATTGTGAGAAAGAGGCGGATTCTAGAGATGTTCTTGAGGTGCAAGCGACAGGAGCGGGCAAGAGATTGTATGTGGGAGATGAAGGAAAGATCAGTGTCAAGTATAACACCCAGACAGCGGGCCTGCTGCCTAGGACTTACCGTTGTGCCACACACAGAGAGGGAGATGTCAGGTTTAGGAAAGTTGGAGGACGGAGGAAAGAGAAGAAGTTCAGTTTTTGAAAGGTTAAGTTTCAGATAGAGAGCAGACATGATGTTGCAAACTACAGTCAGACAGTCACTGGTGTTCTGTAGTACAGTGGGGGTGAGCTCAGGGGACGAGGTGTATAGCTGTGTGTCATCAGTATAAAGATGGTACTGAAAGCCAAATCTGCTGATAGCCATTCCAATTGGGGCAGTGTAGAGGGAGAACAGAAGAGGGCCAAGGACTGAACCTTGAGAGACCCCAACAGTGAGAGGAAGAGGAGAAGATGTGGAGCCAGCAAATGATACATTGAATGAACGGCGAGAAAGATAGGAAGAGAACTAGGAGAGCACAGTGTCCTTTAGGCCGATAGAATGGAGCATAGAGAGAAGGAGATGGTGGTCAACAGTGTCGAAGGCGGCAGAGAGGTCAAGAAGGATAAGCAGATAGTGGTCACCGTTACGTTTTGCTGTCAAAAGGTCATTGGTCACTTTGACAAGGGCAGTTTCTGTTGAGTGTAAAGGGCGGAAGCCAGACTGTAAAGGATCTAGAAGAGAGTGAGAGGAGAGGTAGCGGCTGAGGAGAGAATAGACCAGGCGCTCCAAGGATTTGGAGATGAAGGGGACATTGGAGACTGGTCTGTAGTTGCTTGTGCAGGACGGATCAAGAGAAGTTTTTTTAATAATGGAGTAATGATAGAGTGTTTGAGGGAGGAGGGGAAGATACCAGAAGAGAGAGAGATATTGAAGATTTTAGTTAGGTGAGTAGTGACAACCGGAGAGAGGGACTGGAGTAGAGGTGAGGGGAAGGGATCAGTAGGGCAAGTGGTAGGACGAGAAGAGGATAGGAGCCTGGAGACTTCCTCCTCTGTGACTGGGTCAAATGTGGAAAGTGAGCTGGATGGGATAAGGGGAGCAATGGGATTCACAACGCTTGGTGACTGGGAGCTGATCTCTCTGCAGATGTTTTCTATTTTCTCTGTGAAATACAAGGCCAGGTCATCAGCATGAAGGTCTGTGATAGGGGTCTGTGCTTTGGGACTGAGGAGGGAGTGAAAAGTGTCAAAGAGCTTTTTTGGATTGTTGGCTAGTGAGGAGATAAGGGTGGTGAAGTAGGTCTGTTTGGCGAGGTGAAGGGAAGAGTTGTAGGTCCTTAACATGAACTTGTAGTGGATGAAGTTTTCTGGTGTGCGGGTTTTCCTCCATAGGCATTCAGCACTCCTGGAGCATCGCTGAAGAAATAGAGTTTGGGATGTGAGCCAAGGCTGTTTTACTCTGTATTTGGTCTTTCTGAAGGTGAGGGGCGCTACTTGGTCTAGTGTACTCCTGAGTGTGTCATTGTGGTGCTTTACAGCCAGATCAGGACAGGAAAGTGAGGAGATAGGGGACAGTGTTGAGTGTAGAGAGTCTGTAAGTGTCTGAGAGTCAATGGCCTGTAGGTTTCTGAATGTGTGATAGGTGGGAGTGTGCTGGGGTGGGCGAGGGTTTCTGAGCTTGAAGGAGAGGATGTTGTGGTCAGAGCGGGGAAGAGGTGAGTTGTCAAAGTCAGAGATTGAGCAGAGGAGGATAAAGACCAGGTCAAGGGTGTTACCATCTTCATGTGTCTGTCGATGAGAGCTGTGAGAGGCCAAGGGAGGTGGTGAGAGATAGAAGCTGGGATGGAGATGGGGAGGAGGGGCTGTTTATGGGGATGTTAACTAACACACTATGAAGAAAAAGACATGGATCGCACATCCCAAAAATACAATGATCTAAAGCCGCTAGGCAAAAAAATTAAATAGAACATGAGGTTCTTTTGTTACCATTCTGATCAGATTGTATTAAGCCCACTGCCACGTCACGGCAAACCTCTTGAGTGGGTCCCTAACCTGACCTTTTTGTGCGGCACTGTGCACTGACCACCGCCGCAGCGACAAAGCGCCAGCAGGGCGGGCGACCTGGTGCCTCACAGCACCCATGTTGCAAGGCGAAGCCCCCAAGGCTCCAGGCCGCGCTGCCCCACTGACACGCCACCACACAGCACCAGCACACAGTGAGAGGAGCTGTGCACTCACCTCCCACTGGCTCCCATATGTGGACTGGGAGCAAAAAGAAGGCTGACCCCTCTTGCAGTCTCCTGCTGATTAAAATCACCTGTGCCAAATGGGGGGAGTGCAGATCCAAGCAAAAAAAAGAGATTTTTTGCCTAGCGGCTTTAGATAATTGTATTTTTGGGATGTGCGATCCATGTCTTTTTCTTCATAGTGTGTTATACAACATTCTATCCCCCTCTTTTTTTGCTTGGATCTGCACTCTCCCCATTTGGCACAGGTGATTTTAATTAGCAGAAGACTGCAAGAGGGGTCAGCCGTCTTTTTGCTCCCAGTCCACATATGGGAGCCGGTGGGAGGTGAGTGTACAGCTCCTCTCACTGTGTGCTGGTGCTGTGTGGTGTCTGCTGTTGTGGTGGTGTCGTGTCAGTGGGGCGGCGCGGCCTGGAGCCTTGGGGGCTTCGCCTTGCAGCATGGGTGCTGTGAGGCACCAGGTCGCCCGCCCTGCTGGCGCTTTGTCACTGCGGCGGTGGTCAGTGCACAGTGCCGCACAAAAAGGTTCAGGTTAGGGACCCACTCAAGAGGTTTGCCGTGACGTGGCAGTGGGCTTAATACAATCTGATCAGAATGGTAACAAAAGAACCTCATGTTCTATTTATTTTTTTGCCTAGCGGCTTTAGATCATTGTATTTTTGGGATGTGCGATCCATGTCTTTTTCTTCATAGTGTTATGGGGGATGTTAAAGTCTCCTAGGATAAGGGTTGGTAATTCTGAGGACATGAAGTGCGGAAGCCAGGCTGAAAAGTGGTCAAGAAACTGGGTGGGTGAGCCAGGTGGACGCTATATGGCCGCTACTCTGAGGGGAAGGGGATGGAAGAGCCTGATGGTGTGAACCTCAAAGGATGGAAATGAGAGTGATGAAGCTGGGGGGATGACCTGGAAAGTGCATTGTGGGGACAGGAGTAAGCCGACTCCACCACCATGTCTGTTTTCAGGTCTTGGTGAATGGGAAAAGTGTAGACCACCGTGAGAAATGGCGGCAGGGGAAGTAGTGTCAGAATCCTGAATCCAGGTTTCAGTGAGGGCTAGAAGGTTAAGAGAGTTATTGAGAAAGAGGTTGTGGATGTAGGGAAGCTTGTTACATACAGACCGTGGATTCCAGAGAGCACAGTTAAAAGAGGGAAGTGAGGGTGTACAGGATTAATAAGATTATCTGGGTTTCTATGGTAAAGTTAGCATGGGGTGGCCCGGGATTAGGTGAGATATCACCTGAAAGAAGTAGGAGTAAAAGGAGAAAGATCAGATAGTTTTTGAACTTGTGGCATGGCTTTTTGTGTAAGACCCTGGTGCATGAGGGATTGAGATTTATTAAATAGGTGAAAAGAGCCTGGGAGCTGTACATCGGAGAGGGGAGCAGAGAGGGACTGATGTGGATGAGTGGGGATGGACTGAGGACAGGGCGATGGAAGTGGACAGTAAAGGCACATAGAATGATGGAGATAGGAATAATAGTCATGGTTGAAACAGACGGTGTCAAAGAGTAGTTTACCTGCTGCCTCCTGCCCTGACTAACTGTCATTGAAATAACTGCCCAGCACTTAGCAACACTGGCACTTTGCAATAGATTGCACGCAAGCAGCACCCCACACGTGTGCACCCCTTATGAAAGCCCTAATCAAACTCAAGTGACTTCAGCCTGGCCCAAAGGGGTTCTGGGCAACAAAACTGGCATTAAAGTGGGCACACAGCCAATTTTCACATATTTGAATAAGTAACTGGTGATTTTGAGGGGTTAAATGGCTTTGGGCCACTGATATTACACCACATTTACATACCTAGTGATGCCCCACATCAAATTCAGATCACTCCAGCCTGGCCTAAAAGGGTTCTGGGCATCAGAACTGGCATCAAAGTGGGCAAATGGCCAGTTTTCACAGATTTGAATAAGTAACTGGTGTTTTTGAGGGGTTAAATGGCTTTGGGCCACTGATCTCACACCACATTTACATACCTAGTGATGCCCCACATCAAATTTAGATCACTCCAGCCTGTCCCAAAAGGGTTCTGGGTATCAGAACTGGCATCAAAGTGGGCAAATGGACAGTTTTCCCACATTTTGAATAAGTAACTGGTTGTTTTTGAGGGGTTAAATGGCTTAGGGCCACTGATATTACACCACATTTACATACCTAGTGATGGCCCCACATCAAATTCAGATCACGCCAGCCGGGCCCAAACAGGTTCTGGGCATCAGAACTGGCATCAAAAGTGGGCAAAAACCCCAGTTTTCACAGATTTGAATAAGTAACTGGTGTCTTTGAGGGGTTAAATTGGCTTTGGGCCACTGATATCTCACCATAAATACAAACCTTCAGGATTCTCATTCACTTTGGTGGCATCAAAATCCCCTTCATAATTTTGTACAAATCTGCACAAGTCAAAATCTTCACAATATCCCACTCATTTAAGACAGACTGGAGTTACTTTTACT